>NC_082662.1:51090588-51404264 GCF_025265405.1 Mesoplodon densirostris
AAATGAGTTATCCAAATTACAGAATATTAGGTAGCTATTCAAAAGACTAAGTTAGGGACTTCCTCTCCTAACAGTGATGGAGTCAAGTAGCTTATTATAGCAGACTGACGTTCCTGTCCAAAAAGATTAGAAAATCTGGATAAAATATAAATAATATTTGTTCAAAGGTATTGAAGAGTTACCAAGTCAACCAAGACTAGAAAAGCCAAAATCCCAGAAAGAAGGAAAACTCACTGAGGTGAGTCTGATCTTCTGTTTCACAATGCCATCTAGCAACTCTATTCGATTTTAAGCAGTGAAGAGCAAGAAACTGAGAATACAAGCAGAAATCAAATGAAATCCAAGCAGAAGCAGAAGGAGGTGACTAAGAGTTTTTGACTGTCTATCAGGGTTAGAGAGCCAAAATTTAGAAGTCAAGATTGACAAGGCAGCCAAATTTGAGAAGTCAATATTTGAAAGTATGGAGACAGAGACAACACTTGATGCCAGTTCACCAAAGTAGCTACACAGGGCACTTTTTAAAACAAAAAGTAGATGAAAAACTGAGTAAAGATTTCAACAGTCTTATGGCTCTGTGAGAACAAAAACTGAAGTTCAGGAACCACTACAGAGAAGGAACTCAGTATATACTCCAAGCCTTCAATAGGCTTTGCTAGACAGTAATACCCTTATGAATGAAGGTGAACTAAAGGTAAATTGAAATTTATAAAGATTCAGCTCAGGCTCTGACTGACTGAAGTGATCTGCTCTATTCTAGTTGTCCACCAGACTACAAGGAGAATCCCCAATGACAGAAGAAATTACCACTCAGAGTCAACAGCACTGTTTATATAAAATGCCCAGTATTTAATAAAAAACAAGCAAGCATTAATTTACAAAATACACAAACAGCTTATACAGCTCAATATCAAAAAAACAAACAACCCAACCAAAAAATGGGCAGAAGAGCTAAATAGACATTTCTCCAAAGAAGACATATAGATGGCCAAAATGCACATGAAAAGATGCTCAACATCACTAATTATTAGAGAAATGCAAATCAAAACCACAATAAGGTACCACCTCACACTGCTCAAAATGTCCATCATCAAAAATTCCACAAATAATAAATGCTGGAGAGGGTATGGAGAAAATGGAACCCTCCTACACTGTTGGTGGGAATGTAAAGTGGTGCAGTCACTACGGAGAACAGTATGGAGGTTCCTTAAAAACTAAAATAGAGTTACTATATGATTCAACAATCCCGCTCCTGGGCATATATCCAGAGATAACCATAATTCAAAAAGATACATGCACCCCAATGTTCATAGCAGCACTATTTACAATAGCCAAGACATGGAAGAAACCTAAATGCCCATCAACAGATGAATGGATAAAGAAGATGTGGTGTATACACATACACACACATACACACACACACACACAAACGAATATTACTCAGCCATAAAAAAGAATGAAATAATGCCATTTGCAGCAACATGGATGGACCTATAGATTATCATACTCAGTGAAGTCAGACCAAGAAAGACAAATATCATAGGATAACACTTATATATGGAATCTAAAAAAATGATACAAATGAACTTATTTACAAAACAGAAACAGATTCACAGACACAAACTTATGGTTACCAAAGGGGAAGGAGAGGGATAAATTAGGGATTTGGGATTAACAGACACACATTACTATACATATAATAGATAAGCAACAAGGATCTACTGTATAGCATAGGGAACTATACTCAGTATCTTGTAATAACTTATAATGGAAAAGAATCTGAAAAAATACATATATTCCATATATACACTTCATTAAAAAACACTTAATATAAAGTCATAATTAAAAAAAAAAATAAGCGAGCATACCAAGAACAAGACCAAAGGCAAAAACACACAACAGAAACAGATTCAGAGATAATAAAAATAAGTTAACAAACATGAATGTTTAAAGAAAATTGTGATTAACAGATTCAAGAAAATATTTTAAAAATTATGACAAAATGGAGACTTTTAACAAATAATTGAAATTTATAAAAGAGAATGAAATTAAAGCTCTAGATGGAAAAATATAACTGAAATTTAAAACTCAAAAATGAGTTTAATGGCAGAATGAACACAGCTGAAAATAAGATCAGTGAACCACAAGACAGGAGTGGAAAACATACATTCTGAAATGTAGAGAGATAAGGACAGAAAATTTTTTTAAAAAATGCAAGAGACAAATTAAAGTATAAAAATCCCAAAGCTACAGGGAAAAAGAGAAACATATTGCAAAAACAATATGTTAAAAAATAATGGCTGAGAATTTCCCAAACTAGTGAAACATTATAAGCCACAGCAAGCACAATAAATACAAAGAAAAGCACACCTAGACACACAAACTATAAAAAAGCAAAGACAAACAAAGAATTTTAGCAGTCACGGAAAAAAAAGACCCACTGCCTTCAAAGGAACAAAAAAAAGACTGACAGCTAAAACCTGAACAGGAACAATAAGCTAGAGAAAATCGAAATGTCATCATTAACATACTGAAAGAAAATAACTGCAAATTAAAAATTTTATGCCCTGCAGAAGTATTATTTTAGGAAAGGTGAAATTTTGAGTAACACAAGAAAAGGGAAGCAAACATGTGAACCCTCCAGCAGATAACAATTATAAAAATGTGATTTAAAATAACTATTTAAAGATAATGGCAACTGTACAAAAACAGAAGCCAGAAGAGAATTTAATCTTGAAAAACTTCAACAGAAGAGATAAGATAAGAATTCTTGCTTTCTGGCCTGAAGGTGTTGCCCAGCTCCCACTGACAAAGCTGCAGAAAATGGCAACAGGCTCACCTGCCAAAGTGCCAGAGATCATAGTTCAGGATGTTAAAGCAGTGAGAAACCTAAAGGAGGAATTCTGACAATGAGGGAACTACAAAAGGAATGATAAACTGTGTAAATTCCACCCAAATCCCTGACTGGCATCTAAACTACATTTAAGGCAGGGAGATACAAGGAGGGAGGATGGGAGTTGTAGAAAAGCAAGCAAAGACCAGACACAGAGGGACTCTTGAAAAATAAAACTGTGGGGGCAAAATCTGGAAGTCTGCTACCTTTTCTCTCTCTCTCTTTTTTTTTTTTTAAATCAGTGTACTCCTCAACCATGAGCAATTTTGATGACAAAAAGCTGAAGCCTTATGGGCTTCAAGTCAGTTAACAAAACTGGAAGCGAGTAGCACAAATGGAAATTAAGAGGAAATCCTCATAATCAAGAAAACAACATGAAGGGTGAACTTGGCTTAAATACATGATGACTGACAAATACACTATTGCAAAGTTTGTACATTTTGCCAGAAATTACTCACTATCAACCTGAAGTAGAGAGAGGACAGACAGCAGAAGCAAGAAGAACTACAATCTGGCAGCCTGTGGAACAAAAACCACATTCACAGAAAGACAGACAAGATGAAAAGGTAGATGGCTATGTACCAGATGAGGGAACAAGATAAAACCCCAGAAAATCAACTAAATAAAGTGCAGATAGGCAATCTTCCAGAAAAAGAATTCAGAATAATGATAGTGAAGATGATCCAGGACCTCAGAAAAAGAACGGAGGCAAAGATCGAGAAGATGCAAGAAATTTTTTTTTTAACAAAGACCTAGAAGAATTAAAGAACAAACAAACAGAGATGAAGAATACAATAACTGAAATGAAAACTACACTAGAAGGAATCAATAGCAGAATAACTGAGGCGGAAGAAGGGATAAGTGACCTGGAAGACAGAATGGTGGAATTCACTGCTGCAGAACAGAATAAAGAAAAAAGAAAGAAAAGAAATGAAGACAGCCTAAGAGACCTCTGGGACAACATTAAATGCAACAACATTTGCATTATAGGGGTCCCAGAAGGAGAAGAGAGAGAGAAAGGACCTGAGAAAATATTTGAAGAGATTATAGTCGAAAACTTCCCTAACATGGGAAAGGAAATAGCTACCCAAGTCCAGGAAGCGCAGCGAGTCCCATACAGGATAAACCCTAGGTGAAACACACTGAGACACATAGTAATCAAATTGGCAAAAATTAAAGACAAAGAATAATTACTGAAAGCAGCAAGGGAAGAATGACAAATAACAAGGGAACTCCCATAACGTTAACAGCTGATTTCTCAGCAGAAACTCTACAAGCCAGAAGGGAGTGGCATGCTATACTTAAAGTGATGAAAGGGAAGAACCTACAAACAAGATTACTCTACCAGGCAAGGATCTCACTCAGATTCGATGGAGAAATCAAAAGCTTTACAGACAAGCAAAATCTAAGATAATTCAGCACCACCAAACCAGCTCTACAACAAATGCTAAAGGAACTTCTCTAAGTGGGAAACACAAGACAAGAAAAGGACCTACAAAAACAAACCCAAAACAATTAAGAAAATAGTCACAAGAACATACATACTGACAATTACCTTAAATGTGAACAGATTAAATGAACCAACCAAAAGACACAGGCACACTGAATGGATACAAAAACAAGACCCCTATATATGCTGTGTACAAGAGACCCACTTCAGACCCAAGGACACATACAGACTGAAAATGAGGAGATGGAAAAAGATATGAAATTAGATATGAATTAGAAATGAATTACAGGGGAAAAAACGTAAACAATACAAACACATAGAGGCAAAACAATACATTACCAAGAGATCACTGAAGAAATCGAAGAGGAAATCAAAAAATACCTAGAGACAAATGACAATGAAAACATGACGATCCAATACCTATGGGATGAAGCAAAAGCAGTTCTAAAAGGGAAGTTTATAGCTATACAAGCCTACCTCAAGAAACAAGAAAAATCTCAAGTACACAACCTAACCTTACACCTAAAGGAACTAGAGAAAGAAGAACAAACAAAACCCAAAGGTAGCAGAAGGAAAGAAATCATAAAGATCAGAGCAGAAATAAATGAAATAGAAACAAAGAAAACAGTAGCAAAGATCAGTAAAACTAAAAGCTGGTTCCTTGAGAAGATAAATAAAATTGATAAACCATTAGCCAGACTCATCAAGAAAAAGAGGGGGAGGAAGATGGCGGAAGAGTAAGACGCGGAGATCACCTTCCTCCCCACAGATACATCAGAAATTCATCTACACGTGGAACAACTCCTACAGAACACCTACTGAACGCTGACAGAAGACCTCAGACCCCCCAAAAGGCAAAAAACTCCCCACATACCTGGGTAGGGCAAAAGAAAAAAAGAATAAACAGAGACAATAGGATAGGGACGGGACCTGCACCAGTGGGAGGGAGCCGTGAAGGAGGGAAGGTTTCTACACACTACAAGCCCCTTCGCGGGCGGAGACTGCAGGTGGCGGAGGGGGAAAGCTTCGGAGTAGCGGAGGAGAGCACAGCAACAGGGGTGCGGAGGGCAAAGCGGAGAGATTCTGGCGCAGAGGATCGGTGCCCTCAGGCACACACCAGCCCCAGAGGCTTGTCTGCTAGGCCGCCAGGGCGGGCGGGGCTGGGAGCTGAGGCTCGGGTATCGGCTTTCAGTCAGAGCTCAGGCAGAAGGCTGGGGCTGGCGGCAGGAAGAGAGCCTGAGGGGGTTAGTGCACCACGACTAGCCCGGAGGGAATCCGGGGAAAGGGTCTGGAGCTGCCGAAGAGGCAAGAGACTTTTTTCCCTTTTGTTTCCTGGTGCGCGAGGAGAGGGCATTAAGAGGGCTGCTTGGGGAAGCAACGGAGACAGGCGCGAGCGGCGGGTAAGGCGCGGACCTCGGAGACGGGCGTGGGACGCTGGGGCCGCCGCCGCGGGGGCTGTGTGCGAGCGCGGGTCACTGTCCGCCCCGCCTTCCGGGGGGCCTGTGCACCCCGCCACTGCCGGGGTCCCGGGACCCGGGGACGGCTTTCCCGGGAAAGCGCAAAGAGCGCCTCGGGCTGCTGCAACGTCACGCTTGCCTCTGCTGCCGCAGGCCCGCCCCACACTGCGCGCCCCTCCCTCCCCTCTGCCTGAGTGAGCCAGAGCCCCCGAATCAGCGGCTCCTTTAAACCCGTCCTGTCTGAGCGAAGAACGGACGCCCTCCGGCGACCTAAGCGCAGAGGCGGGGCCAGGTCCAAGGCTGAGACCCGGGAGCTGTGAGAGCAGAGACAGGGAAATCTCTCTGTGCAGCCTCGGAGGCAGCGGATTAAAGCTCCACGGTCCATTTGAGGTGCCCTGCGTCTGTGGAGTGCATGAATGGACAGCGAATCATCCCAAATTGAGGAAGTGGACTTTGAGGACAAGATTTAAGACTTTCCCCCCTTTTCCTCTTTTTACAACGAATTATCCCAAATTAAGGAGGTGGACTTAGAGAGCAAGATTTCAGACTTCTCGCCCTTTTCCTCTTTTTACAACGAATTATCCCAAATTGAGGAGGTGGACTTGGAGAGCAAGATTTTTTATTTTTCCCCCTGCTCTCTTTTTGTGAATGTGTATGTGTAATCTTCTGTGTAAGATTCTCTCTGTAGAGCTTTGCTTCCACCATATGTCCCAGGGTTCTATCGGTCCGGTTTTTTTTTTCAATAATTACTTTTTAATTTTAATAACGCTACTATATTTCATACTTTATTCTATTTTACTTTACCTGCTCTTTCTTTTTTCCTACCTTCCCTTCCTCCCTCCCTCCCTCCACTCCTCCTTTCCTTCTTTCTTTTTCTTTCCTCCCTCCCTCCCTCCCACCCTTCTTTCCACTTTCTTTTTCTTTCCTTCCTCCCTCCCTCCCTCCTGTCTTTCTTTCTTTCTTTCCTTCCTCCCTCCCTCCCTTCTTCCATTCACTCTTCCTTTAGCTTTCATTCCTCCCTCCCTCCCTCCTTTCTTTCCTTCTTTCTTTCCATCCTTCCTCCCTCCCTCCTTTCTTTCTTCCTTTCTTTCCCTCTCTCTTTCTTTCTTCTACTAATTCTTTCTTTCTACTTTTTCTCCCTGTTATTCTGAGCCAGGTGGATGAAAGGCTCTTGGTGCTGCAGCCAGGAGTCAGTGCTGTGCCTCTGAAGTGGGAGAGCCAACTTCAGGACACGGGACCACAAGAGACCTCCCAGCTCCACATAATATCAAGCAGCGAAAATCTCCCAGAGATCTCCATCTCAACACCAGCACCCAGCTTCAGTCAACGACCAGCAAGCTACAGTGCTGGTCACCCTATGCCAAGCAACTAGCAAGGCAGGAACACAACCCCACCCATTAGCAGAGAGGCTACCTAAAAACATAATAAGGCCACAGGCACCCCAAAACACACCACCAGACGTGGACGTGTCCACCAGAAAGACAAGATCGAGCCTCAACCACCAGAACACAGGCATTAGTCCCCCCCACCAGGAAGCCTACACAACCTACTGAAACAACCTTAGCCACTGGGGACAGACACCAAAAACAACGGGAACTACGAATCTGCAGCCTGCAAAAAGGAGACCCCAAACACAGTAACATAAGCAAAATGAGAAGACAGAAAAACACACAGCAGGTGAAGGAGCAAGATAAAAACCTACCAGTCCTAACAAATGAAGAGGTAATAGGCAGTCTACCTGAAAAAGAATTCAGAATAATGATAGTAAAGCTGATCCAAGATTCTATTTCCAAGATCCATAATCTTGGAAATAGAATAGACAAAATGCAAGAAACAGTTAACAAGGACCTAGAAGAACTAAAGATGAATCAAGCATCGATTAAAAACACAATAAATGAAATTAAAAATACTCTAGATGGGATCAATAGCAGAATAACTGAGGCAGAAGAACGGATAAGTGAGGTGGAAGATAAAATAGTGGAAATAAGTGATGAAGAGCAAAATAAAGAAAAAAGAATGAAAAGAACAGAGGACAGTCTCAGAGACCTCTGGGACAACATTAAACGCACCAACATTCGAATTATAGGGGTTCCAGAAGAAGAGAAAAAGAAAGGGAGTGAGAAAATATTTGAAGAGATTATAGTTGAAAACTTCCCCAATATGGGAAAGGAAATAGTTAATCAAGTCCAGGAGGCACAGAGAGTCCCATACAGAATAAATCCAAGGAGAAATACGCCAAGACACATATTAATCAAACTGTCAAAAATTAAACACAAAGAAATCATATTAAAAGCAGCAAGGGAAAAACAACAAATAACACACAAGGGAATCCCCATCAGGTTAACAGCTGATCTCTCAGCAGAAACTCTACAAGCCAGAAGGGAGTGGCAGGACATAATTAAAGTGATGAAGGAGAGAAACCTGCAACCAAGATTACTCTACCCAGCAAGGATCTCATTCAGATTTGATGGAGAAATTAAAACCTTTACAGACAAGCAAAAGCTGAGAGAGTTCAGCACCACCAAACCAGCTTCACAACAAATGCTAAAGGAACTTCTCTAGGCAAGAAACACAACAGAAGGAATATACCTACAATAACGAACCAAAAGCAATTAAGGAAATGGGAATAGGAACATACATATCAATAATTACCTTAAATGTAAATGGACTAAATGCTCCCACCAAAAGACACAGAGTGGCTGAATGGATACAAAAACAAGACCCATATAAATGCTGTCTACAAGAGACCCACTTCAGACCTAGAGACACATACAGATTGAAAGTAAGGGGATGGAAAAAGATATTCCATGCAAATGGAAATCAAAAGAAAGCTGGAGTAGCAATTCTTATATCAGACAAAATAGACTTTAAAATAAAGACTATTAGAAGAGACAAAGAAGGACACTACATAACGATAAAGGGATCAATCCAAGAAGAAGATATAACAATTGTAAATATTTATGCACCCAACATAGGAGCACCTCAATACATAAGGCAAATACTAACAGCCATAAAAGGGGAAATTGACAGTAACACAATCATAGTAGGGGACTTTAACACCCCACTTTCACCAATGGAGAGATCATCCAAAATGAAAATAAATAAGGAAACACAAGCTTTAAATGATACATTAAACAAGATGGACTTAGTTGATATTTATAGGACATTCCATCCAAAAACAACAGAATACACATTTTTCTCAAGTGCTCATGGAACATTCTCTAGGATAGATCATATCTTGGGTTACAAATCAAGCCTTGGTAAATTTAAGAAAATTGAAATTGTATCAAGTATCTTTTCCGACCACAATGCTATGAGACTAGATATCAATTACAGGAAAAGATCTGTAAAAAATATAAACACATGGAGGCTAAACAATACTACTCAATTACGAAGTGATCACTGAAGAAATCAAAGAGGAAATTAAAAAATACCTAGAAACAAATGACAATGGAGACACGACGACCCAAAACCTATGGGACGCAGCAAAATCAGTTCTAAGGGGGAAGTTTATAGCAATACAACCCCACCTTAAGAAACAGGAAACATTTCGAGTAAACAACCTGACCCTGCACCTAAAGCAATTAGAGAAAGAAGAACAAAAAATCCCCAAAGTTAGCAGAAGGAAAGAAATCATAAAGATCAGATCAGAAATAAATGAAAAAGAAATGAAGGAAACGATAGCAAAGATCAACCAAACTAAAAGCTGGTTCTTTGAGAAGATAAACAAAATTGACAAACCATTAGCCAGACTCATCAAGAAAAGAAGGGAGAAGACTCAAATCAATAGAATTAGAAATGAAAAAGGAGAAGTAACAACTGACACTGCAGAAATACAAAAGATCATGAGAGATTACTATAAGCAACTCTATGCCAATGAAATGGACAACCTGGAAGAAATGGACAAATTCTTAGAAATGCACAACCTGCCAAGACTGAACCAGGAAGAAATAGAAAATATGAATAGACCAATCACAAGCACTGAAATTGAAACTGTGATGAAAAATCTTCCATCAAACAAAAGCCCAGGACCAGATGGCTTCACAGGCGAATTCTATCAAACATTTAGAGAAGAGCTAACACCCATCCTTCTCAAACTCTTCCAAACAATATCAGAGGAAGGAACACTCCCAAACTCATTCTACGAGGCCACCATCACCTTGATACCAAAACCAGGCAAGGATGTCACAAAGAAAGAAAACTACAGGCCAATATCACTGATGAACATAGATGCAAAAATCCTCAACAAAATACTAGCAAACAGAATCCAACAGCACATTAAAAGGATCACACACCATGATCAAGTGGGGTTTATTCCAGGAATGCAAGGATTCTTCAATATACGCAAATCAATCAATGTGATACACCATATTAACAAGTTGAAGGAGAAAAACCATATGATCATCTCAATAGATGCAGAGAAAGCTTTCGACAAAATTCAACACCCATTTATGATAAAAACCCTGCAGAAAGTAGGCATAGAGGGAACTTTCCTCAACATAATAAAGGCCATATATGACAAACCCACAGCCAGCATCGTCCTCAATGGTGAAAAACTGAAACCATTTCCACTAAGGTCAGGAACAAGACAAGGCTGCGCACTCTCACCACTCTTATTCAACTTAGTTTTGGAAGTTTTAGCCACAGCAATCAGAGAAGAAAAGGAAATAAAAGGAATCCAAATCAGAAAAGAAGAAGTAAAGCTGTCACTGTTTGCAGATGACATGATACTATACATAGAGAATCCTAAAGATGCTACTGAAAAACTACTAGAGCTAATCAATGAATTTGGTAAAGTAGCAGGATACAAAATTAATGTACAGAAATCTCTGGCATTCCTGTACACTAATGATGAAAAATCTGAAAATG
The DNA here is from genome assembly GCF_025265405.1 of Mesoplodon densirostris. Taxonomy (NCBI): domain Eukaryota; kingdom Metazoa; phylum Chordata; class Mammalia; order Artiodactyla; family Ziphiidae; genus Mesoplodon; species Mesoplodon densirostris. The sequence goes on from NC_082662.1 coordinate 51,101,255, forward strand.
AAATCAAGAAAACACTCCCATTTACCATTGCAACAAAAAGAATAAAATATCTAGGAATAAACCTACCTAAGGAGACAAAAGACCTGTATGCAGAAACTTATAAGACACTAATGAAAGAAATTAAAGATGATACAAATAGATGGAGAGATATACCATGCTCCTGGATTGGAAGAATCAATATTGTGAAAATGACTCTACTACTCAAAGCAATCTACAGATTCAATGCAATCCCTATCAAACTACCACTGGCATTTTTCACAGAACTAGACAAAAAATTTCAATATTTGTTTGGAAAAACAAAAGAGCCCGAATAGCCAAAGCAATCTTGAGAAAGAAAAACGGAGCTGGAGGAATCAGGCTCCCTGACTTCAGACTATACTACAAAGCTACAGTAATTAAGACAGTGTGGTACTGGCATAAAAACAGAAAGATAGATCAGTGGATCAGGATAGAAAGCCCAGAGATAAACCCATGCACATATGGCCAACTTATCTTTGATAAAGGAGGCAGGAATGTACAGTGGAGAAAGGACAGCCTCTTCAATAAGTGCTGCTGGGAAAACTGGACAGGGACATGTAAAAGTATGAGATTAGATCATTCCCTAACACCATACACAAAAATAAGCTCAAAATGGATTAAAGACTTAAATGTAAGGCCAGAAACTATCAAACTCTTAGAGGAAAACATAGGTAGAACACTCTATGACATAAATCACAGCAAGATCCTTTTGGACCCACCTCCTAGAGAAATGGAAATAAAAACAAAGATAAACACATGGGACCTAATGAAACTTCAAAGCTTTTGCACAGCAAAGGAAACCATAAACAAGACCAAAAGACAACCCTCAGAATGGGAGAAAATATTTGCAAATGAAGCAACTGACAAAGGATTAATCTCCAAAATTTATAAACAGCTCATGCAGCTCAATAGCAAAAAAACAAACAAGCCAATCCAAAAATGGGCAGAAGACTTAAATAGGCATTTCTCCAAAGAAGATATACAGACTGCCAACAAACACATGAAAGAATGCTCAACATCATTAATCATTAGAGAAATGCAAATCAAAACTACAATGAGATATCATCTCATACCAGTCAGAATGGCCATCATCAAGAAATATAGAAACAATAAATGCTGGAGATGGTGTGGAGAAAAGGGAACACTCTTGCACTGCTGGTGGGAATGTGAATTGGTATAGCCACTAGGGAGAACAGTATGGAGGTTCCTTAAAAAACTAAAAATAGAACTACCATATGAACCAGCAATCCCACTACTAGGCATATACCCTGAGAAAACCATAATTCAAAAAGAGACATGTACCAAAATGTTCATTGCAGCTCTATTCACAATAGCCCGGAGCTGGAAACAACCTAAGTGTCCATCATCGGATGAATGGATAAAGAAGATATGGCACATATATACAATGGAATATTACTCAGCCATAAAAAGAAACGAAACTGAGCTATTTGTAATGAGGTGGATAGACCTAGAGTCTGTCATACATAGTGAAGTAAGTCAGAAAGAGAAAGACAAATACCGTATGCTAACACATATATACGGAATTAAAAAAAAAATGTCATGAAGAACCTAGGGGTAAAACGGGAATAAAGACACAGACCTACTTGAGAATGGACTTGAGGATATGGGGAGGGGGAAGGGTAAGCTGTGACAAAGCGAAAGAGAGGCATGGACATATATACACTACCAAACGTAAGGTAGATAGATAGTGGGAAGCAGCCGCAGAGCACAGGGAGATCAGCTCGGTGCTTTATGACCGCCTGGAGGGGTGGGATGGGGAGGGTGGGAGGGAGGGAGATGCATGAGGGAAGGGATGTGGGAACAGATGTATATGTATGACTGATTCACTTTGTTATAAAGCAGAAACTAATAAAAAAAATCAAAAAAAAAAAAAGAAAAAGAGGGAGAGGACTCATATCAATAAAATTAGAAATGAAAAAGGAGAAGTTACAACAGACACCGCAGAAATACAAAGCATCCTAAGAGACTACTACAAGCAACTCTATGCCAATAAAATGGACAAACTGGAAGAAATGGACAAATTCTTAGAAAGGTATAACCTTCCAAGACTGAACCAGGAAGAAATAGAAAATATGAACAGACCAGTCACAAGTAACAAAATTGAAACTGTGATTAAAAATTTACCAACAAACAAAAGTCCAGGACCAGATGGCTTCACAGGTGAATTCTATCAAACATTTAGAGAAGAGCTAACACCCATCCTTCTCAAACTCTTCCAAAAAACTGCAGAGGAAGGAACACTCCCAAACCGATTCTATGAGGCCACCATCACCCTGATACCAAAACCAGACAAACATCCTACAAAAAAGGAAAATTACAGACCAACATCACTGATGAATATAGATGCAAAAACCCTCAACAAAATACTAGCAAGCAGAATCCAAGAACACATTAAAAGGATCATACACCATGATCAAGTGGGATTTATCCCAGGGATGCAAGGATTCTTCAATATACACAAATGAATCAATGTGATACACCATATTAACAACTGAAGAATAAAAACCATATGATCATCTCAATAGATTCAGAAAAAGCTTTTGGGCTTCCCTGGTGGCGCAGTGGTTGAGAGACCGCCTGCCGATGCAGGGGACGCCGGTTCGTGCCCCGGTCTGGGAGGGTCCCATATGCCGCGGAGCGGCTGGGCCCATGAGCCATGGCCGCTGGGCCTGCGCGTCCGGAGCCTGTGCTCCGCAGCAGGAGAGGCCACAGCAGTGAGAGGCCCGCGTATAGCAAAAAAAAAAAAAAAAAAAAAGCTTTTGACAAAATTCAACACCCATTTATGATACAAACTCTCCAGAAAGTGGGCACAGAGGGAACCTACCTCAACATAATAAAGGGCATATATGACAAACGCACAGCAAACATCATGCTCAATGGTGAAAAACTTAGAGCATTTCGTCTAAGATCAGGAACAAGACATGTATGTCCACTCTCACTGCTATTATTCAACATAGTTTTGGAAGTCTTAGTCTCAGCAATCAGAGAAGAAGAAGAAATAAAAGAAATACAAATTGGAAAAGAAGAAGTGAAACGGCCACTGTTTGCAGATGACATGATACTATACGTAGATAATCCTAAAAATGCCACCAGAAAACTACTAGAGCTAATCAATGAATTTGGCAAAGTTGCAGGATACAAAATTAATTCACAGAAATCTCTTGCATTCCTATACACTAATGATGAAAAATCTGAAAGAGAAATTAAGGAAACACTCCCATTTACCACTGCAACAAAAAGAATAAAATACCTAGGAATAAACCTACCTAGGGAGACAAAAGACCTGTATGCAGAAAACTATAAGACACTGATGAAAGAAATTAAAGATGATACCAACAGAGGGAGAGATATACCATGTTCTTGGATTGGAAGAATCAATATTGTGAAAATGACTATACTACCCGAAGCATTCTACAGATTCAATGCAATCCCTATCAAATTACCAATGGCATTTTTTTACGGAACTAGAACAAAAAATCTTAAAATTTGTATGGAGACACAAAAGACCCCAAATAGCCCAAGCATTCTTGAGGGAAAAAAATGGAGCTGGAGGAATCAGACTCCCTGACTTCAGACTACACTACAAAGCTTCAGTAATCAAGACAATATGGTACTGGCACAAAAACAGACACATAGATCAATGGAACAAGATAGAAAGCCCAGAGGTAAACCCACGCACCTATGGTCAACTAATCTATGACAAAGGAGGCAAGGATAAACAATGGAGAAAAGACAGTCTCTTCAATAAGTGGTGCTGGGAAAACTGGACAGCTAAATGTAAAAGAATGAAATTAGAACACTCCCTAACACCATACACAAAAATAAACTCAAAATGGATCAGGGACCTAAATGTAAGACCGAACAGTATAAAACTCTTAGAGGAAAACATAGGAAGAACACTCTGACATAAATCACAGCAAGATCTTCTTTGATCCACCTCCTAGAGTAATAGAAATAAAAATAAACGAATGGGACCTAATGAAACTTCAAAGCTTTTGCACAGCAAAGGAAACCATAAACAAGACGAAAAGACATCCCTCAGAATAGGAGAAAATATTTGCCAATGAATCAACAGACAAAGGATTAATCTCCAAAATATATAAACAGCTCATGCAGCTCAATATTAAAAGAACGAACAACCCAATCCAAAAATGGGCAGAAGACCTAAATAGACATGTCTCCAAAGAAGATATACAGATGGCCAAGAATCACATGAAAAGCTGCTCAACATCACTAATTATTAGAGAAATGCAAATCAAAACTACAATGAGGTATCACCTCACAGCAGTTAGAATGGGCTTCATCAGAAAATCTACAAACAACAAATGCTGGAAAGGGTGTGGAGAAAAGGGAACCCTCTTGCACTCTTGGTGGGAATGTAAACGGATACAGCCACTATGGAAAACAGTATGGAGGTTCCTTAAAAACCTAAAAATAGAATTACCATATGATCCAGCAATCCCACTACTGGGCATATACCCAGAGAAAACTACATTCAAAAAGACACATGCACTCCAATGTTCACTACAGCACTATTTACAATAGCCAGGTCATGGAAGCAACCTAAATGCCCATTGACAGACAAATGCATAAAGAAGATGTGGTACATATATACAATGGAATATTACTCAGCCATAAAAAGGAACAAAATTGGGTCACTTGTTGAGACGTCGATGGATCTAGAGACTGTCATAAAGAGTGAAGTAAGTCAGAAAGAGAAAAACAAATATCGTATATTAACACATGTATGTGGAACCCAGAAAAATGGTACAGATGAACTGGTTTGCAGGGCAGAAATTGAGACACAGATGTAGAGAACAAACGTATGGACACCAAGGGGGGAAAGCCGCAGGGGGTCAGGGGGTGTGGTGAATTGGGCAATTGAGATTGACATGTATTCACTGATGTGTATCAAATTGATGACTAATAAGAACCTGCTGTGTATATATATATAAAAAAAAAACCTGAAGTAGATTTCAAAAGGCTAAAGATGCATATTGTAATCCCACAAGGAACCATTAAAAATAATGCAAAGTGTTATATCTAAAAAGCCAATGAATGGAATACTAAAAAGTATGATTAACTCAAAGAAGGAAGAAAAGGAGGAACAGAGCAACCGAAAAATAGATAAAACAAATAGCAATATGGCATACCTAAATACAAGCATATCAATAATTACATTAAATATAAATGGACTATACACTTCCAACTAAAGGCACAGATTGTCAAACAATAAAAAAGCAAGAACCTAGTTTACGCCATCTATAAGAGATGCATTTTAAATACAAAAACTGAAATAGTTTGAAAACAAATGGGCAGAAAAAGATATTCCAAGTGAACAATAACACCTAAGAAAGCTGGAGGGTCTATATTAATGTCAAGCAAAATAATGTCAAACAAAATTAATTCCAGGATATATGCCCAGGAGTAGGATTGCTGAATCATATGGTAATTCTATTTTTAGTTTTCTGAGAAACCTCAATACTGTGTTCCACACTGGCTGCACCAACTTACATTCCCACCAACAGGGTAGGAGGGTTCCTTTTTCTCCACACCATCTCCAGCATTTGTTATTCGTAGACTTTTTTTTTTTTTTTTTTTTTTTGCTGTACGCGGGCCTCTCACTGCTGTGGCCTCTCCCGTTGCGGAGCACAGGCTCCGGACACACAGGCTCCGCGGCCATGGCTCGCGGGCCCAGCCGCTCCGCGGCATGTGGGATCTTCCGGGATCGGGGCACGAACCCGTGTCCCCTGCATCGGCAGGCGGACTCTCAACCACTGCGCCACCAGGGAAGCCCTATTCGTAGACTTTTTAACGATGACCATTCTGACCAGCGTGAGGTGGTACCTCACTCTAGTTTTGATTTGTATTTCACTAATAATTAGGAATGTTATGCATCTTTTAATGTGCCTATTGGCCATTTGTATGTCTTTTTTGGAGACATGTCTCTTTAGGTCTTCTGAGCATTTTTCGATTGGGGCATATATCCAGACAAAACTATAATTCAAAAACATACATGCATCCCTATGTTCACAGCAGCACTATTCACAATAACCAAGACACGGAAACAACCTAAATGTCCATTGACAGATGACTGGATAAAGAAGATGTGGTACATATATACAATGGAATAGTACTCAGCCATAAAAAAGAATGAAATAATGCCATTTGCAGCAATATTAATGCAACTAGAGATTATCATACTAAGTGAAGTAAGTCAGAAAGAGAAAGACAAATACCATATGATATCACTTATACGTGGAATCTAAAATGTGACACAAACCTATCTATGAAACAGAAACAGAAAAAGGGACATAGAGATGAGACTAGTGGTTGCCAAGGGGGAGGGATGTGGGAGAGGGATTGTGAGTTTGGGATTAGCAGATGCAAACTGGTATATACAGAATAGATAAACAACAGGGTCCTACTGTGTATCACAGGGAACTATATTCAATATCCTGTGATAAACCATAATGGAAAAGAACATGAAAAATAAGGGACTTCCCTGGTGGTGCAGTGGTTAAGACTGCACATTGCCAATGCAGGGGGCCCAGGTTGGATCTCTGGTCAGGGAACTAGATCCCACATGCATGCCACAACTAAGAGTTCGCATGCCACAACTAAGTAGCCCATGTGCCACAACTAAGGAGCCTGCAAGTCACAACTAAGAGCCAGCACAACCAAATAAATAAATAAATTTTTTTAAAAAAGAATATGGGGCTTCCCTGGTGGCGCAGTGGTTGAGAGTTCGCCTGCCGATGCAGGCGACACGGGTTCATGCCCCGGTCCGGGAAGATCCCACATGCCATGGAGCGGCTGGGCCCGCGTTGGCTGGGCCCGAGTTGTTGAGCCTGCTCATACGGAGCCTGTGCTCAGCAACGGGAGAGGCCACAACGGTGAGAGGCCCGCGTATCACAAAAAAAAAAAAAAAAAAAGAATATGGAAAAGAATGCATTTATATGTATAACCGAGTCACTGCTGTACAGCAGTAATTAACACAACATTGTAATTCAACTATACTTCAATAAAAAATAAATTAGGGCTTCCTTGGTGGCGCAGTGTTTGAGAGTCCACCTGCCGATGCAGGGGACACGGGTTCGTGCCCCGGTCCAGGAGGATCCCACATGCCACAGAGTAGTTGGGCCCGTGAGCCATGGCCATTGAACCTGCACATCCGGAGCCTGTGCTCCGCAACAGGAGAGGCCACAACAGTGAGAGGCCCGCATACCGCAAAAAATATATATAAAAAAAATAAAATTAATTAATTAAAAAAATTAATGCCAAACAAAAAATACTTCAGAGTATTGCTAGAGACAAATAAAAAAAATACTTCACGGGCCTCCCTGGTGGCGCAGTGGTTGAGAGTCCGCCTGCCGATGCAGGGGATACGGGTTCGTGCCCCGGTCTGGGAGGATCCCATATGCCGCGGAGCGGCTGGGCCCATGAGCCATGGCCGCTGGGCCTGCGCATCCGGAGCCTGTGCTCCGCAACGGGAGAGGCCACAACAGTGAGAGGCCCACATAACGCAAAAAGGAAAAAAAAAAAAAAAATACTTCACAATAATGAACCAGTTCAATAAGAGGATAAAATAATCCCACATGTGTATGTACCTAATAGAGAGCTTCAAAATTCAGGAAGCAGAAACTAACAGAACTGAAAGAAAAAACAGACAAATCCACAGTCACAGTTAAAGATTTCAAAACTCCTTACTCAATAGCAAGTAGACAAAAAACCAGAAGATATAGAAGATTTGAATGACTCTATAAACTACCTTAACTTAATTGATATTTATAGAGTATACACTCAGCAAATATTGAATACACATTTTTTCAAGCAATGGAACAGGCACCAAAAGAGACCAAATGATACACCATAAAACAAGTCCTAACAGAGTTGAAAAAATTAAATTCTCACAGAGTATATTCTCTGACCATGAAATAATTAATTAGAAGTAAACATTTAGACAAACTCCAAATACCTGGATATTAAATGACTCACTTCTGAACAACACATGGATGAAAGAAGAAATCACAATGGAAATTTTAGAAAATTTTCTGACTGAACTGAAAATAAAAATACAACATATCAAAATCTGTGTAACTGAAAATAAAAATACTACATATCAAAATCTGTGTCTAGCTAAAACAATGCAGAGTGGGAAACTTAGAGCTTTAAATGCTATTCTAAACAAGAAGAAAGTCTAAAACCAATGATCTAAGCACCTACATTAGAAAACTAGAGAAAGAGTAAATTAAACACAAAGTAGAAAAATTAGATTTCATAAAAATTTAAAATTTTTATTGTTCAAAACACACTATAAAAAAATAAAGCAAGTCACAGAATAAGAGAAAATATTTGTACAAATATTTAACAAAGGACTTATATCCAGCATATGTATAAAGAACTCTTACAATGTAAGAATAAGAAGCCAACTCAATTTAAAACTGAGTAAAATATCTAAAAAGACAGTTAACAAAATAAGATACATGAATGGCCAGTACACACATGAACATATCTTCCACAGCATTAGCCATTAAGAAATACAAATTAAAAATATAAACAAACTAAAAACATCCAAAATAGGGCAAGGACGAGAAAACAACTATGTGTTACTAATAAGAGACACATACATAAGAACACAGAAAACTTGAAAATAAAAGAATGGAGTAAGATATGACAGGCAAGCACTAACCAAAAGAAAGCTGTCACGACAATACTAATAAAGGAAAAAGAGAACTTCAGGCAAGAAGCATTACTAGAGACAAAGAGGGATTACATATTGATAAAAGGATCAAGCTACCAGTAAACTCTAATAATCCTATATGAGTATGCTAAAAATAGTATTAAAATATAAAAAGTAAAAATTAATAGAACTAAAAGGAAAAAGAAAAATTCAGAATCACGAGAGACTACCCTCTCTTGGTAACTAGAAAAAAAAAAAGAGAGAAAAAAATTCAGCAAGGATATAGATGATCTGAAACAACAGATTTAACAAACTTGACAAAATTGACATATGTAGAACACTGCACCCACAGTGGCGGAATCCACTTTCAAGTGCATACCATTTTAACAAACTTGGTAACATGCTGAGCCATAAAGCAAAACTGAACAAATTTGAAAGAATTCACCATTCAGTATATTCTCCCATCAGACTGTAATTAAGCTAGACATCAAAAACAAAAGGTAAATGTTTAGAAATCAAGGAATGTTTAGAAACTAAGGAAACCAACAAATGTTTAGAAACTAAGGAATATACTTCTAAACGACCCATGGGTCAAAGAAGAAATTACAATGAAAACAAGAATATATTTTAAACTGAAGAAAACAAAAACATATCAACTTGCAATATGACGAGATATTCTGAAAAGAAAACGGCTAGGCATAAATGTATACATTAGAAAAGAAAATGACAAATCAGTGACATAAAATCAATGACATAAGTATCTATCTTAAGAAGTTAGGAAGAACAGCAGATAAAGCTCAAAGCAGAAGGAAATAATAAAGATAACAACAGCAACTGAAACAATAGAAAACAAACACAGAATAGAGAAAATAAGGAAAGCCAAAACATCTTTTTGAAAAAATTAATGAACGTAATAAAATCTAGCAAAAAGACAAAGCACATATCACCAATACTAGGAACAAAGGGGACATTTTTTAAATATATCTGTAGAATGCAGAAATCCTTGAGACATTAAAGATATAAGAAGAGTATATCAAAACAACTTTATACCAATAATACTGAAAGTTTAAACAGAACCTAAGTTCCTAGAAAAACAAAACTTACGAAAACTGACACAAAAATATAAAAATCTGAAGAGTAGTTCTACATCTATTAAAGAGTAGTTCCACATCTACTGAATCCATGATTAAATGCCCTTCCACAAAGAAATGTGTAGGCCCATATGGCTTTATCCAAACATTGAAAATATCACTATTCTTACACAAACTCTTACAAAGAAGAAGGAACACTACCCAACGCATTTTATGAGATCAGCATAATGTTGATACCAAAACCTGACAAGACATTACAAGAAAATTCCAAGCCACTACCTCCCATGAACACAGAAACATTCTAAACTAAACATTAGCAGACCAACTCTAGCAATACATTAAAAGGTTAATATAATTGACAAAATTGGTTTATTTCAAAAATAAAAAATTGTCATTTTTTAAACAAAAAAAAATTATTGTAATTTGCCACATTAACAGATTAAAGGAGAAAAACTATATAATCATCAATAAGTGCAGAAAAGCCATTTGAAAAACTTAATATTCATAATTTTTAAAAATCTCTTAGCATATTAGAAGTAGACGGGAAACTCTTATCTGACAAAAGTCAGGTTTAAAAAAAGCTTACAACAAACATCAGAATTAATGGTGAAATACTGAATTCTTTTCCACTAAGATCACGAAGAAACAAAGGTGCCCACCATCAACACTGTGCTGAAGTTTCTGGCCATTGCAATTAGGTTAAAAAAAAAAAAAAAAAAAGGAAGTACACAGAATGGAAAGGAAGCAATAAAGCTGTCATTATTCCCAGACAACATAACTATGTATATGTAAAAATCTAAAAGAATCTATACACTATTAGAATTAAGTGAATTTATTTAGCAAGGTTGCTGGATACAAAGTCAATGATAAAAAACAACCTGTACTTCTATATATAGGCAAATTTATTTTTTCAATGACATTGTTTATAACAACATCAAAAATGTCAAACACTTAGCAATAAATCTAACAAAAGATGTATAAGTCCTATACACACAAAAGTTTTTCAAAACATCACTGAAAGAAATTAAAGAATATCTAAATAAATGGACAAATATACCATCCATGGTTTGGAAGACCCAATACTGTTGACACTAGTCAGCTGTCCCCATATTGATCTATATTTGATGCACACAATTCCAATCAAAATCCCAGGCATGTTTTTGTACAGGTATGTGATTTGACAAGCTGATTCTGAAATTTATATGAAAAAGCAAAGGACCAAGAATAGCCAAGTCAATATTGCAGTACAACATTGGAGGACAGAAATCAAGATATCAAGATATCAGATATCGAGACTTATTACACAGCTACAATGACAATGTGGTATTGGCTCAAAGATAAATAACAGGCCAATGCAATACAACAGGGAGTCCAGAAACAGACTTACATATAGCCTCCCACATTGATGACAAAGAGACACTGAAGTACAGTGGAGAAAAGATAAACTCTTCAATAAATAGGGCTGAGTCTATTAGATATCCACATGGGAAAAAAATTATCTTGACCTCCTCCTTATATTTAACAAAACAATAAAACTTCTTGGAAATAAAACAGGAACAACTTACTGAAATAAGCAAAGATTTCTTAATCAGAACACAGAATGCACTTACCAAAGGGAAAATTTCACAGACTGTAATACATTAAAATTAGGAAATTCTTGATAGAGTCAATCTGTGGCCCATCATTGGGAACCTCTTAATCTATGCAGTCTGATAATTCACTTAATTCTACTTATGTAACATTCAAAGAACACTGGTTTTGTGAATGAGTAATATCTTGATTTATGAAATTAAATCCATAAAACTCATAATGAGAAATTCAGATAATAGTAATTTTCAATAGTTAGGACTTTTAATAACTACTGAAAACTCAACAAAGAATCAAATAAAATTTGAATTTAATATGTGAAGTGGCATTGTTTTCACTCATTTTTAAAAATGCAGTTTTACTTTTAATGTTAAATCCTACTAATAATACTCAGTTATCACAGGTGATAAAAAACAGCAGCCAGGCATGAAGTGCCCTGTTAGGTAGATATGAACAAAGCCCATGTAAACCAGAGTAAAGGCTGAGAACTGCTCTCTGTGGCTAGCAAAAACAGGCCATCTGCTGCAACAAAAATAATCTGAAAGATACAGAGTAATAAGCCTGCTCTTCTATCATTTATTTAAATGGTGAAAATTCAGGTTGCTTAGCCAGGAATACAGTTACAGTAAGGTAAACCTTTCTCCAAGTGGGGAAAAACAGCTACACATCATCTTACTTACTCAAAAAGCCTCCTTAGATCAGCAAACTAAGGGAAAGGAGTAAAATAAAGATAGCAATAGCTTCCAGAGGGCACAGACTTTAAAAGGTATTAATGAAAAATTATATATAGTCCAACTTTCATTCTATGCCCATGCCAAACCTCATTAAGATGATACACATTTATCTTTTACTATGTGAAGGACACTGTGTATTCTCAACTACTCAATATTTTACCTTTGCAGCAAGTTGTAGTCCAATTTTGTCAGCTTCAGCCTCCAGTGTCCTACTATATGGTCTATCAAATATAAACTAAGAAGAAATAAGAAAGAAAAGTTCCATTAAGGCTATTTCATAACAAAAGGAGCAAAAAATGAGATTTTAAAAATTAATTTCATGAAGTACCTAGGATACAGCTTTTATGCTCTCCATGATTAACATTTAAAGAACACCATGGTATAAAACAAAGTGCAGCCTTTATTTCCTCCACCAGAGATTAATATTTTTAAAACATGGAAAGAATAGGAAAAAACCATGTCTGCAGACTTTTGGAGAGTCCACAGTATCATATAGTGGACTTGTATTTTTCCACTTATAATCTCTACTTACTATGTAGAGGATTCCCTAAGAAAGCTTATTGATGCAGGATTTTTAATATGACCAAGGAACATTGTGATCTTGCAGTTTTAAAAGAAAATTGAAAAACTATAGCTATATAATAGCCAGTGACACTACTAGAGGATTTATTTCAGTTAGAAAATTAACCATATAGCAGAATGTTCTTTCTTTGACATATTATCTTAATTTCCTCTTTGTTTTCTAAGTATCGATTAGTTAGGAAAATGAACTTTTCTTCCAACTTCAATAAAAGAATACAAATAGATATTATAACTGTAATTTTCCTAATTACTTGTATTTATGTGAATGCCTTCCAGTTAAATACTAATTTTCAGTAAGTACTAAAACTTTGTAGAAGATGGATCAATAGGCAGGACTTTTGAGAGAAGAGCTATTAATTGGGGAAGCAATTTTTCAGAGGTAGTTGCATGTCAGTAATGGCTAGAAATAGTAAAATCAATCTAATCCATTGTATATGACCATTAGATATGAACTGCTTCCTTCTCGATCATGTCTGTTTTAGGTTGCTGAACTACATTATATAGTGTCTGCACTTTCCATAAGCAGTCTGCAGGTGTCCCAACGAATCTGCTGGTAGTATAACCAATTAAAAACATTGGCTTTAAAAGGAAAGAAACGTGTTCAAGCCCAAATGCTGATGTGTATTAACTATTAGTTCTGGGCTAATTTTTTAACGCCTCTAAGCCCAATAGCATCATATGTTAAATGGAGCAGTAACAGTACCAAACTCCTAGAGTTGCAGAGAGGATAAAATGAGCAAATAATAATAATAATAATAACTCCCATTTGTTAGAGTCCTTCCTTGGTACCAGGTACTGTGCTAAATGCTTTCAATCAGTGGTTCTCAACTGGACGTGATATTGTCCCTCAGGGACATCTGGAAATGTCTGGAGATATTTTTGATTGTCACAACTGGGGCTGGGAAGAGAGGGGGGAGTGCTACTGGCATCTAGTGGGTAGAGGCCAGATGTGTAGAGGCATCTAGACGTGTAGAAGTCACTGCACATTCTGCAACGTAGAGAACAATCCCCCACAACAAAGAATCATCTTGTCAATTCTCTGTCAATTCAAAATGTCAATAGTGCCTGTATTGAGAAATGCTGCTTTAAATGTATAATTAAACCCGCAATAATGCTTTGAGTTAGCCACTACTATTATCCAAACTTACAGATAAAGAAACTGAAACCTATAATAAGTGAAGTGACCTGCTGAAGTTCTATAAAATTTAGGTCCAATAGAGATTAAATTCAAACACAGATCCATCTGATCAGAGCCTGTATTCTTAACCCCTGTACAAAATTAATCTACAGTGTTTATCCTAGTGCCTACAATACAGTAAGTACTCAATAAATGTTAGCTGCTATAATCATTATTAATAGCTCTCAAAACCCTACCTGGTAGTGCTCTATGAGGGCTGCTACATTGTACCCAGACAGTTAAGTGAGGGCCCCCTACTTCTTCCTTCCTCTCTTCCTTTCTCTGACAAAAAAATGTCAGCAATTCCCCCTCAAGAACTTCACTATCAGCATTCCCCTCTGCTCTCCAATCACAATAAGCAAGCTTCTAGAGAAAGAAATATTTCCTTGTCACCAAAATTACTGGGAGGGGGTCCTGATTTAGGGAAAAAGAGTTCAAACAGAAGTAATCCTTACTTCACTTTCAGTTTAATTATTAAAGAATTATACTCAAATAGCAGGATCATCAAGTATTTCAAGGGAGAAATAGCTTCCAGTTATCTTTCTTATGACTTAATCTCCTGATTCCATTACAGAAAGAGCTATTTATTGATAATTGGGGGGAAAACTACATTACCTTCTTTGACTTCCCAGCACATCAATGATAAAAATAAAATTCAAAATATGAGATTCTATAATCTAAGCAATAATCTTTCTTTCTTTTTCCATTTAAGAACCTTTATTTCAATATAAATGAAACCAAATGATATGCTAACATTGAATAAAAGACTTAGTTATTCAATTTCTAAAGCAATTTGTCTCAAAGAATTTTACACATTGGATTTAAACAGCACCCAGATGGCACTCTGATGGGTGCTCCACAAATCACTGAATAAACAAATAACAGATTGTTCCTAAATAACCAAACCTCCCAGGACAAGAAGAAATATCTGATGAAAGACATAAAATAAAATAGCTAATCATAGTTAAACAAAGCAAATATTAAGATTGCAAGACCTCCTTTCAGTAGTGTACTGTTTTGAACAAGATGGAGGACTCAACAAATTTTATCAGATGACTATCATTATGCATAAGTACTAAAAACAAAAGTTAACAGGGCTTCCCTGGTGGCGCAGTGGTTGAGAGTCCGCCTGCCGATGCAGGGGACACGGGTTCGTGCCCCGATCCCGGAAGATCCCACATGCCGCGGAGCGGCTGGGCCCGCGAGCCATGGCCGCGGAGCCTGTGTGTCCGGAGCCTGTGCTCCGCAACAGGAGAGGCCACAGCAGTGAGAGGCCCGCGTACAGCAAAAAAAAAAAAAAAAAAAAAAAAGTTAACAAACACCGATTAAGACTGTCCTTTCAGTATTTTCCAGGCAACATTAATTTAACTGGGAGTGAGGAGATGAGGGTAGTCAAGCAGCTTCTGCCAACCCTGCACCCATAAAAGTTTACAGGTTTTAAGAGTTCCCCATTAAAATGCAAATATTTGGGGGAAGGGAGAGTCATCCAGTGAGTATACCACTGTTACTAGGAGACAAAAGGGGAACGTCTGAAGGTAAAGCAACAGAAGGGTTGTGACTGGGTTTCTCTCTGTAAGAACAATAACTATGCAAAAAAAAAAAAAAAAAGCTAGCCAAAAGTTGCCAAGCCCTTCTAACCCATCCATCTCCATCATATAAGAGATGTAATATTTTCTAATTTGAATGCTCACCGTTAAGAATATCCCCTAAGGCCTTCCCTGGTGGCACAGTGGTTAACAATCTGCCTGCCAATGCAGGGGACACAGGTTCAAGCCCTGGTCCGGGAAGATCCCACATGCCACAGAGCAACTAAGCCCGTGCGCCACAACTACTGAGCCTGCGCTCTAGAGCCCGCGAGCCACAACTACTGAAGCCCATGCGCCTAGAGCCCGTAGTCCACAACAAGAGAAGCCACCACAATGAGAAGCCCACGCACCGCAATGAAGAGTAGCCTCCACTCGCCGCAACCAGAGAAAAGCCTGTGCACAGCAACGAAGACCCAATGCAGCCAGAAACAATAAATACATTAAATTAAATAATAAAATAAATAAATTTAAAAAAGAATAGCCCCTAAAAATAAGAAGATGTAAGACACTAAAAACTAGCACCCGTTTTTTGTGGTAAGATTCATGATAAGGTATGAAAACATTTCTGGCACATTTTCCTTTACAGGAATATTAACATGTCCTCACCACAGGCCATTGCAAATTCAACTTATTGTCTCAGACTTACCTCCTGCAATTTCGACTGAATCCACTGGCCCAAAAGTGCCAAACTATCTCGAGGACAAATGGCCCAAATCATTGTGAGAAAAATCAGACCTAGGAAATCCAGGAAATGAACCAAGCTAGCCTTTTCTGCCTGAGAAAAATCAAAATAATGAAAATTACATTTAATAAATTCAGATAGTACATGCTTACATTTTCTAGTTCATCGTGTGTAATCACATTAAATTAATTACATGTGTTTAACTGAACTTCGCCAAGTAAGACTGCAAATTCTTTTTCTTCTGTGTGCTTTATCCTTTCCCAGTCTGTTTTTCCCATTTCTTGTTTACATACTTATGCATTCATTTATTCATTCAACTAATATCTACTTGAGCCACTACCACCATTCAGATTCAATGACAGGTTCATTAACCTACAGTGTCTTATATTAACAAGCATAATAATCTTGTAAAATAGGTACAATTGTTCCCTATTTTATAGATAAACTAAGATGAAGAGAGATTAAAAGAGTTGCCCAAATTCACAAAGCAATTAGTAAAAGAACAAGGAATCAAACCCAGGAAGTTACAGTTTCTAATACAGTCGCTAAATCTTCTTTAAAAATCAAATAGATGTGTTTATTATGCTTATACTTTTAGACAGAGACCAAACACTACCTCACATATGAAGCAGTTAAAACAAGGAACAATTCAGGAAAATATTAGAAATTTATTTTTTAAATAAAAGTCTTTTGACTTCATGACCTAATATGTGAAGAGTCATGCGAGTCTGCAACTTTATCAGCCTAGTATTTCCCACCAGGAAATTTAGTTATATGATTTTTTGTATTTACTTATAGCAGTAACCAAAAAATGTTTTACTTAAAATAGTTGTTTGGAGTAGTAATATCTAAAAATAAGTTTAATGCACTGGACTGTTCATTGTTCCTCACTAAAGTTGCTGAATAAATGGTATTGTAGTGCTGATACTGATAATATAGGAATCATTACTTGAATGTATGAAACATGGCTAACAACTAAAAATAATCACCTAGAATACTTCTGAATATAATCTGCCCTCACAAAGCATTCTTTGCTTCATTAAAAACATGAAAAAACAATAAAAAACTCATGAAAAACAATTATGGAATTATTTTAGCACTAAATGATGAAGTCATTATAGAAGAGAAAATCCTTATAATTAATTATTAAAGAATATAATTGTTATTACATAATCTTAGAAAACTAAAAATTTTTTTAAATGTGTATTTGTGAAATAATGAAAACAACATAAAATGGAGACTCCTAAAAGAGAAAACATAGTATTGACAGTGTCTAAGACCTCTAACAAAGAAATATTAATAACTACTTCCTGTTTTTAAGAGCATTTGCTTTTTATGTCTCGTCTAATTATTGCCCTTGCACTGACAGAGATGACAACATTATGCTGAATGAGGCACTGACCCAGATGCCAGAAAAATTAATGTACTGAAATGAACACCTTTTAAAAATTAAAAACAGCCAAAGTTCATTGATTTTGCAGTTTTGAAGCCATTTCTAGAAAGATATAACCTATTTCAACTGCTTAGATTTATTCTTGTATGCATCCGTTTAAGGAAAAAATTTTTTTCTATTTTCCTGTAACTCAGAAGAAATAAAGGAGATAATTACTATTTGCGCTCTAGAATAGCACAGCTTTGGCCCACCTCATCTTATTGATACTCTAAGGAAAAGACAGAATTTGAGATGACATTTAGAGGGATTAATAACATTATCATTTCCACTTGAAGTTAATATTACTTGCATTTCTGATATATTCACAATCTTTCCACTATTTACCTTTGTGTTTTCAATTAAAAAATATACCTCTCTCTAATCATGTAAACAAATGAGCCATGCACAATTTTTAATGAATAAAAATAAAAATATGAGTAAACAAATAGATTATTTTTCTAGATTCATACCAAGTCAAACAGATGTATATTCACAAGGGTATAAATTGACCTGACTTCTATGATCTATGAGAAAAGTGCTGTCAACAGCCGGGTAACTGTGGGAAAAGGAAGCAGTGCCAGACTTGCAAACAGAAAACCTTGATTAAAGTTCCAATTCCGCCAGTTTGTCACGTTAGTCATGTTATTTAGGGTCTTTTTAAACATTAGAGACCTCGTATATAATATAGCAGCAGTCCCCAACCTTTTTGGCACCAGGGACCGGTTTCATGAAAAACAATTTTTCCACGGACAGGGTGGGGGTATGGTTCAGGGGGTAACGCGAGCGATGGGGAGCGGCAGATGAAGCTTCGCTCACCCGCCTGCCGCTCACCTCCTGCTGTGTGGCCCAGTACCAGTCAACGGCCCGGGGGTTGAGGACCCCTGTAATACAGGGATATTAAATACCTACCTCATGAGGATAGTATTAAAATTATGAATGAGAAGGTATTAAAAAACTCAGTAAACTGTAAAATGGCAAGGTATCATTATTATTACTCTGCATTAATTATACATGGCATATCGTTCTAGACATTTTCAAAGATGCTCTAAGCTATCCTCTGAGAATGAATAAAAAAGTAAGAAAACATTTACCACTTGAATAGTAATATCACTTTCCTACAGTTGATTTTCTGACTAGATTCTAAGTATGTTAATAATTATGGAAAGTTTAAAATCTAATTTGAAATAATTACAGGTTGAGAATAATCACTTCTTAGCAAAAAAGACAGATGATAAAAATAGTATTTAACAGAAACACTAATTATTCAGTATCAAACACTAAAGATGATAAAAATTCTCAAAATTAGCCAATCATACTTTCTCAGGTAACAGAATAAGTCAATTATTAAAAACTAAAATTCCATCATAAAAAATAACTGAAAAGATTCAGTTCTCTAAAAGATTTAACTTGCTAATTTCAAAGGAGTGTTTCAACAACTGAACATTCATTTTAGGTACTTACGGCATGCTCAAGTACTGCATGTGCTATTTCATGGCCCAGAAGGAAGGACAGCTGATGAATATCAGTCACACTATTTAAAAGTCCAGTGAAGATAAACACTTGTCCATTCTGCACCATAATGAAAATAATGTAAGGAATTAGAACAACATAAAAAACAAGGACGTTAAATTTAACAATTAAAAATTAGGCTGGGTAACATTTACTTACTGGAAGCACAAAGGCATTTATATCTGGGGAATCAACCACGTGAACTACCCAATTGATCTCAGAGATGCCTGGAATATCTTTATTGCATTCAATTAAATGATGAACCACTTCTTTAACAGCCATGTATCGGGTGTCTTTCTCAGTTAGCATATCATTTTTAAATTCTTCCATCCACTGAAAGATTAAAAAGAAAAGTAGTCTCTAAGAGAGTGTTAGCTCTACAAAATGTTTATATTGCTTTAAGGAGTGTTATATGGCACTTATTGCTGAACACTTTAATTTTTAATTATGTAAAAATATGCACACATGAAATACTCAAAAAAATTCAAATTTGAATTATTTATGCAAAGGCAATCTGGTTTCTCACAAAGAGAATAAATTCTAATAACTAAGATTTTTCATATAAATTGGTTGAAATAAAAATGCACTCATCTTTTCTATTAGCCTATAAACAAATAAAATGCTTAAATATTATTTCTAATTTCCTAAATATTTTAGAAAACAAAACATTTCCTAGAGAACAGAAAGATTTCATATAAGAAAGTAAAATACAAAAGAAAATTACTTTCATAACATACTGAATAGAAAAACACCCTATACTTAATAAGAAAGTTAAACTTCCACCAAAAAAGGACACTTCATTAATTTTAAAGTATTTTAGCCAGACAGAAATTACTAAAATTTTAGAACTAATGGGCATATCATTTTCTCTATATTATGCTAATTAAGACTAACCACCATATGAAGACACTTTTTCTGAAGCTATATTCATGAGACTCTTTCAAGTGTACTTCAAAAAGTGAGGATGTTCTGAAAATATTAAATTTGCATAAAATGTATAATTTCTTTCATATATGAATCAAGAAGTCTGTAACCTTCCTCCTTGAGATGCATTAAAAACATGATTTTATAGAATATGAATTTAAAAGTCTTTATATAGCATTTTTTAAAAGCACAAGTCACCAATGTAAACTGTCTGAAACAAAGAAACACACAGAAGTAGATACAACAAAATTATATGTAATTATAGTACTTTATAATAATCCCATAAGAGCATGTGTTTGAATTTTCGTAACAAGCAGGTATTACATTTGTAGGCTAAAAAATAAGAAAAAAATATATGTACATGTATATAATTTTTTAAAGCTTCTTACTGATATAAATGGTAGAAGATAACACTAATTTAACACTAGGCCTTTCTCAATCTTAACAGAACACTTTCCTCAAACTTGCTTCTAACTAGACTATTCTAAGAAACATCTCAAATCTCTGTATAAACTGTATAGAAGAGATTGGTCTTATCTTTATTAAGAACAATCTTTTTAGTGAAAAACCATTGTTATTTCCTTTTTTATGGTAACTTTCCATTAACAAACTCAGAAGCTCAATTGAAATAAAAATATATAAAAATCTAACCATGACAATGCTGTCAAGTGAGGTTATAAATTCAACAAATATTAATTGAGCATATACAGGCACACCTCAGAGACACTGTGAGTTCAATTCCAGTTCTCGATATCTTTATTGAGATATTCACCACAAAGTGAGTATCTTAATAAAGCGAGTCACATGAATTTTTGGTTTCCCAGTACATATTGTGTGCAACAGCATTATGTCTAAAAAAACAATGTACATATCTTAAAGAACACTTTATAGCTAAAGAATGCTAACCATCATCTAAGCCTTGAGGAAGTCATAATCTTTTTTTCCTAACAAATATAATAATAATGAAAAGGCTTGAAATATTGCAAGAATTACCGAAAAGTGACATAGAGATACAAAGTAAGCAAATGCTGTTGGAAAAATGGCACCGATAGACTTGCTTGACACAGGGTTGCCAAAAACCTCCAATTTTTAAAAATGCAACATCTCCAAAGGGTAATAAAGCGAAGAACAATACGATGAGGTTTATCTATACTGCTTATGTGCCAAGCATGAGAGATAGAAAGATGATCCGTCCTCAAGGAACTCACTAGTGGTATAAAATGTTTAACTACTTGAGTGACTATACTTTCCAAGGAGGTAAGACTTCTGAATTCCAACTTTATTTTGCATTCAAAAAATATAATAAATAGCCAAAATGATGTGTGGGGGCGGGGGGGAATATCTTATTCTACTTTATTTTCAAGGTACAAAAATTCAAATTACAGATCTATTTATTCAAAAAATATATACTAAGCACTACTTTGTACACTGTGCCAGTACTTAAGATGAAATGATAAACAGAATAGACAGGGTCTCTGACCCCCTGGAGCTAGTCTAGAAAGGGAGACAGATCAACAAATAAATAATTATGCAAATAATTATGGTGTTACCCTCACGATAAGTGTTTTAAAAGAAAAGGACAGTATGCAAAGAGAAAAGTAGGAGACCTAGCCCCAATATAGCCAAGCACACACCATAGCTACAAATGACTAATTCATAACACAGTCTGTATGAAGGATACCCCCTAGAGCCTAACATAGCCACCCTGCCTAACCCAGTCAGGATAATCAAGGAAGACTTTCCTGAGAAAGTGACATTTAAGGTGACATGTGATGAGCAGGAGTCAGCTGGGTGATCCAGAGGAAAGGCAATGTAAGCAGTAGGAATACTAAGCATGAGAGGTCTGAGGCCTTTTGGAAAAAATGCTAATTTGCTATCAGAGATTAAAATTAAAAACTAGTGCATCTTTCATATTTAAGAAACTTTCCTCCTTTGAGTATTACATCAAGCAATGTAGTTAAAAACAATTCTTTCTACTTACTGCTTCATATTCCAGTTCTGATAAAAGTCTGAAATGTTCTTTCCCCAGTAACAGAAGCTTGCTCCTTCCTGTGACTGGACTCACTTCCAGGTGTGTAAAATAAAATACTACAAAAAGCAATCCAAAACTACTCAAACCAAGGAATAACTTCCATTTATTCTTCCTTACACTTTCTTTAAATAGTTCCTTCTTGTTAGGAGGAAGTGCCTGCCACCATTTCCTTATGCCCCTGGAGCAAAAAGAAAAATTCAAAGTTCTGATAATAGAATCAGTACATATCACCAAAACTTAATGCTTATGCTAAAATTCTGTCATCAAATACTCGAATTTTTATATTTTTCTGTATAGATTTTTTTTCAGTTTTTAAAAATTCTTAGCTAAATGATGAAAAAGTAATCAATTATATGGAGCTATAGGTAAAAATTCTAATGCTCATTTGAATTTTCTTCAGTTATTTTAAAGGTAAAAGCTAAATGAGAAGCTGTTTTACTATAACTACCATTAACATTTATTGACTGTTCAGCACATTCAAGGTACTCTTGAATGCTATATGTATATCATCTCATTTAATCTTCATAATAATCCTGTTACAGAAAATTGAGACTTAAGAGAAGTTAAACAATTTATACAAGGCTGTAGAGTTAATGAGGAAAATGAGGCAAGGAAGGCAATATAATAGGGATGAACTGCTCAGATACACATCTGAAGGTGTTATGGTACAACAGATCTATACCTTTAACCACCACTGCCCCCCACTGCTGGTCAGACACCCAACACAATCTGCCAGTACTTCAGTAAGGTACAAGGGAAACTATCTCAGAACTGATTTTAGAAACAAATATTGCTCAGTAGCAGAAACTCTACTAACCCCTCAAGAACATGACAAAGGAGAGGTAATAAAAAGAGCATAAGCACAGATACACCAGAAATACAGCTACACGTGGAACAACTCCTACAGAACACCTACTGAACGCTGGCAGAAGACCCCAGACCTCCCAAAAGGCAAGAAACTCCCCACATACCTGGGTAGGGCAAAGCAGAGAGATTCCCGCACAGAGGAGCGGTGCCGAGCGGCACTCACCAGCCCGAGAGGCTTGTCTGCTCCCCCGCCGGGGCGGGCGGCGCTGGAGCTGAGGCTCGGGCTTCAGTCAGAGCGCAGGGAGAGGACTGGGGCTGGCGGCGAGAACTCAGCCTAAAGGGGGCTAATGTGCCACAGCTAGCCGGGAGGGAGTCCGGGAAAACTCTGGAGCTGCCGAAGAGGCAGGAGACTTTTTCTTCCCTCTTGGTTTCCTGGTGCGCGAGGAGAGGGGATTAAGAGCGCCGCGCAAAGGAGCTCCAGAGAAGGGCGCGAGTCGCGGCTGAAAGCGCGGAGCCCAGAGACGGGCGTGGGACGCTGGGGCTGCTGCTGCCGCCGCCAAGAAGCCTGTGTGCGAGCGCAGGTCACTGTCCACACCGCCCTTCCGGGAGCCTGTGCAGCCTGCCACTGCCGGGGTCCCGGGATCCAGGGGCGGCTTCCCTGGGAGAACGCACGACACGCCTCGGGCTGGTGCAACGTCACGCCGACCTCTGCCTCTGCAGGCTCGCCCCGCACTCCGTGCCCCTCCCTCCCGCCCGGCCTGAGTGAGCCAGAGTCCCCGAAGAGGCTGCTCCTTTAACCCTGTCCTGTCTGAGCGAAGAACAGACGCCCTCCGGCGACCTACACGCAGAGGCGGGGCCAAATCCAAAGCTGAGACCCAGGAGCTGTGAGAACAAAGAAGAGAAAGGGAAACCTCTCCCAGCAGCCTCAGAAGCAGCGGATTAAAGCTCCACAATCAACTTCATGTACCCTGAATCTGTGGAATACATGAATAGACAACAAATCATCCCAAATTGAGGAGCCAGGAGTCAGTGCTGTGCCTCTGAGGTGGGAGAGCCAACTTCAGGACACTGGTCCACAAGAGACCTCCCAGCTCCACATAATATCAAACGGCGAAAATCTTCCAGAGATCTCCATCTCAACACCAGCACCCAGCTTCACTCAACGACCAGCAAGCTACAGTGCTGGACACCCTATGCCAAACAACTAGCAAGACGGGAACACAACGCCACCCATTAGCAGAGAGGCTGCCTCAAATCATAAAAAGTCCGCAAACACCCCAAAACACACCACCAGACGTGGACCTGCCCACCAGAAAGACAAGATCCAGCCTCATCCACCAGAACACAGGCAGTAGTCCCCTCCACCAAGAAGCCTACACAACCCACTAAACCAACCTTACCCACTGGGGACAGACACCAAAAACAACGGGAACTACGAACCTGCAGCCTGCAAAAAGGAGACCCCAAACACAGTAACATAAGCAAAATGAGAAGACAGAAAAACACACAGCAGGAGAAGGAGCAAGATAAAAACCTACCAGACCTAACAAATGAAGAGGTAATAGGCAGTCTACCTGAAAAAGAATTCAGAATAATGATGGTAAAGATGATCCAAAATCTTGGAAATAGAATAGACAAAATGCAAGAAACAGTTAACAAGGACCTAGAAGAACTAAAGACGAATCAAGCATCGATTAAAAACACAATAAATGAAATAAAAAATACTCTAGATGGGATCAATAGCAGAATAACTGAGGCAGAAGAACGGATAAGTGAGGTGGAAGATAAAATAGTGGAAATAACTGCTGCACAGCAAAATAAAGAAAAAAGAATGAAAAGAACAGAGGACAGTCTCAGAGACCTCTGGGACAACATTAAACGCACCAACATTCGAATTATAGGGGTTCCAGAAAAAGAAGAGAAAAAGAAAGGGACTGAGAAAATATTTGAAGAGATTATAGTTGAAAACTTCCCTAATATGGGAAAGGAAATAGTTAATCAAGTCCAGGAGGCACAGAGAGTCCCATACAGAATAAATCCAAGGAGAAATACACCAAGACACATATTAATCAAACTGTCAAAAATTAAACACAAAGAAATCATATTAAAAGCAGCAAGGCAAAAACAACAAATAACACACAAGGGAATCCCCATCAGGATAACAGCTGATCTCTCAGCAGAAACTCTACAAGCCAGAAGGGAGTGGCAGGACATACTTAAAGTGATGAAGGAGAAAAACCTGCAACCGAGATTACTCTACCCAGCAAGGATCTCATTCAGATTTGATGGAGAAATTAAAACCTTTACAGACAAGCAAAAGCTGAGAGAGTTCAGCACCACCAAACCAGCTTTACAACAAATGCTAAAGGAACTTCTCTAGGCAAGAAACACAACAGAAGGAAAAGAACTACAATAACGAACCCAAAACAATTAAGAAAATGGGAATAGGAACATACATATCAATAATTACCTTAAATGTAAATGGACTAAATGCTCCCACCAAAAGACACAGACTGGCTGAATGGATACAAAAACAAGACACATATATATGCTGTCTACAAGAGACCCACTTCAGACCTAGAGACACATACAGACTGAAAGTAAGGGGATGGAAAAAGATATTCCATGCAAATGGAAACCAAAAGAAAGCTGGAGTAGCAATTCTCATATCAGACAAAATAGACTTTAAAATAAAGACTACTAGAAGAGACAAAGAAGGACACTACATAATGATCAAGGGATCAATCCAAGAAGAAGATATAACAATTGTAAATATTTATGCACCAAACATAGGAGCACCTCAATACATAAGGGAAATACTAACAGCCATAAAAGGAGAAATCGACAGTAACACAATCATAGTAGGGGACTTTAACACCCCACTTTCACCAATGGACAGGTCATCCAAAATGAAAATAAATAAGGAAACACAAGCTTTAAATGATACATTAAACAAGATGGACTTAATTGATATTTATAGGACATTCCATCCAAAAACAACAGAATACACATTTTTCTCAAGTGCTCATGGAACATTCTCCAGGATAGATCATATCTTGGGTCACAAATCAAGCCTTGGTAAATTTAAGAAAATTGAAATTGTATCAAGTATCTTTTCCGACCACAATGCTATGAGACTAGATATCAATTACAGGAAAAGAGCTGTAAAACATACAAACACATGGAGGCTAAACAATACACTACTTAATAACGAAGTGATCACTGAAGAAATCAAAGAGGAAATTAAAAACTACCTAGAAACAAATGACAATGGAGCCACGACGACCCAAAACCTATGGGATGCAGCAAAAGCAGTTCTAAGAGGGAAGTTTATGGCAATACAATCCCACCTTAAGAAACAGGAAACATCTCGAATAAACAACCTAACCTTGCACCTAAAGCAATTAGAGAAAGAAGAACAAAAACATCCCAAAGTTAGCAGAAGGAAAGAAATCATAAAAATCAGATCAGAAATAAATGAAAAAGAAATGAAGGAAACGATAGCAAAGATCAATAAAACTAAAAGCTGGTTCTTTGAGAAGATAAACAAAATTGATAAACCATTAGCCAGACTCATCAAGAAAAAAAGGGAGAAGACTCAAATCAATAGAATTAGAAATGAAAAAGGAGAAGTAACAACTGACACTGCAGAAATACAAAAGATCATGAGAGATTACTATAAGCAACTCTATGCCAATAAAATGGAAAACCTGGAAGAAATGGACAAATTCTTAGAAATGCACAACCTGCCAAGACTGAATCAGGAAGAAATAGAAAATATGAACAGACCAATCACAAGCACTGAAATTGAAACTGTGATTAAAAATCTTCCAACAAACAAAAGCCCAGGACCAGATGGCTTCACAGGCGAATTCTATCAAGCATTTAGAGAAGAGCTAACACCTATCCTTCTCAAACTCTTCCAAAATATAGCAGAGGGAGGAACACTCCCAAACTCATTCTATGAGGCCACCATCACCTTGATACCAAAACCAGACAAGGATGTCACAAAGAAAGAAAACTACAGGCCAATATCACTGATGAACATAGATGCAAAAATCCTCAACAAAATACTAGCAAACAGAATCCAACAGCACATTAAAAGGATCATACACCATGATCAAGTGGGGTTTATTCCAGGAATGCAAGGATTCTTCAATATACGCAAATCAATCAATGTGATACACCATATTAACAAACTGAAGGAGAAAAACCATATGATCATCTCAATAGATGCAGAGAAAGCTTTTGACAAAATTCAACACCCATTTATGATAAAAACCCTGCAGAAAGTAGGCATAGAGGGAACTTTCCTCAACATAATAAAGGCCATATATGACAAACCCACAGCCAGCATCGTCATCAATGGTGAAAAACTGAAACCATTTCCACTAAGATCAGGAACAAGACAAGGTTGCCCACTCTCACCACTCTTATTCAACATAGTTTTGGAAGTTTTAGCCACAGCAATCAGAGAAGAAAAGGAAATAAAAGGAATCCAAATGGGAAAAGAAGAAGTAAAGCTGTCACTGTTTGCAGATGACATGATACTATACATAGAGAATCCTAAAGATGCTACCAGAAAACTACTAGAGCTAATCAATGAATTTGGTAAAGTTGCAGGATACAAAATTAATGCACAGAAATCTCTGGCATTCCTATATACTAATGATGAAAAATCTGAAAGTGAAATCAAGGAAACACTCCCATTTACCATTGCAACAAAAAGAATAAAATATCTAGGAATAAACCTACCTAAGGAGACAAAAGACCTGTATGCAGAAAATTATAACACACTGATGAAAGAAATTAAAGATGATACAAATAGATGGAGAGATGTACCATGTTCTTGGATTGGAAGAATCAACATTGTGAAAATGACTCTACTACCCAAAGCAATCTACAGATTCAATGCAATACCTATCAAACTACCAATGGCATTTTTCACAGAACTAGAACAAAAAATTTCACAATTTGTATGAAAACACAAAAGACCCCGAATAGCCAAAGCAATCTTGAGAACGAAAAACGGAGCTGGAGGAATCAGGCTCCCTGACTTCAGACTATACTACAAAGCTACAGTAATCAAGACAGTATGGTACTGGCACAAAAACAGAAAGATAGATCAATGGAACAGGATAGAAAGCCCAGAGATAAACCCACGCACATATGGTCACCTTATCTTTGATAAAGGAGGCAGGAATGTACAGTGGAGAAAGGACAGTCTCTTCAATAAGTGGTGCTGGGAAAACTGGACAGGGACATGTAAAAGTATGAGATTAGATCACTCCCTAACACCATACACAAAAATTAGCTCAAAATGGATTAAAGACCTAAATGTAAGGCCAGACACTATCAAACTCCTCGAGGAAAACATAGGCAGAACACTCTATGACATAAATCACAGCAAGATCCTTTTTGACCCACCTCCTAGAGAAATGGAAATAAAGACAAAAATAAACACATGGGACCTAATGAAACTTCAAAGCTTTTGCACAGCAAAGGAAACCATAAATAAGACGAAAAGACAACCCTCAGAATGGGAGAAAATATTTGCAAATGAAGCAACTGACAAAGGATTAATCTCCAAAATTTATAAGCAGCTCATGCAGCTCAATAGCAAAAAAACAAACAACCCAATCCAAAAATGGGCAGAAGACCTAAATAGACATTTCTCCACAGAAGATATACAGACAGCCAACAAACACATGAAAGGATGCTCAACATCTTTACTCATTAGAGAAATGCAAATCAAAACTACAATGAGATATCATCTCACACCAGTCAGAATGGCCATCATCAAAAAATCTAGAAACAATAAATGCTGGAGAGGGTGTGGAAAAAAGGGAACACTCTTGCACTGCTGGTGGGAATGTGAATTGGTACAGCCACTATGGAGAACGGTATGGAGGTTCCTTAAAAAACTACAAATAGAACTACCATATGACCCAGCAATCCCACTACTGGGCATATACCCTGAGAAAACCATAATTCAAAAAGAGACATGTACCAAAATGTTCATAGCAGCCCTATTTACAATAGCCCGGAGATGGAAACAACCTAAGTGTCCATCATCGGATGAATGGATAAAGAAGATGTGGCACATATATACAATGGAATTTTACTCAGCCATAAAAAGAAATGAAATTGAGCTATTTGTAATGAGGTGGATGGACCTAGAGTCTGTCATACAGAGTGAAGTAAGTCAGAAAGAGAAAGACAAATACTGTATGCTGACACATATATATGGAATTTAAGAAAAAAATGTCATCAAGAACATAGGGGTAAGACAGGAATAAAAAAAAAAAAAAAAAAGAGCATAAGCACTGTAAACACGGAAATGAGAGATTTTATAGATAACATCTGGGGAGGTCCAATTCTACCAGGCAACAATAGACTCTCTGCTGCTTATTAGGGTTCATGGACATTTTGACAACCAGTAATGTTTTCAGCACTGGAACAGAACTTTTTCCCTATGAGTTCATCTGTGAAATTACAACAAGAATTTAAAATATATACATCATCCTCTTGACAAAATTTATTTTATAAAATAACTTCTTTGAGTTATCTTAATCTTGTTAAGTGACACACCGAAAATGCCTTTAAAGTGTTTCAACCTAAAAAGATTCAGATCAAACTATGAAGTATACTTATTTCCCATTTAAAAGTTTATGACATTACCATTTAGAATGTATGAAAACATATCCTAAAATAAAATTTTAGGTGACTTACAATAGTAATATCAACAAAGGGTTAAAAATAAATAAATAATTTAAAAGGATGAAAAAGAGTTATTGGCCCAAGAGCTTGGGCTGAGTTGTGACAAAGATTCTCTCCTCCCCCAAACTCTACTCAGACTCCCCTGAACTCTTTTTCAAATAGGCCTTGTCTTTTGGACTACTGTGTTCATCTCTGCATTGTCCAATTTTAGCAAGAATCCTGCTAGGTCAATTAAGTCAGAATCCCTCATCCTCCATATCTGATCACGACACCCAATCTGCCCTTATCATTCATCATCTCCCAGGTGAAATCTGATCACCCTCACCTGCCTTCAGCAATAACTCTAGTAGGTCAGTTTGGGTGGAATCCCCACTTGCTCCTGATGTTTCCTCTCTGTAGTTTTCCATCTACCGACCCCCCGCCCTGCCCGCATAGCCCATGGTGTATTCAGAGCTGACTCTGGTTCTATACTGAGGTCTCTTTTCTCCTACTGCAGAAGTTCTGAATAAAATGTTTTTACTTCTTTAACTATTGTCTAGCTCTGGCTTTCTTTGATAGTCGTTACTTAAATTGAGAGCTAAATTTGCTGTATATTTTCTGAGTGCCAAAGCCTAGTCATAAAGAACACAATAAATTACGGAGTACAGGTCCTTGATTTTTGATAAAAAGAAAACTGGGTTGGTTAGTATGGAAGTAAGAAGGCTAGACGGCACTTCATAGTTATCAAACATAAGAAAAGTTTATAAGGAGACAATACTTAACTTTACCTTTCTTCAATCTTCATGGAGCAAATAAGAGAAAACAGAATTATGAGGGGGAGTTTTAAATTAAATATGAAGTATTACTTAGCTAAAAAAAACATTAAGTATTATAAAGGATCACAAAGAGAAAATAAAGATTTGTCGGAAACAGAATAGAAAAATAAATAAATAAATAATAAATACTAATTAAGAGTTAACGTGGCTAGGAATGAGTCCTTTCTTAAGTAAGCAAAGTTCTTCAGTTTCATGATCCATTGTCTCAAATTCCATGAACTAAAAAGGACTGCTTGTAAGTACAGTTCTTATACGTGAGTTATAACAAACATTTCTGATTCTTGTAATCATAAATGTAAGACCTTTTAAATAGTGTCTATATAAAATATACAAGAATAATTTTTAAAGATCACATTTCTGTACTGTAATATGCAATAAATGATTTTAAGATTATTAAGGCATACATAAAAAAACTGAGTAGAACCAACTGTTTAGAAACTGAATTCTGAGCTAATTATGGGAGGGAAATCTATCAAGTTTTCTTTAAAAATGAGTTTTACAGATACTTTTTAAGATAAGAGTTTATATTTTAAAGAGTATTTTACCTGCCCACAATGATAGCCAGTAGCTTCTGCACTGGTTTAAGAATCATCAACAAGAGAGGAACCGGAGCAGCTTGAAGCCGTGGAGAAGTATGGAAACTCCTGATGTCTCTTGTGGGTAAACAGTTTAAAGGATGCACCACTGAAAGAGCAGGAACTACTAGAACGTCTTTCATCAGTAGCTGTCTTGAAAAAGAGTTATTCCATGCAGTACATTTTTGGGTAATCATCCAAATTTCCTTACTTCTGGTGCTCAAGAGGCAGCCAGTTCTTTTGTTATTAAAAGCCCTACAGACTTTTAATTTTTCAGGCAAAAATGTCCATCTATCACCCTGATTTACTCCCAAGCCCAGAGACTTATTTACTATATTGTTAATTTTCACTTGATGACAGTCCAGTGAGGTTACAGCTTGTGTGTTACATTTTCTCCAGCTGGTCAGTAAATTAAATCGGAAGAAAACACATTTTCTAGCAGCAAACTGCAGTCCACAGATGAAGCTCATCTTTGTTTTGCTTGATTATCTGGAACACAAAATATAAACTATAAATATCTAAGCAAAATACTTATTACCAAACTGGGAATATAACACTTATGAAAAAGGTGTTCTTCCTTTAACACATTTCCGACTAAATTACCTTGGGTTTCAACTCATTGCCCCCTGCAGCAACTCCTCTTAACAATAAAAACCAAAGAGGTTTTACTAACTTTTAACTCAACAACATGTACTTTCAAAATTTGGATTTTTTTCTTCGTTTCATTTTTTAATTTTAGTTGGGGGAGTCTATTTTTATTTTAACAGCTAAATTATTTGGGGAATAAGAAATGGATTAAACAAAAACAGCACTAAGTTTCAGCAATTGGCAGTAATGGGGGGAAGGAGTATTTAATGGAATAGTGAAGTCTAACATAAAATGCAATTTTAAAAATACAGATTTGTGGGACTTCCCTGGTGGTCCAGTGGTAAAGAATCCGCCTTACAATGCAGGGGAAGCAGGTTCAATCCCTGCTCCAGGAACTAAGACCCCACGTGCCGTGGGGTAACTAAGCCCGCATGCCACAACTACTGAGCTCGTGTGTCTAAACTAGAGCCCACTGTGCCACAATTACAGAGCCCACGTGCCCTGGAGCCCAATCACCACAACTAGAAAGAGAAAACCCGCACGCCACAACTAGAGAGAAGCCCGCATACTGCAACAAAAGATCCTGCACACCTCAACAAAGACCCTGTATGCCGCAACTAAGACCTGACGCGGCCAAAAAAATAAATTAAATAAATAAATATTTTTTTTAAAAAACCTAAAAAAATATATGCAAAAATAAATTTTAAAAAAATACAAATTTGTTCCTTTCAAATATAATACTGGCACTTCTGATTCAGGTCAATACAGAGTAAAAGGGACTTATCCTGTCACTGAAAATAACTAAAAACACAGACAGAATATGAAGACCTAAATAGACATTATTCCAAAGAAGACACACAGATGGCCAACAGGCATGTGAAAAGATGCTTGACATCGCTAATTATTACAGAAATGCAAATCAAAACCACAATGAAGTATCACCTCACACTGGTCAGAATGGCCATCACCAAAAAGTCTACGAATAATAAATGCTGGAGAGGGTGTGGAGAAAAGGGCACCCTCCTACACTGTTGGTGGGAATGTAAACTGATACAGCCACTATGGGAAACAGTATGGAGCTTCCTTAAATAGAGCTACCATATGATCCAGCAATCCCACTCCTTGGTACATATTCATAAAAGACGAAAACCCTAATTCAAAAAGCTACATGCACCCCAATGTTCATAGCAGCACTATTTGCAACAGGCAAGCCATGGAAACAACCCAAGTGCCCATCAACACAATGGAATGTTACTCAGCCATAAAACAGAATGAAATACTGCCATTTGCAGCAAGATGGATGGACCCAGAGAATATTATACTTAGTGAAATAAGTCAAATATTATATAATATCATGTATATTTAGAATCCAAAAAAATAACACAAATGAGTCTACATACAAAACAGAAACAAATTGACAGACATAGGAAACAAACTTATGGTTGTTGGGGAAAGGGAGGGGGGAGGGATAAATTAGGCGTATGGGATTAACAGTTACAAACTGCCATACATAAAACAGGTAAGCAACAAGGACTTTCTGTATAGTGCAAGGAATTATATTCAACATCTTGTAATAACCTATAATGGAAAATAATCTGAAATATATATATACACACACACACAACTGAATCACTTTGCTGTACACCTAAAACTAACACAATATTGTAAATCAACTTCAATTAAAAAGAAAAAAGACACAATAAGTAAAACAATGGCTTCAACATACTGAACATCAGGCAACGAAGAACAGTCATCCCTGAGAAATGGGAAACAAATCAGGCGAGCCCTACAACTGCCCCAGCCTTCTGCCTGGAGAGAGTTTCTAGGCCACTGTGCAAAGAGGGGAAACCTAGTGCAGCCCAATGGTCCTCCTAAATTAGAGATGAAGCTGGGAATTCAAGGTTATTAAACTAGTTATACATATTGCATATGTTTAAGAAGTTAAAGGAAAGTTTGGGCATGTTATGTAGAGACATGGAATATATTTTTTCAAAAGATCGACACTGAATTTCTAGATTTGAAAACTATAATGTCTTAGATAAAAATTACACTGGATGAGACTAACATCAAATTAGACATTGTATAAATAAAGACTTACGAATTGACGTACCAATAAAAAACTATCCAAAATGAAATGCAGAGAGAAAACAGACTTTAAGAAATGCATACAGCATCACTGAGGTGTGGGATAACTCAAGTGACCTGATATATGTGTAAATGGAGTCCCTGAAAAGTGGAGAGGAATAGTAGAGAGAAAAAAAAAAAAAAAAAACTTGAAAAAATAATGACCGTCTCTCTCTCTCTCTCTTACTCCTCTTCCTCTTCCTCTTCCTCTTCCTCTTTCTCTGCTATGTGAGGACACAAAAAGAAAGCAACCATCTGCAAGCCAAGAAGAAAGCTCTCACCAGAGCCCAAACACGCTGGCACCTTGACCCCAGACTTCCAGCCTCTAGAACTTACGCGGGCCTCTCACTGCTGTGGCCTCTCCCGCTGTAGAGCACAGACTCCGGACACGCAGGCCCAGCGACCATGGCTCACGGGCCCAGCCACTCTGTGGCACATGGGACCCTCCCAGACGGGGCACGAACCAGCGTCCTCTGCATCGGCAGGCGGACTATCAACCACTGTGTCACCAGGGAAGACCTGAATGTGTATCTTGATGGTTGAATATGTTTTAACCTTGCACAATGTCTATACTAACAGTGTATGGGTTTTTT
Organism: Mesoplodon densirostris; assembly: GCF_025265405.1. NCBI lineage: Eukaryota > Metazoa > Chordata > Mammalia > Artiodactyla > Ziphiidae > Mesoplodon > Mesoplodon densirostris. The sequence continues at coordinate 51,135,535 of NC_082662.1, forward strand.
GATAAATAAATATTTAAAAAGAAAAAAAAAAAGAAAAAATGACCAAAATTTTCCAAATTTGATGAAAACTGTAAACCCACAAATCCAAGAAGTTTAACAAACCACATACACAGGAAACACAAAAGAAACGACTTTAAGGTATATCAAATTTCTTAAAACCAATGAAAGAGAAAATCTTAAATTTGACACCTTGGATTAAATGGATACATTCCTTGAAAAATACAAACTACCAGAGCTCACTCAAGAAGAAATAAACAACCTGAAGAGCCCTATACCCAAATTTTAAATTGAATTTATAGTGAAAAACCTTCCCACGAAGAAAGCTCCAGAACCAGAAGGCTTCACTGGGGAATTCTACCAAACATTTAAAGAAGAAATAATAATAATTCTATATAAACTCTTCCAAGAAATTAAAAAGGAATAGTTTGCAACTCCTTCCATAAGACCAACACTACCCTGATACCAAAGACAGAAAAAAAAAAAAATTACAAGAAGACTACAGAATAATATCCCTCATGAACACAGATACAAAAATTCTTAATAATATTTCAGGAAATCTAATTCAAAAATATATTAAAAAGACAATACCTCATGACCAAGTGAGGTTTGTCTCAGGAATGCAAGGTTGAATAAAAATTCAAATATCAATCAATGTAATTCACCCTAACTGCAGAAAGAAACACTACATGACCATCTCAAAAGACACAGAAAAAGCAATGGATAAAATCCAACAACCAACCCTGATAAAAACTCAGTAACTAGGACATCTACAGGAACCTATAGGCAGCAGTATGTTTATTGGTGAAAGATTATACTTTCCTCCTCAGATCAGGAGCAAGGCAAAGATGTCTGCTCCCACCACTTCTATTCAACATTATACTGGAGATGCTAGCCAGTGCAACAGAATTAAATAAATAGATACATAACTAACTAAATGCCATCCAGATAATAAAGAAGTAAAATGATCTTTATTCCTAGATAACATGACTGTCTATCCAGGAAATCCAAAGAAATCTACAAAAAAAAAAAAACTATTAGAATGAGTTTAAGGTGGCAGAATACAAGAGTAATACACAAAAACACTAGCAAGTGAGAGAAGCCAGGCTCATACACAGAAAAAAAAAAATACACAGGAAAGAACACTACTCTCTCTCCAAAAATCATGCTCTATGATTTCAGCTTTATAATATAAACTGTAGAAAATGCAGACTAATTTATACTTATAGAGAAATCAGAGGATGGAAAAGTAAAGAGGGGCAAGAGGCGGGACTACAAAGTTTGGGGGGGGCAACTAAAATGTTCACTATTGTGATTGTGTTGTTGGTTTCATAGATATACACGTAAGTCAAAACATGTACAGTTTAAATATGTCCAATTTATTGTATATCAACTATACATTAAGCTATTTTTTTTAAAAGGTACTAAAAAGAGACAACCAAATGCAATGTGTGAACTCTGATTAGATCCTAATTTGAAAGAAAAAAATTTGTTTTAGAAGACAACTGGAACTACTGGGGTAATTTGAATATGAATTTGCTTTTAGGTTATTTTAGATAAGTATTGCTTATTTTCTTAGGTGATAAAGATGTGGTTATGTCGGTGAATATCTTATGCCTGAAATGCTTGCTGAACTCTCTTTTCATGATGAATAAAACTTTCAAATTTTATAATAAAAATACATTCAGACATACACACAGGACATAAAGGCAATATAGAAAAATGCTAACAATCTTTGTATCTAAGTCGTGGTTATATATGTGCTCATTAATTTTCTTTTCAGTTTTTAGTGTTTCAAATCTTCATAATAAAAGTTGCTGGGAAAGATACATAAATCTAACTCAGTCTAGGCTAATACCATATTATCTGGAAAGATGCTTCAGAACATCAATTTTCATAAATAGTATTATCTATACATCAAATTATTTGAAAATTTTTTACATACTCAGTAATGCTTAAAACATGCTAGTATATACAAATATTAATAAATCTAAAGGAATACACACCAAACCATTCACAGTGGTTATTTGGGGTGGCAGGATGATGGTTGTAAGGGATTATTTCCATCTTATATATTTCCATGCTGTTTAAACTTTTACAGGATGTGTTATTACTTTTGTAAGCCCCAAATCAATAAAGGCAACTATTTTGTAATTACCATTGGTTTCCATGGGCTTCAATAAACTCCTGCATATTGCAGACCAAGCCCCTCATAATACCACCTCCCACTGTTTCTCCAGGCACCTTCCCTACCCCTCCTTCACCCATTCCGAAGCTCCGGACCCAATGATTTACTTACACCTCTCAGAAAAGAAAAGCTCTCATCTGTCTGTGCACATCTATTTACACTGCTTACCTCTGTTCACACGTCAAGCAAACTCCTGCTCACAGCTCACAACTAACGTGAAATTTAAAGTATTCTGACACAGATGTTAGCAAAAGCCCCAAACACTATATGTAGTACATATATAAGCAAAAGCGTTATCATTTGTATCACCTACAAGTGTCACTTGAAACAGAAATAGTGCCTGATATTTTGTAATCCCTGCTGTATCCTAAAGAAAGGATAAAGAATGGGAGAAGAAAACTATTTATACATTTTCAAAGATCCAATCACTAGACTACACAGAGCAGAAGAAAGAATCAGGGCTGACACATCCTCTTCAAAGAACTGTAGCAGGTCAACAAACATAGCTGGCAGACTTCCAGGATTACTAAATTAATGATGTGAGAAAATTAAACAATTTGGATTGTTAGCCTCTACGAACATTTCAGATCCTTAATTCTTTAAGTACCATCTCAGAATGAGCAAGTACAGCGCTCACTGGCACTCACAGCTGAAGCCTGGAAGACAGTTTTAACAACTCTTCTGAAAGTGACTATTTCTTCCCTAGTTTCTATGGAAACAGCTGTCAGATTGGCAAAAATAGAACACGTACTTTAAAATAATCATTCAAGCAAAGTACACACATGATGGAAGGCTTAAAAAAGTAATAATAAATTGGAAGGCAACAGAATTGGTTCTTAAGCTTCCAAATGCCAGACTGCACCCCTTCACCACAGCTGAGAATGATGGATATGAACCCAAATGCTTTTAGTGAGGGTTACATGGCATTGGTCAGAGTCACTATGGTTGTGCAATCCCTGAATTCCCAATGAAGTATTTTCATCTCCCCGGACTAAAATTTCTCATTGAGCACCGCATGGCACAACACAACTGTTATTCCACTTTACGCAGGCAAGTGACATTATCTAAGGAGCACAAAAAGTGAATTTGTAGACAAGTTCATAAAGAAATTATTTAAATACCCTACAACTGTTGAGACAGGGAATTTCCTATTTTTCACTGCGGGGTTTGGGTAGGAAAACTTTTACTTTCTCTGCTTTAAGAGGGAACAGGTAAAAGAAATGGTTTGAGTCTCAAGATGCCCAAAGCGGCTGGAAACGGTTTCCTACGGGTGAAGATGTCACTGCGACGCACACGATACTGCGGTAAAAAGAACCACAACTTTTAAAAAAGGGCCGCTAATGAGAAGGCTGGGAGGAGAGAGAGCTTATCTTCCCGGAAGATGCAGCCAGCTGCCTATTTGCAACTCCCGCGCTGCCAGGGTAGCACCCTGGGGTCCCCACAGTTCACACCAGGACGGGATCAGGCGGGAAAAGGAGACTTTCCTGCCACGTCCTCCTTTCCCACTCGCCCTCTCCCCCGACTCCACACGCCGCCCCCGCGCTTCACTCCAGCCCGGCTCCCCGTCGTCCCTCCTCCACCCCAGGCCTCGCCACCCCAACCCAACCGGGCCCCCAAGGGTCCCCGCTCCTCACCCCAGCGCCCCTCCAAGCTCCCCCCACCCCAGCTCCCGGACTCTGCCCCCTCCCCTGGGCCCGGCCCACTCTTAATAGCTGTGCAAAGGCGTCCCCCACCAAACAGTGGCGAAAGCGAAGGTTCCTCTGACCCGACCTATACGCAAGCGTACGCCACGCCAAAGAAGCTCGGCCTCTTCACTTCCTGCCCTCGTCTCGGACATGGACGCCTTTGGCTCCGCCCACACCGGGCAGTCAATACACCCTCCCAGAGTCTTCCTCCCAGAGGGCCCCGATCCCGTGTGAACTGTGGCGCTCTAGCGCCCCCGCGTGGCCGGAGGAGGGACGTGGCTGCAGGCAAAGCAGCTCGCCTGGAAACATCTTCACTTGCTCAGGTCTTGGAACCTGACTTGTGTCTCTCTGATGAGTGATCCAGGCAAGGCTGTGCCCGCTGTAGATTCTAAGGCAGTGCTGACCAAAAGGAAGGAGATTCGAGAGCTGCCAAAAGGCTGAGGTTTCTTGGTTCAGAAGTTGCACTGATAGAAGTAGTCTTTGGGCTATGAAAACTCTGTTTTCACGTGGCACATTCTAAGGAAGATGAAGAATAACCTGAAGCATCTGGAAGATAGTTGAAAATAGCTGGCTACAAAGTGATGTGTATAGTACACTTCATTCATTCCACCAAAAAGTATTTATTGGGCACCAAGTGCCTTCTAAGTGCCAGGAAAACAGAGAACAAGACAGACCCTACTTTCTTGGAGCTTATATCACAGTGAAGAATGAGACAACAAGCAAGTAAACAAGTAAATAAATAAGATATCAGATAGTGACATGATCCCATAATTTCAAAGTCAGTTTGTTATATTTATATTCTATGCACAATGAAGAACATCCTAAAGGATATAAACACTATTTTTAGGTATCACTTTTAGAGCATTTTAAAGTAATTTTTCTTTTATCTTGCTTGTCTATATTTTGTAATTTGCCTTTTGCTTTAAAGGAACTATGTTGGCATATCTCTGACCACTGGTTCCCTAAAAACTGAAGGGGCAGTTCCCTGAATCTTCATGGGCTTATCTCCCACCCTCTGAAGTGCATGTTTCTTACCAAGGTTTCCAATACACTAGCCACCTCTTGCTCATCCTGCCTGATTAGCATGATGTCATCAATGAAACAGGTGTGACATTCTGTGTGTTGACCAGGTGGTCCAGATCCTGTACTATGATGGATCACAGAGCTGACACAACAGCTGTGATCAGGGCTATTACATGATTAGGTCTACAGTAGTTTGTAAGAAGGGGCCAGACAGGCAAACTAAATGGAAATGTGGCAGGGACGGCCATCCTTTGGGTTGTTCATGTGGCATTAACTCCACCATCATCCCCTGCTTCCCCTTGGATGAAATACAGGTTTTGATTTACTATCTCGACTTGATAGGGAGGGGACAGTTTCAGAGGCTTTCACTTGGTCTTCCCCACATGAGAACTCAAGGCCAAAGACCTAATGTGGGGCTTGCTTCAGCTTCCCAATATATATACTCCCAGTTGTGCCCTCAGAGTCTGGGGAAATGACCACTGGGTGGGTCTATGGGCCCAGGGACCCATTGTAAGCTGGATGTTATCCAGGACTCCACTTATTACCTGACTCCTAGAAGTCCCCAGTCTTAGAGAGAGGACTTGATAACACTTAGATTTCTGAGTAACAAGATCCTTTCAGACCCTGGGAAATGTCTGGGTATTCCTCTTTCCCCAATATATAGTTAGCTGAGAAAATGGTCATAGGCCATGGAGCAATCATTACTGTAAATACTTGTTTCAGTGTTTTAGGGTTCTTCTTCCTAGGGACCCAGGCACCTCTTTTGTCAATGGGTTCTGCGGTCTGGGTCTGAAAATTGACTCAGATGTGAGAATTAAGCAAAGAACATGACTTTTTATTGGGGTAACAACTCTGAGCCTCCTGTTCCTCCATTCTTTTTAATTTAATTTAATTTTATTTTATTTTATTTTATTGGCTGCATTGGGTCTTTGTTGCTGTGCACGGGCTTTCTCTGGTTGCAGCGAGTGGGGGCTACTCTTTGTTGTGCTGTGTGGGCTTCTCACTGCAGTGGCTTCTCTTGTTGCAGGGCATGGGCTTTAGCCACGTGGACTTCAGTAGTTGTGGCACACGGTCTCAGTAGTTGTGGCACACGAGCTCTAGAGCTCAGGCTCAGTAATTGTGGTGCACAGGCTTAGTTGCTCCGCGGCATGTGGGATCTTCCCGGGCCAGGGCTCGAACCCGTGTCCCCTGCATTGGCAGGTGGATTCTTAACCACTGCACCACCAGAGAAACCCTGTTCCTCCATTCTTGTGTTTTTCTGGTCGTAGATGTTAAGCAGAACCCAGTTGGCTGCCCATCTATTTTTTTCCCCCAGGGACACCTTGTATTATTAAATACCTTCACAACCTGGATCAAAGCCCCTAAGGCTGCCCCCTTGACCTTGCCAGCTGTTATAGTAATTACAGCCCCCAGACTTCTGGTGGTTAAAGCCACCACCTGGCTTCTGTTACTTCAGGATGCTATCATCCTCCTGGATATTATCAAGCCCAGCCCTGTGATTGCTTCTCTTACCATCATCCCTAGCTGGTACTCCTCTCGTCAGCGCCTTCTTACCTGTCTTTGGATACTATCTGTCTTTTGGGCCTCCAATGGAACATAATCCTCTGTCTGGTCTTCTGGCTCCACAAAATAAATCATTCTAGCAAGCCCACTTCCCTTGGGCTTTTCTTTCCTTCTTCTAGAGTCTGCCAGAGCAATTCAGATGGCTTCCTCTCTGGAGATTTCCCTTGGATGAAGACACCTGCCTCATCCAAGAATATGCCTTCTCTCCAGGGACAGTGCACATCCTATGACTGGTTAATCTTGGGGGACAAAGGCCTGACCCTTGGATTTTAATTGAGGACAACCCTGCAGGGCCATCCCAGGTCTCCATGCGACTGGCGGAGAAGCCCCACTTCTTCTGCCCAGTCCTCTTTCCCTTCCTCTCCAGCAACTCTGCACACAAAGAATTCTTTCAGAATCTGTTTCTGGGGAAACCAACCTAAGGCAACTCAGTTTTTTCCAGAAGTAGAAGATGCTTTGATACAGAAAGACTTTCCATCTCACCTACTAAAGGAAGTACTGGAAACTGAATACTGAATTAAAGGACAGACTAACTCTGAAGAATTATGAGGGATGAATTGTTTTAGCACCAGGCGTAGACAGAAGCTCAACAGACAAGAGGACTCTGCTGATCTAGATTCGGGCTGAGAGCCAGGTGAGATGAGCACAGGATTTGATGAGGGTCACATATTTAATTGTCTGCAAGGCATGGGCAGTCTTGACTTAAAGCGGCCTTTCCGTTTTCTTGAATACGTGCTAGGCCTGACTGTTCCAGATGTTGGAGATGGCTGGCTCTGCATCTGAAATGCCCCCCCACATAGACAGTTGCTGCATCTTCATTTGCATATTCCACTCCAACAAAACTTAGCTTCGTATTTTCTTCATCCACATTTGACTTTTTTACTTTCCTCTCTTTTTTTTTTTTTTTTTTTTCTTTTTTGCGGTACGCGGGCCTCACTGTTGTGGCCTCTCCCGTTGTGGAGCACAGGCTCCAGACGTGCAGGCTCCAGACGCACAGGCTCAGCGGCCATGGCTCACAGGCCCAGCCGCTTCGCGGCATGTGGGATCCTCCCGGACCGGGGCACGAACCCGTGTCCCCTGCATTGGGAGGCGGACTCTCAACCACTGCGCCACCAGGAAAGCCCTCCTCTCCTTTTTTACCTTCTTCTTCCCACATAGCATGAACAGGCAGGCCATTTCATTTTTTAAATTTATAACTTATAATTTTTTCTTTTTTTTTTTTTGGGCTGTGACACGTGGCATACAGTATCCTAGTTCCCCAAGCAGGGATTGAACCCCTGCCCCCTGCAGTGGAAGCAGGGAGTCTTAACCACTGGACCACCAGGGAAGTCCCTTTTCTTTTTCTTTCTTTCTTTTTCTTTTGCCCAAATAGAATTGTCACACCAAATTCCAGTGTGTTATTTTTATACATTGCCACGCAGATTGTCATTGCACTAGCTTGCTGACTGGTCTCCCTACCTCTTTCTCATTCCCCTTGTATAAACAGTAGCTAACCAGACCCACTTCCTGAAGTTGGCGGCCAAGAGGGCTCAGTATGGCTCAGCAAGCTCCAGGCTGGGCCCAAGAGGAAGCCACAGCTTGGACACGTCCTTGCTCACTCTCCAGAGGTTAGTTCTCCAGAGATCCCAGCTGAGCACTTTTCTAAGAGTCAGTACAAACTACTATTTCTTTACTGCACAAGTAAAATAACACCACAAGCAAATAAGAACCTGCTGTATAAAAAAAAAAAAAAAAAAGTACCCTTAACCTCACCACCCAGAGATAATCACTGTTAACATTTTGATACATAACCTTCTTGAAAAGCAAAATTAAAATTACTTTAGGACTTCCCTGGTGGCGCAGTGGTTAGGAATCCACCTGCCAATGCAGGGGACGTGGGTTCGAACCCTGGCCTGGGAAAATCCCACATGCCACAGAGCAACTAAGACCGTGAGCCACAAGCACTGAACCTGCCCTCTGGAGCCTGCGAGCCACAACTGAAGCCCACGTGCCTAGAGCCTGTGCTCCACAACAAGAGAAGTCACCATGATGAGAAGCCTGTGCACTGCAACGGAGAGTAGCCCCCCTCTCACCACAACTAGAGAAAGCCCGTGCGCAGCCAAAAATAGACAAATAAATAAAATAATTTTTTAAAAAGAAGCAATGTTTTAAAAAAAAAACAGAATTAAAAAAATAAAATAAAATTACTTTAAATACTTAAAACTTTGATAGGATAAAACATTTCTTACTGTTGTTTTAATGTGCATTCCTTTGATTCCTAACAATGTAAGCAATTTTTTTACGCTTATCTGCTCTTTCGATTTCTTCTTTAGCAAATTGCTTGTTCATGCCTTAACCCATTTTTCTATAAAAAATTCATTTTTATCTTATTGACTGGTAAAAATATTTTATGTATTTAAGAATTGTCTGTCGTTCACGTAGCAAACATTTCCCCTGCTTAACAGTTGCCTTTCAACTTTAATTCATGTCTGCATATATAAATAATTTTTAAAATTGTGGTATAGACAAATCTATCCATCTTTTCATTTTGGTTTTTGCCTTTGAGGTCATATTTATAGTCTGTCTTAATCCCAAAATTATGTATTTACCAATATTTTCCTCTAGTATCAATATTTAACGACTTTGTTCTTAAATCTTTAGTCTACTAGGAATTTATTTTGGTGCAAAATAGAATAGAAAAATATAACCTAAAATATTTTCTGAATGATTAGGCCAGTGGAGCTTTTACAAAAGACACATGCATATGCCCTTCCCATGGTGAGGACACCAAGGTAACTACTGTCCCAACAATTTATTGAACAGCCCATCCTTTCCTGACTCAGTTGAAGTGTTGCTTTTGTGACATACTAAATTCTCATAAATACCCACATCTTTTCCTTTGTCTGTCTGTTCTGGCACTAGTATAAGATTCTAATTATTCTAACTTCACAATATAGATTTTATTTTCAAATATTTTCTGGCTCTTCTTATACATTTCACCTTTAAGATGAACTTTAGAAATTTTTTCAAGTCCTCCCCCACCAAAAATGCATTGAGATTTTGATTTTGTTATTGCTGTTGTTTTTAAACTTAGATTAATTTTGAAGAAATTTATATCTTTGCAATGTTGACTCTATCAGTCCAGGAAGCTGGCATATGTCTCCATTTATCCAGGTTTTCTTTTATGTCCCTCCATAAAGTTTTACAGTTTTCTTATATGAGTCAAAGCAGTATATTTTCTAAAGGAACTATAAAATTTGACTTGTCATCTTAAAATTACAGAATCTCAGAACTGGAAGAGACTTAAAAATCATCTCAGCATCCTACTCAATCTGTAGCTGAGTTTGCCTCTCAAACAAGCAAAGATATGGGGTGTATTTTGGCGAGTTTTTTTGACATGATGACATCATATTATATGTATTTTCTGTGACTTCAGTTTATCACTTGAACAGCAAGTCTTGGAGAAATTTCTATATCAATGTATATAGATAACTTAATTCATTTTAATCACTGCATAGTGTTCTATGGAAATGCTATTGCATCACTTAATTTATTATTCCCCTGTTTTGGACATTTAAACTATTTCTGTTGTTTTGTTCTTACAAAGAACTGAGCTTACAACATTGCACCCTAACTAAAAGTTCTCAAAATTCTAGAGCACACAACCAGTGCCTGCAAAGGCCCCCTCCTCCAGGTGGCACAATGCCTGTTCAAAGAAAGGCTTTTCTTTGGCTTTCCAGTGTCCTTCAGTTCTGTTCAATAAACATTTAATGAATGGGTGTTGTATAGTAAGCCCTGGAGTTTTGTAATACCCCAATTTCAACACAATAAAATTCATTACTTCAAAAAAATACTTGCTGAGTGTACACTATGTGCCAGGCACTGTGTAGGTGTGAGGGCTCCAGGGAAAATTAACAATCCCCAGCCATTCTTCTGAACTCCAACAATTCCCAAAATAAAAGAGGGGTCATTACAACATGGTACCCATTTATTTCTAAGCCCTGGATAATTATTTACCCATTAGACCAAGAGACCAGGCAGCAGATTCTCAAATAATTTGGATAATCCCTTAAACGTGTTGTGAGATGTCCATGCTTATATTCCTATGCTCTTGCACATGCTGTCCTTTCTATGTGGAATGTTGTCTAATTTGGGCTTCCCTCAGAAGGATACCCTGAGACAAGGAATCAAATGTAAGTAACTTATTTAGGAGATGATCCCAGGAAGCACCAGCTAAGGAGCAGAGAAGTGAGACAGGAAAAGGAAGGAAGTCAATAAATGATGCATTAACCAACTAGTTACAGATGGGGTCAAATGGAGTGGAGTCTCTCTGAAGAGTGTGGGGAGACTATGTAACACACAGAGTTTTCCTAACTGGAGGAGAAAGTTGCCTGGCTATTTAACTACGAACTCTAGCCAGTCATTGGTTGAGTGCTGTCCTGGGGGTGATTAATTCTCTGCACTTCCGGCATCTTGCATATGCTTCTGAGGGATCCAAAAGCCTCAAGAAGAGGAATGCAGGGCTTCCCTGTTGGCGCAGTGGTTGAGAATCTGCCTGCTAATGCAGGGGACCCGGGTTCGAACCCTGGTCTGGGAAGATCCCACATGCCACAGAGCAACTACGCCCGTGAGCCACAACTACTGAGCCTGCGTGTCTGGAGCCTGTGCTCCGCAACAAGAGAGGCCGCGATAGTGAGAGGCCCGCGCACCGCAATGAAGAGTGGACCCCGCTTGCCACAACTAGAGAAAGCCCTTGCACAGAAATGAAGACCCAACACAGAAATAAATAAATAAATAAATAAATAACCATTTGAAGCCTTTTTTCTAAAAAAAAAATGAGGAATGCAGATGCTGGCTGTTGCAAGTAGAACCAGCGTGTTCAGAGTTATGGGCCAGACACCAACATCCAGGGAGATATGTGTGGGCACCACTGGCATCTACTACAAATGCCTTTTCTACTGTCACCTGGCTAATTCGTTCTTCAAAACACAGGGCAGAAATCACACCCTTCGGCAAGTCCTGCATGCATCTGCAGCAGGCCTGGTGAGTTGCCCCACTTTTCTGTGTACCAGCAGCACTTCATGCTTATGTTTTTCCTACTAAGAGATTGTTAAGTGGTGGCTCTGAGACCCAAGCTGGCTCCTGACTCCAAATCCCAGGATGAAACCACTAACACGCTCCCGTACAAGTGAGCCCCTTGACTTGTAGATGCATAACTCCAGTCTCTGCCTCGGTCTTTTTTTTTTTTTTTTTTTTTTTTTGAATTTTAGAATTTTATTTATTTTTTTATACAGCAGGTTCTTATTATCTGCCTCTGTCTTCATATCACCATCTTCTCTGTGTTTCTGTGTCCTCTCTTCTTATAAGGACACCAGTTATTGGATTTAGGGCCCACCCTAAGTCAGGATGATCTCCTCTCAAGATCCTTAGCTTAGTTAAGATCTACAAAAACTATTTCCAATGGGAATTTGAAGGAAAAAAAGTTCTTCTGTGTGGCTCTTAAATTAATAAACTACGAGACTGGAGCTGCTGGTGGCCCTATTGCCCTAAATGAAGAAGAAGTTGTCCTAGAAAATGAAAGTCAAGCCATGAGCAGAATAAAGATATAAAGAGAGAAACAGAAACCTGACATTATTTGACCCCTTGGACCCAGCCATGCCTAAAGCTAATACCTCTCCTTCACTTTCCAGTTACATGAGTCAGCAAATTCCTTCTGCTTAACTAGTTTGAGTTTAGCTGCTAACAAACACTTGCACCTGAAATCGTTCTTAATGATACAATCAAGTATTACATATCTGCTTTCCTCCTTGATTGATCCATTTCCCCTTCTCTTTTTCTTATACCTGACAAATTCCTATTTATCCTCAGGTCTCAGTTTAAACTTTCTCAAGTAGACCTTCCCTAAACTGATCCCCACCTCCACCCCAGATTACATCAGCTTTACCTGATGGATGTTCTCATAGCCCAGCATTCCCTTATCATAACACTTATCTCACATGATTGTATTTGCCTGTTTAGTTTATTCCCCTATCCCAACACTACCTCTGTGTGAAATGTAAGATCTTTGAGAACAAAAAAAAATTCTGTTTATTGCTCTATTCTGGTTTCTAGCATAGTGATGAAAAGTAGTAGATGACTAATGTCTGTTCATTCACAACTTTGAATCTTCATTTGTTTTTCAAAGTGTGGTAAAGTAGGCTATGACCAAATATAAGTTATGGCTGCTGTGTGTGTGTGTGTGTGTGTGTGTGTGTGTGTGTGTGTGGCTACTGGACAATTGTAATATGTCCTGATTAATTTTTAGTAGAGAGACTGGTAATTACTTTTACCTAGGGATTTCTTAATAAAACTATAATAATAATTTTTTGAAAACACCCAGGCTGATCAAAGGGAATAATTTGAAGAGGATAATTATACTCATGGAGGATGAAGATTATTGCTTTAATAGTATTAAGCAGTCTGATGAGACTAAAAAAGGAAGAACTCAGTTTGCCAGTTACTTAGGCATTTTCTGAAGATCTGGATTTAAATCTAAATAATACATCACCTTGAATTGTCCTTCTTTTAAATAACATTTTCCCCCTGATTATTGAAGCAAATTATAAGCATCATAGAAAATTTGGAAAATATGTAAAAGTATATTTGGAGAAAATGGAAAGTCCCAGTATCCCCACTGATGAATCTTTGTGTTTTATTTTTGTGTGTATCTGTAACCAGGTGTCAGTTCAGATCCTGGCTCTTGCCCCCAGGGACACTCCTGGCCTTACCTTCTCAGGGTCCCTCTTCCGGGATTCCTGATTTCACTTACCATGGGTGTCCCCTTTTTATCCCACAGAAACAAAGAGGTGCCTTTTCCTTGACTTCCACACTTGCATAGCCGACTTATCCTGAAAATCTGGGGGTAAAGACAAGGAGGAAATTTACATCACAGTTCGGTATTCATCCTTCATTCGTCTTAGTCAAATCACACACTGGTGGTCTGGATGGAGTTGAATAGTATCCCCCCAAAATATGTGCCCACCTGGAACCTATAAATGTGACCTTATTTGGAAATAAGTTCTTCTCAGATGCAATCAAGTTAAGATGAGGTCATACTAAACTACAGTGCATCCCAATCCAATGACTGGTGTCTTATAAGAAGAGGGAAATTTGGACATAGACACACACAGAGGAAAGACAGCCATAGGAAGGAGAGATTGGAACTATCTGCCACAGGCCAAGGAGCGCCAAGAAGCTAGATGATGCAAGGAATGATGCTTCCTTAGAGCCTCAGAGAGCATGTGGCCCTGCTCATGCCTTGATTTTAGACTTCTAGCCCCTAGAACTGTGAGAAATTACTTTCTATTATTTTTCAGCCACTACATTTGTTGTGCATAGTTATGGCAGCGCCAGGAAGATAATACAGGGGTCAACCCCACGCTGAATGATCTCTCCTCCTTGCCTCTCCATCCTCTCCTCACCCTCATCCCCCAGCTTCTACCCAACTCCCAAAAAATATCCTCCCTCTTCTTAATACAAATCAGTTTGGGTTCTTTCTCCTGTTCCCCAAGCAAGGGGCCTCCCTTTGTAAATCCAAAGGCTTATCCTTTGCTTCACCAAATGGGCGGTGGCCAAGGAGGGATTCCCTTTCTCCCACCCCAGTAGATTGTTCAAAGAAAACCAAGTGGAATAATGATTGATTTCTACACTGATAAAAACTATACCACTGCACTTGAAGATTAAAAACAGAAAGAAGAAAAAAAGGAAAACAAAAGCAGTTATGGTCAGTTTGGATTTAAAACAGCCGATTTTGCATTGAAATTACAAATGTGTTCCCATTTTTCTTTGTAAAAATGGAGTGGAGTCATTGTGTCACTTTGGTACTATTCCCCCTGCCCTTCACTTAACAATATATTGTGAGCACTTTCCCATATTAAAAAGTCTTCAAAAATTAAACCATAATTTATACAGATCCATAATCCCTTATCCACAAATTCAGAATGCTCTGAAAACTGAAAGCTGTTTTGAAAGTTTGGTGCCAACCCATTTGATGGCAAAACTGACCTGAAGTGGCCTACAGCTACTTATGGTCTATTTATACCAATTAGTGTGGCTACTAATAAGTTTCATGGCAGAAATCTGGATGTGTTGATGATGTTGCTCCAGACCCTATTGAGAGTGCTAAATAATACATGCACGATTATGACCAGACCTAGGAGGACCACTGCAAAGGATCCCAGCACCAAGAAGTTTGCAACAACCAGCCATATGCTCTCCCCTTTTAGTATAAAAGAAGCCTGAATTCTAACTCAGCCGTGTGGCTGACCGGGTCTTTGTGCTCTGGCCAGGTGTCAGGTCTGTGCCTCTGAGATGGGAGAGCCAACTTCAGGACACTGGACCACCAGAGACCTCCTGGCCCCATGTAATATCAAATGGCAAAAGCTCTCCCAGAGATCCCCATCTCAACGCTAAGACCCAGCTCCACTCAATGACCAGCAAGCTAGAGTACTGGACACCCCATGCCAAACAACTAGCAAGACAGGAACACAACCCCACCAATTAGCAGAGAGGCTGCCTAAAATCATAATAATGTCACAGACACCCCAAAACACACCACCAGACGCAGTCATGCCCACCAGAAAGACAAGATCCAGCCTCATCCACCAGAACACAGGCACAAGTCCCCTCCACCAGAAAGCCTACAAAACCCACTGAACCAACCTTAGCCACTGGGGACAGACACCAAAAACAATGGGAACTACGAACCTGCAGCCTGTGAAAAGGAGACCCCAAACACAGTAAGTTAAGGAAAATGAGAAGACAGAGAAACACACAGCAGATGAAAGAGCAAGGTAAAAACCCACCAGACGAAACAAATGAAGAGGAAATAGGCAGTCTACCTGAAAAACAATTCAGGGTAATGATAGTAAAGATGACCCAAAATCTTGGAAATAGAATGGAGAACATACAAGAAACATTTAACAAGGACCTAGAACTAAAGAGCAAACAAACAATGATGAGCAACACAATAAATGAAATTTTTAAATCTCTAGAAGGAATCAATAGCAGAATAACTGAGGCAGAAGAACGGATAAGTGACCTGGAAGATAAAATAGTGGAAATAACTACTGCAGAGCAGAATAAAGAAAAAAAGAATGAAAAGAATTCAGGACAGTCTCAGAGACTTCTGGGACAACATTAAATGCACCAACATTCTAATTATAGGGGTCTCAGAAAAAGAAGAGAAAAAGAAAGGGACTGATAAATTATTTGAAGAGATATAGTTGAAAACTTCCCTAATATAGGAAAGGAAACAGTCAATCAAGTCCAGGAAGTGCAGAGAGTCCCATACAGGAAAAATCCAAGGAGAAACACGCCAAAGCACATATTAATCAGCACATATTTAATTCAGGTTGAAAAGGAAACTTCAGGTTGAAAATTCAGGTTGGGTAAATCTATTTTCCTCTCTGGGCCTCAGTTTCTTCATCCGTAGAATGGAGTCTTGGACTAAATGATCCTTTTTCCAGCTCTGACATTCTGTGATTCTATTTGAAAAACAGTGAAGCCAAAACTATGTAAGCAGGGAGAAATTACATGATTTAAAGAATTGCTCCAGGAATTCCCTGGCAGTCCAGTGGTTAGGACTTGGTGATCTCACTGCCGAGGGCCTGGGTTCAATCCCTGGTCAGGGAACTAAGATCACATAAGCTGCAAGGTGTGGCCAAAAAAAAAAAAAAAATTGCTCCAATTAAGGAAATAGCAAGAGTGGAGAAAGCCCCATGTGACCGAAACAAGGAAATCAGATGAGCCTCCCACAGGGCTCAGAAGACAAGTTGTGACATGCTAGGTGAGTCACACCTGCTCTTTACATTCCTTCCAAGGGCAGCCCCAGGCCTGTGCCCAAAACAGTAAATGTTAATTTGGGGGGCAGGGCTGGAAATCTGGAGGTGGAGACTAAACCCCTGCAGGTAGCCAGTTCTGGATAATATAATCCTGTGATTGGCAGAGGCAAGCTGAGTTTCAGAACAGAGCATGAGGGGCTCTTCCTTGGAAGAAATGAATAAGAAAGGTGTCTCAACCTGTTTGGTATCTGGGGTAGCAACCTGGGCTAGAAAGCAGAAGCAAAGGTTCTAAACTCTGGCTTTGGCACATGGAGGATGTGTGATCATGTTACTCAGCCTATTTGGACCTCAGTTTTCTGACATGTGAAATGGATATAATCTATAGGAGAGGAAAAAATTTAAGATATACTGAACTCTAAGTGCCCAGATCATTCTAGGCACTCCTATCAATTACCTTCATTTAATTTTTTGTAATAGAGATTTGTAGTTTTCAACAGATGAGGAAACTGGGGAGAGTTAAGTGACTTATTGCCCAGTAGAGCAGGATTTGAACTCAGGTTTGTCAACACTTGGGTTATTACCAGTAAACCAACGCCTCAGAGGTGATACATGTGAAAGTGCTTTTAGAACCATGAAGTGCAATAAAGTGCAAGGACTCATAGTCCAGAATTAATGCAGAAATTTAGAAATTATCCAGAAGTGACATTCTGATGAAGGAATGGGCTTTCTCAGGACTTTTTTCCTTTGTTCAGCTGCCCACTCAATCCTTAATCTGTTTATTTTCTGGGCAGTCAAGTGATTGTTTTTTGTTTTTTATGTTTTGGCCACGTCTTAGTTCCCTGACCAGGGATTGAACCCATGACCCCTGCACTGGAAGCATGGAGTCCTAACCACTGGACTGCCTGAGAAGTCCTAAGTGATAGTTTTTTGAAGTGACTCTTGAAACAATGGCAGTGTGATGTAATGAAAAGAGCACTGGACGAGGGATCAAGAGACTGTCTAGTTTCAGCTGTGCCACAGAAACATTAATCTTGAGAAGTCACTAACCCTTTCATTCATAAGATGAGAGGCTAGGTTAGAGGTGATTGCCAAGGTCCCTTTAGCTAAGGAATTTCAGTGACCAGTGACCTGGGTGGGTGGTGGGGGGGAAGGGGGTTGCCTGAGAGTGGTTTCACTCTGTTAAGTTTCCCATTCTAACCTCAGGCACTTAAGCTGTCCTTTCCACTTTGGGGAAGCCAACCCACATCAGCCTTCTCCCCTTGTTAAGCCCCATTTTAGCCTGAGAGGATGTTTGGAGCCTGATGGGCATTTCTCCCTAGCAGGAATGCTTATAGAGTTAGAGACAGCCACAGCCTCAAGCTGCCAAGGCAGCAGCTGAGAGCTCCCTCGCCCCAATTCATACTGGTGCTTCATTCTTGAGTGGTCGTCATAGACCACCCAGTGGAAGTGGGAGGAGGAACGTGGGAAGGATTCCAGGGAAGAAACTGATATCCTGGATCTAGCTATTTGGAGTTGGATATACCAACCACGCTGTCCTTTGTGCACGCCCATTGTCGCAGCAATTTCCCAGGAATTGCAGTAATTTGTTTACCTGTAGGCTACCCCACAGCGACCTTCTAACACACCCCGCTTCACATAAATGAGCGAAAACAAGGAGATAAATGTGAAGGAGACAAGATATTTTACAACTAAAATGAAGTAAAAGTTTTTAAAGCACATTACTAGTAGAATCTTAGGAAAACAGACTGTGTGCATATGCACACACAGCCAGAGCATAAACCCTCTACAGACTGGCTATGACTAATGTAAGAAAGTCATTTAACTCAGAGCCGCAATACTTTGGGATTAAGTCAATTGCCAAGGACTCAATGGGAATAGCACAGCTACTTCCAAGTATGGCAGGGATTCAAAGGAGATATAGCTCCTGAAACAAAGGTAGAGTTTTCCTTCTCCAGGGGAGAATTCTCATTTAGAGGTAACCTAAGGTTGGTCCCCTTTCCCAACAACAG
Organism: Mesoplodon densirostris; assembly: GCF_025265405.1. NCBI lineage: Eukaryota > Metazoa > Chordata > Mammalia > Artiodactyla > Ziphiidae > Mesoplodon > Mesoplodon densirostris. The sequence continues at coordinate 51,153,800 of NC_082662.1, forward strand.
CAGCTAGTTCTAGCTTCCTCCCTCAGACCCACCCTCCTGCAGGGGGTTTCCAAACAATCTTATTTAGAAAGACCTGTGTTTACACTTGCCAGTTCAGAAACACCAGAGTGGCTATAGGAAATGACCCATCCTGCTAAAAAGTGTTAGAATTTGAAATAAGAAATCTGAGTAGTGGGAAATTAGAGGAGACCAAAGTGATATAAATCTGGAGCAAGTTTTCACAAACTCCCTTTTTTTGGTTTGTGTCTTTTTCATATTTTATTACATTCTTTTTTTTTATTTTAAAAATCACAACATTATTATCAAAGACAACCTATATACAAACATTTTACAAAAGAAACATTACTAGTATCAGCTGTAATAAGGGCAAGTTGAAGAACAGATGCTGAGTTTCTGGGCCAAAGTCTGCCGGCAAACAAAGACATCTAAAATGTGTTCAGGCAGCTGAAACAGGCTTCTTTCCCGATGACAAGCATGTGTGGTCGGTAATATCAGTACAAACGATGGTAAATGAGGATACTACACAGGGCCAAGTAGCGAACTCCTCATCAGGAAAGCCACAATACAAGTGGAGCTAATCAAATAACTTAAATCCAAGACAGTAAAAGCGCTGTTTCCCATCTAAACGCAGTTAGCCTTCAGCATTGATTTTGCATCACTTGTAAAGGATGCTGAGTTGTCATACAAACACTTGACCCGTATACATAACCCTATGCCAAACTTCCCTTAACTCTTCGAGTCAGGTTTTTGGTTGGACCGAAAGGGGAGGAATTTTAGAAATGCTTCCTTCAGGACAGAAATTTTAGAAATGCTTCCTTCAGGACAGAAGTCAGAAAGAGGTGACCCCCGAGAACAGGATCTATTAAATTTGGTGGCGGCGGGGGGAGGTAGGAATTTGGGGGGAGAAAGGCCTCCTTGGGGCCAAGAATCAATAAGTGTGACTCACTTGGGTCTGGGACCTTGCTGAAATCCGATACCCCACCCCACCCCAGCCCCGTCGGTACCTACGAGCTCGGTTCCTTTCTCATCTCCCCCAGTTCCGTGATCTCCACCTTCTTGTACTTTCCCACCTTCCTCCGGTTGGTGATCACCAGGACGGCCACGCCGGCGACCAGGGCCACCACGACCACCACGATGACGGCGATGAGGCCGCTGGTGAGGCGCTTCATGGAGAACTGGGGGGACTTCTCATCCAGGTAGTAGATGAGCGTCCGCTCCAGCAGCAGGGGCTCTCCGCGCACGCGCACGTCGAAATCGCTGTGGCCGGGGAACAGCGACTCGCCCTTGACGTCTCTCTCGAAGTAGTAGGCGGCGTCGGCGATGTCCACTTCGCCGGCGACCTTCTGCGACGTGTTCTGCTGCAGCTCGATCTGGATGGTGGGGTGCTCGTAGTGCACGGCCGCCACGAACTTGGGGTGCAGCAGGTAACGCTCCCTGAAAAGCCGCCGCAGCTCGGCATCCAGGTCCGAGTGGTTGAAGGCGCGGACGGCCGGGCGGCGGCGCAGGTCGATGAGGATGTGGTGGGTGCGCACCAGCTCGTCGCAGCGCAGGCTCAGGTCGCCCTTGTCCGTGCGGCGCACGCCTACCGAGTTCACGCACCAGCACACGGACGTCTGGTTGCACTGGCGCGCCTTGAAGCGGCCCTGCTGGTCGCAGTCCGGGTCGTACAGGCCGTCGTTGTCCACGAGCGCGTGCTCGCTTGGCTGCACCAGCGCGCGGCCGCTCTTCGGGGCGCTCACGCGCGCCTTGAGCAGCAGGCACTTGGACGTTAGCGTGGAGCAGTCGACTTCCAGGCCCGAGCCGAGCACGCGGCACCGGCAGCGGCCGTCCGGGCCGCTCCGGTCGCACACGGTCATCTTGTTGGTGGGGCACGTGCAGTTGTCCTGCGCGGCCGCGTGGCCGATCACCGCCGCCAGCAGCAGGAGCGGCGGCAGCAGCGACGGCCACGGCAGCGCGAGGCCCGGACCCCGGGCCATGGTGGGGCGGAGGAGCGCGGATGGGGCGCGGGCTGGCGAGGGCTGGGGACTGCGCTGGGTTCCGGCTCCGCCGTCTGAGAAGGTCTCCAGGCGTCTGCCGCCGGCCTCTCCCTCCCGCTCTTATACTCCACGGGACCTGCCCGGCTGGTTCGGCCGCCGACTCACCCGCTGGTATTTGGGTGACACACCCCACCGACCCCCATCCCCGTCTCCGTCCCACGGAAGGCCCAGCCCGCCCTGCGCAGCCCGCGGTAGGATCAGGGGAGCGGAGGCTGTCCCGTCTCCTCTGGACCGAAAGCCCGGGAAAGGAAAACCGATACTCAACTGAGGGCTGCGAGGACCGGGCTGCGAGGACCCGCCCCCGGCCCACCCGGCCCCACCTGCGGAGCGACCCGCCCTAGGCGCGGCCTCCAGCCGAGGACCTTGGGCGTCCCGGCCGCTCTCCCGGGCTGGAATTCTCATAAGTTGTACTGAGAGGTATGGTGTGGGACTGTCACTCTTTTGTCCCCCTCCCCCGCTTTTCTCTCTCCCTTTCCCAGCCCTTGTCCCTGCTTTAAGTTCTTTCACTTCCTCGCCTCTTTCCCTACTTCCCGTAATAGCACACATTTATATAGTTTACAGTTTGCAAATATTATCTCATCCTCACATCAGGGCCCGACAGGTATGCACTCTCTATCAGACCCATTTTAAAAGTGGTGTGGTTAAACTTTAAAGTCGCCCAGCCATAAGTTTCCTCAGATTCCTCGGAGGCGCCTTTGGGACTCTGCCTGGCTGTTCCGAGACCTTAAACAAATGCTTATGGAAACGGAGTGGTCCAAAATCTGAAGAAAGGTTAGGGAGTAGTTCTGTTACCATAGCATGGGTAAAACCCAGGTGGCCTGGTGGCCAATGTATTAGAAGTTCTGTTAAACACTGTTTTCCCCTCTCCTTCACACACGCAAACCCGGAATATTTACGCATGTACTCAGTATAGGGAGATGAAAAGGAACAAATTCTTTCAAAGAATTAGCAAGGCTATAAAGAGTTCTTTGTACAATTTGATTCTAAAAGAGCAAGTCATCGCTTTCTTTCACTATGTCCCATATAGTAGCTGAACCACTGCAAACAATGAAAGGCTAGAGCCTGTGGGAAATTGCTTGACTGCCTCTGTGTGGCTACTTCCATGGGATGGAGGAGTTGCCATCTCTTTTTTTGACTCATCGAGAAAGTCCAGGGTTTCAAAGCTGTGGTAAAATTAACAATAAATAGCAAGCTATAATTATTCCTGGCTTCTCTGGTGAAAGCACATTTTATATGTTCAGCATTTAAAGAACACCAGCAGTGGTTCAAGGGTGTTGTTTCACAGCTGAAAGCCAGCCAGGCCTCTACCCCATTAATTTTCTAGCAATTCCTGAGGCAGGTAGGTGGATATATATCATTCTGCCTTTACAGGCAGAGAAAGCAGAGACATGTGGGGGGCAATTTCTTACCCACAAGCACCAGGCCTTGTGGGAACCCTCCTCTGCTGTCTACCCACACTGTCTCTGTTCAGGTTCTTGAACCAGGAGCCTAGTCAGTTTTCCCCTCTCCAACACACAGTCCACCCTGAATGAGAGAAGGCCCTCTAAATCACAAATCTGTGCCCATCTCCTCTCTGCTGAGAACATTTCAGGCACAGAGTTGGAGGGGCCCTTGGCTCTTAGGATAAAATTCATACTTGTTAAGTTAGCACACAAGATCGTATGTGATCTTGGGCATACTTCTTAAGTTATATTACTTAACTTCTCTGTGCCTTAGTTTCCTACCCTCATGTGTAAATAAAATGGGATAATAAAAGTACCTACCTAACAAGGTAGGTGTTAGAATCCATGTAAATGAACCTAAATAAACTGCTTAGAACAGTATCTGCACTTGGTAAGCGTAGATAGGTGTTAACTGTTTTGGTCACCACCATCATCACCATCTTTATCTGGCTTCATCTTGCCTCTCCAGTCTTCGTCATGTTTTCAAACCTTTGTAAAGTCATCTACCTGGACTCTCCCCTTCTTCACCTATTTAGTGCATAATTTTGTGCTTTTTACTCAGCTCTTGGGTCACCTCCAGGAAGCCTTCCCTGATTCGTCCTCCTATTTCACTCAGGGCAATGCCCCTTCTCTGTGCTTTCCTAATTCCTAATGCACCAGAATGACAACACCAACTTTTCTGGGCTTCTGGCCTCCCCTCTAAACTGGAGATAATAGTAATTCTCTATTTCATAAGTCATTCTGAGAATCAAATGTAAATAGATGAGATGGTAGATGCCAAATCTTTGTAAAGTGTAAGACACTGTAAAAATAATACGTTGCCTTTTTAGTTTTTAAATATCTATCCTATCTTCTCACTCTTCCAGCTACTGACTAGGTAGCCACAGTCCTCTATAGCTGAGAGCCACCTGCTTGATATTCCAATGGGTCCTAGGCTGGCAAAAGGAAAGCTGATGGGGAAGGGGTCTCAGGGCTGAGGAACGTATACAGTGGTGTCTACTTAGCTAGGACAGCCCCAGTGCCTGGGCCTTACTTGGGCTTGTGCTCTGCGGTCTCCAAACCTCTGGATTTTCTAGCCATGTTACGCGTTGGGAAGAAGGGGATAAAAGGAACCCATCCTCAATATCTTCTGTGGAAGATGGAGAGAAGCAAAGATGACCTCCCCTCCCCCACACACACACTTTCTTAAATTTTGTGGTTCTGGCAGACTTTCTCCAACAGGCACACAAATACCAAGATGAGTTTATTAAGAGTAGCCCCAGCTCTGATTCTCCCTTCTCCCTTTGTCAGTTTCCTGCCTAGGTCTGCAAAATATCACGTGTTTTTGTGGGGTTTTAAAAAATGTTTAAATATTTAACAAAAGCATGCCATGAACTCAGGCTTCTCAACTGTATATCAAGGGCAGGCACCACATCTGAGCACTGTAGCCCCAGCACCAGCATATATTAGGCATTCAGAAATATTTATTGGCTTAACATTGAGTTGTGCCCAAAGTGTTGTAGTATCAATATACGCTCCTAGGAGTGTTCAAGTTGACCATTTCAATAGTTCCCTTCTAGTGCAATTCTCATCACCTACCCCAGCCACGAACCTCTATCCCCACCATAACCCACCTTTCAAACACCCAGTTTCAAGGAAGACTGGGTAATGATACATGAGTGTTATTTTTGCTCTTATGCATGATCCTAGATTTTATTAGCTGTAGGGAGGAAGGATGTAGTCTGATGAAGGTTAGAGCAGACAGGGATTCTGGAGGCAAGCAGTGTAGTATGGCTGAAAGAAAATGAGCTTTGGATCTAGTAATACTTTGCCTCAAATTCTGGTTTTATATCACTTCACTGCCTGCGTGTTACTTCATCTTCCTGAGTCTCAGTGTCCTTAATTATAAAATGGGGATAATAAGGCCTACATTTCCCCAACATCTGTGAAAAGGATGATTTCTCACCTTGTTCTTAAGAACATGCTTTTCTCCCATTGAACTTCATACTTCATCTATTCTTGTGCTCTGTTTTTAAAACTGGTGTTGATTATCTGATTTTCCTTGGTATCAGACCAATACCATCACATCAGTTTTATATTTAAGGAGGTGATTCACAGAAACAAAATGCAAAAATAAAAGTGCATTTGATTAATAAAAATAAAATACTTACCATCATAATTATTTTAATGATTCAAGATAAAGAATATAAAATACCCAACAGAGTGTTTAGCATATACTAAATGGAATTAATCTTAGCTGTCATTATCAGCCATCTCAGGAATGTGAGGTTGTTTTGAGATCATAAAAGCACAAAGCTGGTTATTGTGCGGATTGCTGACCATATGGTCCAAGGGGCTGGGTGTTAGGGAGGGTAGCCGCCCAAGAACACTTATCATTCCCCCGCCCCCACTGGATACAGGAATATGGAGAATATCTAGAGGCAGATAGTGGTTTAGCATTTCTACTCCCATTGTCTGTTGGAATACCTACAACACCCTTGGGTGTAGGCAGAGAAGATATTATCCCTATTTTACTGATGTAGAAACAGAGACCTGTGGAGGGGAAGAGAAGGACTCGTTCATGGTCACAGGTTTATAAGTGGAGAGGCCAAGCCTAGAATCCAGGTCTCCTGACTGCAGATATACATATAAATTAATTAAGACAGAAGAGGATTGAAGGAATGGAGAGGTGAGACTCTCGTCTCATGTTCCTTGGGCTGTCTTTTACTATGTTTCTTTCCCTTAATTGTACGAATGCTTTTTAGAAAGTTCTGGTTCCGTGAAGAGCACAAAATAACTAATTGTGTAAGGTGCACCAGTGAGCTCACATCTGAAAACGCTAGGGCTTAACGCCACTAACCACTAGGTCCTCTCACATTGGAGTGGAAGTGGTCCCTGATGTCTCCGCTTTGCTGAAAAAACAGCCTACATTAGAAGTCTGCCTGGCTATGGGCAGGACCTTCACCTTGGTTTCCTTTTCTGTAGAAGAGGGGTAATGGTTACCTCTTAGGGACGTTGGGGGGATTCAGTGGTGTAATGTCTGTGAAGCTGCCTTGTGCCATGTTGGCAAAAGCACTCACTCTTCTTTCTGGCCTGGCCAGGGTCAGCTTCAGGCTCTGTAAGGAGCAGCCATTGAGACAGTGGACAGTGCTTGAAGGCTGGTGAGGGTTTCCCTTCTTCCTCAGAGGGAGTTTGGAGCCCCGGAGGAATCAGGTGATCCTTCAGCCAGAATGTAGAAAATGCAGAGAGAGAAGGTGGCTGTGGTGATCATTGGCTCGGGATAGAGGGCAGAGGCCCCAAGAAACAAACCACAGAAAGAATGGGAAGTCAGCCCAGGGGCTGGGGACAAGGGTGCAGAGAATCAAATCGACAAGAGGTACAGGACTCTATCTTCAATGGTTCGTTTCTTTAAAAATGCGACTCAAGTATTACAAACTATTAGAATTCAAAAGAACCAGGTGACGGGAACAGTCTCTGTATTTCCTTGTTTGCTATTACGAAAATGTTGATAATAAAAAAACTTTAAATCAAGTTCATCCCTCAAATTAAGTTTTAGAGGAAGTCTGTGGGGTGACGTTTCTGGTTTTACTTCTACCTTTTTTTTTTCCATTACCATAGTTTCTCTCAATACAAACTAGCATTTATTGATCACCAACATTGTGCTGGGCACTTTATAAATAAATTCCATATAATCCCCCCAACAACTCTACAAAATAAATATTCTCGTCCCCATTCATCTGAACAGGAAGCTGAGGTTTAAGATCACTCAGTGAGGAATGAGTAGAGGAGGGATGTGAACCCAGGTCTGGTGACACAATCATCTGCACTTTTCCATGGCACAGTTTGGTCTCTTGCTGAAAAGCGTTGAATGAGTGATAGTAGTTTAAAGACGTCGGGATGGCAGACGGTGTGTTCTGGGACCTGGCTGCCTAGGGAATGGAAAGTCTGATCTTTTCACTTTTCTGGCAGGACAGCATGTGTCTCTCTTTGCGCTTGCTCATTTTGGTGGGACTTCTTTTTATAGGAGAGGTTGGCTGTGACGTCTATGGTTGTGCTTGGTTTTTGCAGTTCCTCAGACTACAGTCTCACCTGAAAGTCTGTGTCATGGTCCTTTCAGTATCTTCTGCCCATGATCTTCTCTTCATGATCTTGTCATGATCTCCTTGCCATGAATTGCAAACCGTAAGTGGCTCCCCTCTCATTCTGGTCTCTTCCTGTAGGGGTAATTGGCTTCTTTCCCCAGGGCTTTATGACTGGGGAAAAGCTAATAAAATAACCAGTAACTTTGTAGTTAATCTCACTGGCTTGGACTTCCCTGGTGGCGCAGTGGTTAAGAATCCGCCTGCCAATGCAGGGGACACGGGTTCTATCCCTGGTCCGGGAAGACCCCACATGCCGCAGAGCAACTAAGACCACGAGCCACAGCTACTGAGCCTGTGCACCACAACTACTGAAGCCCACATGCTCTAGGGCCCGCGTGCCGCAACTGAAATCCGCGCACCTAGAGCCTGTGCTCTGCAACCAGAGAAGCCACCGCAATGAGAAGCCCGCGCACCTCAATGAATAGTAGACCCTGCTCGTGGCGACTAGAGAAAGCCCGTGTGCAGCAACGAAGACCCAACGCAGCCAAAAAAAGAAAAAGGTTAAAATCATCATCATCATCATCATCTCACTGGCTCTTGGGCCCATCAGTTTCCAGAGAGATTTGGCAACAAATGAGGAGAGATTGGGAAATCTTATCACAACATTCCCCAGGCAGCCACGTTTCTTGAACCCCACGTTTATGAGTCATGGTGTTTCCTTTCCTTGAGACAGCCAGGTGATGTGTAACACCCCATAGAGGGGAGTGAAGGTGTGTGCTGTTTCTTAGCACTTCTCGCTGTTTCAAAGGTGAGGGCAGGTGGTGAGAGCACCCCACACTAACCTGCTCCTCTGGGCAGTCCTGGTCCAAGTGATGCTCCTTAGAATTATCAAAAAGGATCTCAGAGGTCATTTATCCCAGTCTCCCACCCAAAGAGAGGAATCTTTTCTCCAAATCCTAAACAGGTGCTTGAGCATTACCTGGGCTGATGAATCATCCATTCTTCCCCACAAGACAACTCACTCTAGACCTGAACAGCTTCATGAGAAAGTTCATCATAATATTTAGGAAAATTCTGTGCCTCTGTAATTTTTACAAACTGATCCAAATTTCCATTCTCGGAGCACTAAATAGTAAGGTTTTCACCCTCCGCTCAATGGTTCCTCAGCTATATATTTGAAGCAGCTCTCCTGTCCCCTCAGTTCTCTTCCTGTTTCCTTCCGCCTCTTCCCTTGCCTTTGTCTCGGTGAGACATCACTATTCCCCCTTCCTTCCTCCTGTGCCGACCTCACACCCTGGGTTGTGGCATTTCCACCAGTGCCCCTGTTCAGCAAATGATGTGTGTAATTGGGAGGCTGCCAGCAGAGGATCTCCAGGAAGCTGTGGAGGAGGGCTTGTTCCTGTTGTCTCACCTCTCTACTCCTTGCCCAGGAAGGTAGGTGTAATCCAAACTGTCCCTTACCCGGCTACCAATTTCCTCTCTTCTAGAAACACATGGTTTCTGGGCAATGTTTATAATATCTGCAATTTATTGAGAGCCTATCATGGGTCAGCTTCTGAACATGTGTTATCTTTATCCTTGCAACATCTAGGTTCTGTTATTCTCACTTACGAAAACTCAGGAAAAAGGGCACTTGCCCAAGAATACATACACAGTAAATGGCAGAGCTGGAATTCACATTCATCTTGCCTGGTTCTGAGATTATGCTCTTTCTGTTACACCATGCTGTTACAGACTATGTGCATTTCCCAAACTCACAAGTTTTCAACTCCACCACACTTAGTGTACAAGTTCAGACTACATTCCAACCTCTTGTTCTTCTACAGTTGCCAAATCAGGGCATCAGAGTCATCTCTCCTCTGTTGTTTGCACTTCTGCTCTTCCCTGCCTCTGTGACTGTTTGTCTTTTAAAATTTTTTTAATTGACATATAGTTGACATACAATATTATGTTAGCTTCACCTATATTACATAATGATTTTACATTTGCATACATTGTGAAATGATCACCATGATAGGTCTAGTAACCATCTGCCCCCATACAAAGTTATTATAGTATTATTTATTATACATCCCCATGACTTATTATATAACTAGTGGTTTGTACCTCTTAATCCCATTTACCTATTTCATCCACCTGCCCCCCACCCCCTTTCTGGCAACCATTTGTTTATTCTCTGATTCTATGAGTCTGTTTTCATTTTGTTTTGTGCTTTGTTTTATTTTTTTTAGATTCCACATATAAGTGAGATTATGCAGTATTTGTCTTTGTGTGACTTATTTCACTTAGTATAATACTCTTCAGGTCCATCTATGTTGTTGCACATGGCAAGATTTCATTCTTTTTTATGACTGAATAATATTCTACTATATATATACCCATATATATATAAAACATATCTTCCTTATCCATTTGTCTATTGATGGACACTTAGGTTGCTTCTATATCTTGGTGATAGGGATAGAATAGGCTAGTTATATAGGTAGTTGTATAAGTCCCAGTAGGGGACTATAGATAGAGAGGGAATCCTAGGAAACTTTGGGAGACCACTGTAAGTAAATGATCATTCAAGAAAGCTATTGGAACGTCGTGGAACGAAGCAGGCTTGCTTAACTATAAAGCCATAAGTAAAAGCACGAGCTATGTCCCAGGCCATTAGGTGGAAGAAAAATGTCACCACCCTTCTACTGATTTGAATAAGAGCTATGATAATCCTAGTCTGACCTCATAGGGTCAGACACTCTCCTGCCTGATAAGAAAGAGGAACTAGTGATGTAAGCCTCATGTCTACTTGAAGAAGACAGTTTTTTCCCCTCCCCCTTTCCTTTGACTATAAAATTGTAGCTCACTTAATCTTCAGGGCAGAGCTCCCTCGCCTGCCCGATTACATCCCTTACAAGCGTCCTACCTTAATAAATCTACTTCTTGCCTATCACTTTGCCTCTCACTGAATTCCTTCTGTGCTGAGACAAAAAGAACCTGAACCTCAGTAAGTCCAGACACCAAGTGAGTGATTCTAATTAAAAGACCATGGGTTCAAGTCCCAATCTGAGTTTTGGCCGGGTTTGAGTCCCAGCACTTGGGTTCAAGTCCCGATCTGAGGGGCAGTTTCACTGGCTATTGTAAATAATGCAATGAACATTGGAATACATATATCTTTTTAAATTAGTGTTTTTGTTTTTATGGGTAAATGCCCAGAAGTGAAACTGCTGGATTATATGGCAGTTCTATTTTTAATTTCTTGAGGTAACTCCATACGGCTTTCCATAGTGGCTATACCAATTGATAATCCTACCAAAAGTGCACAAGGGTTCTCTTTTCTTCATATCCTTGCCAACACTTGTCATCTTTTTGATGATGTCCATTCTGACAGGTGTGAAGTGGTATCTCATTGTGGTTTTGATTTGAATTTCCCTGATGTGGAATGTCTTTTCATGTGTCTGTTTGCCATCTGTACGTCTTCTTTAGAAAAATGTCTATTCAGGTTCTTTACCCAGTTTTTAATTACTTTTTTTGTTTGGGTTTTTTTTTGTCTTTTTGATGTTGAGTTGCTTTGTATATTTTGGGTATTAACCCCTTATCAGGGGATACATCATTTGCAAATATCTTCTCCCAAGTGCCAGGTGTGTGCTGAGGGGTTTGTGCTCCACTACTGCTCTCAGCAGTTTTGAGCCATTAGACTCACACTGGGGACAGACGTAGTGGCGAGGAGGAGTGGGACAGAGGAAAAGTTCAGAAGTCTAGGGAGAATGTGCAGGCCAGGCGGGAGAGAGGAGAACTCGTTGTTCTCTAATGTGGGAACAAAGGGCCAGAAAGCCCTCATTGTTCCTATGGCCTGAATAGGATGCAAGAAATTGGACTCATTTCTTTGGATTCATGTGGGAAGTCCTGACTCCATCAGCGAACCTTCAGCCATAACCTTTCAAACCATGACTGGACTGATGGGGAAATGAGGACTGCCCTCCTGTTCTCCCATTAGCTGCCCTCAGCAGCTTCTCCAAGAACATGGAGGCTGCTGATTAGGAGGCAACCAGGAGCCAACAGAACCAACCCGCTCAGCACCCTGCACCACCTTTCCCTACCCATGTGACTGGTCTCCTGTACATCCAGCCAGCCAGTCAGCCAGACATCATTAAGTCACTCCAAACCCTTTCTGAGTGCCCACCATGTACCATCTCTGTACCAGGCTGAGAGGATGAAAGACAAATAACACCTAAGCCCTGTCTCTCAGGGGCGCACAGTCCACACAGCAGTGGCTCCCTAGTGGGGTCTCAATACAAATACGTTGGATAAATACCATAGAAACATATTAATAATTACAATAAAGAGTTATAAAGCGCTGTTCCTGTCCTCCCCCACTAATATGGATTATGTACCTAGAGTTGCAGAATACAGCAGTAGAAAAACCTAACTTGCTCTTAAGTTTGTATGTTTTTCTCATTTTTGTCGATGATGAGTATGTAATGCTTTAGGGATGTGGAGAAAAATATAACCCAATAGAAAACATTTGCCTTAAAAAAGCAACTGAAATATTTGGGCAGAAAAGACAACTGAAGAGATAATATGTGAGGCAGAAAGATGACAACCCAACCTAGTAACATCAAAGAATGCTGTTAAAGTTAGAGATGTTAGAATGTTAGGTGTTAGAATGTTAAAGTTAGAGATGACTTTCCAAGAAAACTAGTCCAGTAGTTCCAATCTATTTTGAGTTATGGAATCCATTTCTGAGGAAAGTGATGGATTCTCTCCTCAAATAAATGCAACTGTGCACAAACACTAAACTTTGTAGTTTCCAGTGGAGGTCTTGGAGTCCCTGAAGTTTATCCATCTCAAGGATCCTCCCACTCCCAATTTAGAATCTCTGATAGAGTTCAGTGCCTTCACCTTATTTAACAGAGACAGTGGAATGATTTCTTCAAGGTCACACAGCCAGTTAGTGAAAACATGAGGCAGTTTGGTTTTAAGAAGGAACTTAGAAACCAGCTGTCTGAGTTCAAATCCTGATTTCACTGCTTGGAAAGGGAATGTTGCCTGCCATTCCACAAAACAACGAATGTTTGCCCCTGCAGGCCCCTTTCTCGAATCAAGCCACCAGCTACTGTGGCCATCCCACACACACCCACAGTGCACCCTGAGGGGAATTCAGGAAGGAAAGAAAACAGCATTTTGTGCCCTAAATACTGGCCCTAGATAGTTAAGATGCATATCTAAGGAATACTTTCAATGAGCCCAGACTCTTACATCTTCCCATACACAGAAAAGCACTAAAATCATTAACTCGAGGTGTCTGCTTTATTATTATTATTTTATTTATTTATTTATTATTATTTTTTTGTGGTACGCGGGCCTCTCACTGTTGTACTGTTGTGGCCTCTCCCGTTGCGGAGCACAGGCTCCGGACGCGCAGGCTCAGCGGCCATGGCTCACGAGCCCGGCCGCTCCGCGGCATGTGGGATCTTTCCGGACCGGGGCACAAACCCGTGTCCCCTGCATTGGCAGGCGGATTCTCAACCACTGCGCCACCAGGGAAGCCCTATTATTATTTTTATTATTATTATTATTATTATTTTGGTCACTGTGTGGTATGCAGGATCTTAGTTCCCCGACTGGGGATCAAACCCATGCCTCCTGCAGTGGAAGCTTGGAGTCCTAACCACTGGACGGCCAGGGAATTCCCAGGTGCCTGCTTTTTGTGATTAGAGTAATCTTTTGATGTTCAGCTACATGGTTCTGTGTTTTGTTTTCAGCAAAAACTGCTATATATCCTGGCTCCTCCCTTTCCTCTTTGAAGCAGTTCCTCAGAGCTATCTGAGAGGCTGTCTCCCAGGCTATAGTCCTCAGTAAGGTCCCTAAATAAAACATAACTCTCAACTTTTAGGTTCCCTCTATGCCCACTTTCTGGAGAGTTTTTAACATAAATTGGTGTTGAATTTTGCCAAAAGCTTTTTCTGCATCTATTGAGATGATCATATTCTTTTTCTTCTTCAATTTGTTAATGTGGTGTATCATATTGATTGATTTGTGTATATTGAAGAATCCTTGCCTCCCTGGGATAAATCCCACTTGATCATGGTGTATGATCCTTTTAATGTGTTCTTGGATTCTGTTTCCTCGTATTTTGTTGAGGATTTTTGCATCTATATTCATCAGTGATATTGCTCTGTAATTTTCTTTTTTTGTAGTATCTTTGTCTTGTTTTGGTATCAGGGTGATGGTGGTCTCATAGAATGTGTTTGGGAGTGTTCCTCCCTCTGCTATTTTCTGGAAAAGTTTGAGAAGGATTGGTGTTAGCTCTTCTCTAAATGTTTGGTAGAATTCACCTGTGAAGCCATCTGGTCCTGGACTTTTCTTTGTTGGAAGATTTTCAATCACAGTTTCAATTTCATTACTTGTGATTGGTCTGTTCATATTTTCTATTTCTTCCTGGTTCAGTCTTGGAAGGTTATACCTTTCTAAGAATTTGTCGATTTCTTCCAGTTTGCCCATTTCATTGGCATAGAGTTGCTTGTAGTAGTCTCTTAGGATGGTTTGTATTTCTGCAGTGTCTGTTGTAACTTCTCCTTTTTTGTTTCTAATTTTATTGATATGAGTACTCTCCCTCTTTTTCTTGATGAGTCTGGCTAATGGTTTATCAATTTTATTTATCTTCTCAAAGAACCGGCTTTTAGTTTTTTTGATCTTTGCTACTGTTTTCCTTGTTTCTATTTCATTTATTTCTGCTCTGATCTTTATGATTTCTTTCCTTCTGCTAACTTTGAGTTTTGTTTGTTCTTCTTTCTCTAGTTCCTTTAGGTGTAAGGTTAGATTGTTTATTTGAGATTTTTCTTGTTTCTTGAGGTAGGGTTGTATAGCTATAAACTTCCCTCTTAGAATTGCTTTTGCTGCATCCCATAGGTTTTGGATCATTGTGTTTTCATTGTCATTTGTCTCTAGGTATTTTTTTATTTCCTCTTTGATTTCTTCAGTGATGTCTTGGTTATTTAGTAACGTGTTGTTTAGCCTCCATGTGTTTGTGTTTTTTCCGTTTTTTTCCCTGTAATTCATTTCTAATCTCATAGCGTTGTGGTCAGAAAAGATGCTTGATATGATTTCAATTTTCTTAAATTTACTGAGGCTTGGCTTGTGACCCAAGATCTGATCAATCCTGGAGAATGTTCCATGACACTTGAGAAGAAAGTGTAATCTGCTGTTTTTGGATGGAATGTCCTATAAATATTAATTAAATCTATCTGGTCCATTGTGTCGTTTAAAGCTTCTGTGTCCTTATTTATTTTCCTTTTGGATGATCTGTCCATTGGTGTGAGGTGTTAAAGTCCCCCACTATTATTGTGTTACTGTTGATTTCCTCTTTTTCAGCTGTTAGCAGTTGCCTTATGTATTGAGGTGCTCCTATGTTGGGTGCATATATATTTATAATTGTTATATCTTCTTCTTGGATTGATCCCTGGATCATTATGTAGTGTCCTTCCTTGTCTCTTGTAACATTCTTTATTTTAAAGTCTATTTTATCTGATATGAGTATTGCTACTGCAGCTTTCTTTTAATTTCTATTTGCATGGAATATCTTTTTCCATCCCCTCACTTTCAGTCTGTATGTGTCTCTAGGTCTGAAGTGGGTCTCTTGTAGACAGCATATATATGGGTCTTGTTTTTGTATCCATTCAGCGAGCCTGTGTCTTTTGATTGGAGCATTTAATCCATTCACGTCTAAAGTAATTATCGATATGTATGTTCCTATGACCATTTTCTTAATTGTTTTGGGTTTGTTTGTGTAGGTCATTTTCTTGTCTTGTGTTTCCAACTTAGAGAAGTTCCTTTAGCATTTGTTGTAGAGCTCATTTGGAGGTGCTGAATTCTCTTAGATTTTGCTTGTCTGTAAAGCTTTTGATTTCTCCATTGAATCTGAATGAGATCCTTGCTGGGTAGAGTAATCTTGGTTTTAGGTTCTTCCCTTTCATCACTTTAAGTATATCATGCCACTCCCTTCTGGCTTGTAGAGCTTCTGCTGAGAAATCAGCTGTTAACCTTATGAGAGTTCCCTTGTATGTTATTTGTCATTTTTCCCTTGCTGCTTTCAATACTTTTTCTTTGTCTTGAATTTTTGCCAGTTTGATTACTATGTGTCTCGGCGTGTTTCTCCTTGGGTTTATCCTGTATGTGACTCGCTGCACTTCCTGGACTTTGGTGGCTATTTCCTTTCCTTTGGTGGCTATTTCCTTTTTTAGGGAATTTTTCAACTATAATCTCTTCAAATATTTTCTCAGATCCTTCCTCTCTCTCTTCTCTTTCTGGGAACCCTATAATGCGAATGTTGTTGCATTTAATGTTGTCCCAGAGGTCTCTTAGGCTGTCTTCATTTCTTTTCATTCTTTTTTCTTTATTCTGTTCTGCAGCAGTGATTTTCACCATTCTGTCTTCCAGGTCACTTATCCGTTCTTCTGCCTCAGTTATTCTGCTATTGATTCCTTCTAGTGTAGTTTTCATTTCAGTTATTGTATTGTTCATCTCTGTTTGTTTGTTCTTTTATTCTACTAGGTCTTTGTTAAACATTTCTTTCATCTTCTCGATCTTTGCCTCCATTCTTTTTCCGAGGTCCTGGATCATCTTCACTATCATTATTCTGAATTCTTTTTCTGAAAGGTTGCCTATCTCCACTTCACTTAGTTGTTTTCTGGGGTTTTATCTTGTTCCTTCATCTGGTACATAGCCCTCTGCCTTTTCATCTTGTCTATCTTTCTGTGACTATGGTTTTTGTTCCACAAGCTGCAGGATTGTAGTTCTTCTTACTTCCGCTGTCTGCCCTCTTGGGTCTATTTGACTTTGAAGTACATGCTTTTAAATAGTAAAGGTTGCCTCAGCCCCTGAACTGGGACTCCTATTGCCAAGTGCATGGCTGGCAGGCTGCCTGCTGGAGCAGGACTGGGCAGGCTGCTTAATAAGGGTACCGACCTGGGGAAGGAATGAGGTACATTCCAGGTGGCTGAGGCAAGGCAGTACATGCATCACTTCAAAGGCTCCACTGTCTTGGAAAAAAACTAGCAGGGTTGGATATCTTTGCCAAATAAAAAAACTAAGTACACAAAAGAGCTATGAGGACTGAGCAAAGGAACCCAACAATTCAGGGCCAGTGGCCTAAAGAGAACCAATCACCTCGAATCCCATAAGGCGGGGCCCCCAGGCAGAAGCCAAGGGCATTGCCCTCCAAGGGCTCATTCACAATCTACCCTTTTGCATTTCCACCCCTAAACTCCAGAGAGAGGATCAAATGGCATTTCCTTCAGGCTATCACCCCTCTGTGTATGTGCCTTAAGCATTTATCACATTATTAATTCATCTATTTTAGAAAATTGTTTGAGCATTGACTTTGTTCTAGGCACTGTTCTAGGAGTGTTGAATATGGTGTGTTCGTTTCCTCTTGGGACCTTACAATCTGGTGAGGAAACCAGACGTTAAACTGGAAATGAACGTTATGACAGTGGAGTACAGGATGATGTCAGAACTAACTTCCTCCTCTTTTCCTTCCCTCTGTCCCTCTCTTCCCTTCCTTCCGCACATGCTTATTAAGCACCTACTATGTGCCAGGTCTGGTCTTGGTGCTGAGGGTAAAGCAGTGGGCAAGAGAGAAAAGATCCCTGCCCTCCTGGGACTTACATTCTAGTGATAATTGGGGGATCTAACCCAGGACAGGAGCTACCTGTGAAAGAATATTTAAGCCATACTGAAGAATGGAATTTATTTGGTTGGTAAAAAAGAACCAAATACACTAGTCCCCCCTTATCCATGGTTTCACTTTCTGTGGTTTCAGTTACCTGTGGTCAACTGTGGTCTGAATATATTACATGAAAACTTTCAGAAATACACAATTCATAAGTTTTGAATTGCTCACTGTTCTGAATAACATGATGAAACCTTGTACTCTCCTGTTCTGTTCCTCCTGGGATGTGAATCATTTCTTTGTCCAGTGTATGCCACCCATCAGACTTAGTAGTCATCCCTGTTATCAGATTGACTGTCACAGTATCTCAGTGCTTGTGTTCAAGTGACCCTTTTTTTACTTAATAATGGCCCCAAAGCACAAGAGTTGTGCTGCTGGCGATTCGGATCTGCCAAAGAGAAGCCATAAAGCGCTTCCATTAATTGAAAAGGTGACAGTTCTCAAGTTAATAAGGGAAGAAAAAAAATCATATGCTGAGTTTGCTAAGATCTATGGTAAGAACCAATCTTCTACCTATAAAATTGTGAAGAAGGAAAAAGAAATTTGTGCTAGTTTTGCTGTCGCACCTCAAACTACAAGGGTTACAGCCACAGTGCATGATAAGTACTTCGTTAAGTTGGAAAAGACATTAAGTTTAACAATGAGATATTTTTGAGACAGAGAGAGAGGCCACATTTACATAACTTTTATTACAGTATATTGCAATAATTATTCTATTTTATTATTGTTGTTGTTAATCTCTTACTGTGCCTAATTTGTACATTAAACTTATCATAGACATGTATGTATAGGAAAAAACATAGTATATATAGGATTCGGTACCAAGCAGTGGTTCAGGCATCCACTGGGTTCTTGGAACAGATCTCTCAAGCCTAAGGGGATTACTACTGTATTGACTTTAGGCCAGGGAATGGTCTGAGCAGATTTGATTTTCAGAAAAATCACACTGGAAAACAATAGGGGGGAATGAATGGAAGGGATGAGTCTGGAGGCAGGATGGTCAGGCTGGAGGCTACTGGGATACCACAGGGGAGATGTGCAGGTGCCCTAGACCAAACAGGGCTAATGAGAAGGAAAGAGAGCTCCACAGCTCACACAGTACAGGGCTAGCCAGTGACACTGGTGCCTGGGGCAGTATGACAAAGCAGCACCTCTTCGAACTAATAATTTTTAAATGGACACCACATCTCTTTAGTGGGCATGGAAAGAAACAAAGTATCCATTATTAAAAATTGTATGTCTATTTCTTTACCTTTATTATGTGTATCAAAGATAACATTTCAGATCCTCTGGAACCGTTTTTTATTTCACAACTTCTCCATCACTTACGGCTGGGTAACAAAGTGAGTCACCATGTGAGAGATCCAGCTACTCTGCTGGGATCACAAGCAAAGGCCCTAAGACTACACAGAGAGGGAGAGGTACCAGCTGAACCCAACCACTAGCTGTCCCCAGGGTGCCAATCATATGAGTGATGACATCCTAGGACCCTCAGACCAACCTAGCTTTCAGCCAAATACCACTGAGTGGCCCTAGCTGAAGCCATGTGAAGCTGAAGTGTCTCCCAGCTGAGCCCTACCTGAATTCATGACCTGTAAATTGTGAGACATAATAAAATGATTATACCTTCAAGCACTAAGTTTGAGGTCATTTTTTGTGTAGCAGTAGATAAACAGAACAGCCCTACGTGTTGACACTCAAGGACCCTAAAAGTAGGTAAGCCCCAGCACCATCTGAAAGCCTCTTCATATGACACCTACAAAAGCCACAGACTGAGTCTCCAATATCTATTCCACCCCAGCTGATGGGTCTAAGAAAACCATGGTAACACCATCTTCCTTCCTAGGTAGATATGGGGAGTCCCCTGAGTCATGAGGAGAGGCTCTTCTTGGAGATGCCAGTAGAGAATCTTTCATGGGTATTTAGCCTCTTTTTCTCCCTTACTGGTTGGGAAAGAAGACATGTGTCCTGTTTGCCATTGGCAGCCACCATATGAACACAAGGGATACCAGACTTAAGATGAGGCTGATGCTATGGAGGACAGAGGGGAGAGATGGAAAGAACCTAGGACCAAAATGGCATCATCAGATCTCTGATAATCCAACCCTGAAGCCCACACTACTGTTGGACATCTGCTATGTGAATTAACTCATTTGTTTCCAGCTTAAGCCAGTTTGTGCATGATTTGTTGCTTGTGTTTCTTGCATCTTCTAGATCTTTGCCTTCATTCTTTTTCTGAGGTTCTGGATCATCTTCACTCTTATTATTCTGAATTCTTTTTCTGGAAGGTTGCCTATCTCCACTTCATTTAGTTGTTTTTCTGGGGTTTTATCTTGTTCCTTCATCTGGTGAAAAGTCCTCTGCCTTTTCATCTTGTCTATCTTTCTGTGAATGTGGTTTTTGTTCCACAGGCTGCAGGATTGTAGTTCTTCTTGCTTCTGCTGTCTGCCCTCTGGTGGATGAGGCTACCTAAGAGGCTTGTTTCCAACTTCCTGATGGGAGGGACTGGTGGGTAGAGCTGGGTGTTTTTCTGGTGAGCAGAGCTCAGTAAAACTCTAATCCGCTTGTCTGCTGATGGGTGGGGCTGGGTTTCCTCCCTGTTAGTTGTTTGGCCTGAGGTGACCCAACACTGGAGCCTACCCAGCTCTTTGGTGGGGCTAATGGTGGACTATGGGAGGGCTCACACCAAGGAGTACTTTCTAGAACTTCTGCTGCCAGTGTCCTTGTCCCCACGGTGAGCCACAGCCACCCTCCATCTCTGCAGGAGACCCTCCAACACTAGCAGGTAAGTCTGCTTAGGTCTCCTGTGGGGTCACTGCTCCTTCCCCTGGGTCCTCATGTGCTCACTACTTTGTGTGTGCCCTCCAAGAGTGGAGTCTCTGTTTCCCCCAGTCCTGTCAAAACCCTGCAATCAAATCCCGCTAGCCTTCAAAGTCTGATTCTCTAGGAATTCCTCCTCCTGTTGCTGGACCCCCAGGTTGGGAAGCCTGACGTGGGGCTCAGAACCTTCACTCCAGTTGGTGGACTTCCGTGGTATAAGTGTTCTTTAATTTGCGAGTCACCCACCCAGCAGTTATGGGATTTTATTTTATTGTGATTGCGCCTCTCCTACTGTCTCATTGAAGCTTCTCCTTTGTCTTTGGATGTGGGGCATCTTTTTGGTGAGTTCCAATTTCTTCCTGTCGATGATTGTTCAGCAGTTAGTTGTGATTCCAGTGCTCTCGCAAGAGGGAGTGAGCGCATGTCCTTCTACTCCGCCATCTTGAACCAATCTATAAATGAATATTAATAGCAATAATTATATGAAAGATAATGAATATTATTGAGGAGTTACAATATGCCAAGCATTGTTTTAAATGTTATTTAATTCCCACAACAATTCCATGTAGCTAGAGATATTTTAAACTCCATTTTATAGAGTGGAAGCTGAGACAGGGAAAAATTAGCTTAATTTTTCTAGGTCACACAGCCGCAAGTGGTGGAATTGGAATTCAAACTGAGAAAGTCTGACTTCAGAGCGCTGTCTCTCAATGACTATTCTAAACCAAGAAAATAATAGCACTGGCTTTGTAGATTTGTTAGTAAGGAACCCATAGGTGGGCTGTACTGGGGGTGAAGGGATCAATCATGAGATCAAGGAAGAATGAGGCACCAGTGAACTCTCAGCATCTCACATGCCCATGGCCACAGTTCATTGATGTTTTATAAGTAGCTATATTACATATTTACACACACACATATATTATGGATTTCTTATTAATACTTCTTTCCTGTGTGACCTCAATCTAGCAAACTGTAATTCTTCTGACTATGGTAGTGTATATCGGAGGAAGTGTGACCTAGACAACAGGTGCCAAAACCAAGCTCCAGAGCACGTGGCTCCCCCTTGACTAGCTCATCCTCCCCTGGGCTTTCCTCCCCCTGGTCTATCACTGAACTCACTGCACTAGCAATTTCAATGGTAAAGTCAGTT
The DNA here is from genome assembly GCF_025265405.1 of Mesoplodon densirostris. Lineage (NCBI taxonomy): Eukaryota > Metazoa > Chordata > Mammalia > Artiodactyla > Ziphiidae > Mesoplodon > Mesoplodon densirostris. The sequence continues at coordinate 51,175,027 of NC_082662.1, forward strand.
CTTTGGAGCAAGAGACTGAGGGGCTGGAAATTCTGAAGTGGGCTCTGCATTCATCTGAGACAAGGCTTTGGTCCATCCAACGTCACTGGTCCCTCTGTGTAGGAGAAAGGAGCTTCCAACAGACTGATGTTATGCCAGAACCTTACTATTACCATGCCAAACACATAGCTGCCAGGCAGGCTCTTTCTTCAGGAAGTAACACTTTTCAGTATTATGGCTAGGCTTTCACACATATCCAGTCCTTACAGGCGAACAAGTTGTCTAGTCAAATCCTTGGAGAAGCGAGTCTGTATCCCTAATAGACCTGTTCAGAACAGGAGCTGCATGGGAAATGTTCCTTCTCTGAGATGCAGTTTGTTCTGAGGACTGGGCAATGGACAACCTCTGACAAAGACTATTCCTGCATCTTTTAAGCTCCTGAGCATCTCATTATCTCCAGCCTCCTCAAAGTCAAGTGCTCCAGGGACCATGTTCCTTATTGGAGACAGATGCCAATGAATGGGAAGTGCTGTTCTCTTAGGAGAATCTGGTTCCATTCAAGGCTGCTGAAGAAAATCATTTAGAGTGTGGTGGATTTTTCCAGATGCTATCCATGCCTGCCATGTTTTGGGTTTTTTTTAAAGGAAAGAGGTCTTTCTTTCTGGCTGCGTTAGGTCTTCGTTACTGCGTGCAGACTTTCTCTAGTTGCAGCAAGTGGGGGCTGCTGCTCTTCGTTGTGGTGCGCGGGCTTCTCACTGTGGTGGCTTCTCTTGTTGTGGATCGTGGGCTCTAGGCACTCAGGCTTCAGTAGTTGTGGCACGTGGGCTCAGTAGTTGTGGCTCGAGGGCTCAAGAGCACAGGCTCAGTAGTTTTGGTGCATGGGCTTAGTTGCTCTGCAGCATGTGGGATCTTCCTGGACCAGGGGTTGAATCCGTGTCCCCTGCATTGGCAGGTGGATTCTTAACCACACTGCTCCACCAGGGAAGTCCCCATATATATATTTTTTAAATCATCTTTTTTTTTCTAGTTGTCTTTTTTTTTTTGATGTGGACCACTATTTTTAAACTCTTTTATTGAATTTGTTACAATATTGCTTCTGTTTTATGTTTTGGTTTTTTGGCTGCGAGGCATGTGGCATCTTAGCTCCCTGACCAAGGACTGAACCCACACCTCCTCATTGGAAGACGAAGTCTTAACCATTGGACCACCAGTGGGAGTCCCAGGCCTCCCATATTTTATATTTACCAGTGTAACCACTCCTGCAAAACAAATTATAAGAGACTGACACCCCCTCCCACATCAGAGGAACTCTCCTCCAACTGATGTCTGTACTTGCCTTATTACAAGCTGTTCCACAGTAATTATCTCCATCCTCTCCTTTGTGTATTCATTTATTCATTCATTCAGTAAATTCATTCATTTCATATAAAGAGACTAAAATGTGCCATTCAGCGGGAAAGCTACTGAGGATACTAAGGTAAACAAGACAGATATGGTGTCAGCCATCATGGAGCTTAGCAGGGAAGATGGACAAGTTATTGGAGTAGAAGTATGGTGAATGTACAATTTGTAATGGAAAATCACAAAGCAATATGGATATTTTCAGCAAGAGGTTGAGATGAGATGGGGCATCTAAATAGACTGGGGGTCAGGGAATGCCTTCTTAAGCAAGTGAAGTCTAACTCACAATCTGAAAGATGAGTAATACTGGGCCAGGGGGAGAAGAACAGAGTGTTTCAGGCTATGGCAGATGTGGTCCATCAGCAGGCAACATCTACTCTAACCTCCTTCTAGTGTATATAGACTGGAAAGCAAAAAACGCATTTTCCAGGATACTTTGAAGTACAAGTTCTGGATGTGAATTAGTCCCATCAGTCAGATGCACTCATGCAAGATTTGGACGATGGAAGGTTGCCTTGCTTCCCTGCTTCTGGAGCTTCTGCTGGCAAGTAAACAAGAGGTCTGGCTTTCCTGAGGCACCTCTTGATTGTGGTGGCTTTCTTGTCAGTCTTGCTTCTAGATTGTGACTCTTTGCTGATTCAGGTGGCTTCCTGATCCTGGCAGATAGCACTACAGGGCAGCTTCCCACTTTGGCTGCCACCAGCCTGATGGCAGTAGAGGCGGAAATTCCTCTTGGTGGCCAGAGCTGCCCGTGGCTCTTGAGGTCATTCTTTGAGTTTTATTTTCCAGGTTTGCCATTGCTTCTGAAGCCATTTAATACCTTATAATAAATCCTCTTCTGCTTAATCTAACCAGAGTGGCTTTTCATTTCTGCAACTGAGCCCTAAACAATTTACAGACCCTAAGAACCACATATGGGAATGTCTACTAGGAAGAAAATGGGTAGAATTCCAAGGATGTCCAGTATGGCTGGGGTGGAGCCATTCAAGGGAAAAAGGACTGGAGGGCAAGAAACTGCTAGATCATGGAATGCCTTTTGATTTGTGTTGAAAACCTTTACTGAAGGGCAACTGAAGTGTTGTAAGCAGTTTAACCCCAAGACCATTTGTAGTGTTCAATGACACTGCCTACGAAGTGGAGACAGTTTGAGGGGTGGATGCACAGACCTGAAGTGGAATCTATTGTCTTGGTCCTGGATTTAAAATAGACCTCATACATCAATACACAGTTCCAAGCTGAAATATTGGTAGTTAAAATAAGAGATGCTTAAATTTATTTTTGTGCAAATTAAATCTTTTTTACTCCTTCTTCTATTCTATTCCAAATAGAGTGTGACCACTATTCTGACCATCAGTGTATAATATTTCTTGGCTATCTTGTTGTGTCCTTCAACAGAAAGTCATAGCCATTGTCATGAGGCCTCTTCATGTAGTTTGTTCTCTCTCCTCTCTCCCTCCCTCTCTCCCTTCCTGCTCTCTTTCCCCATGTACCCCTAGTGCAGTAACTGCTCTCTCCCCTTGTCTCTTCATCCCTACAGTGGTGATGTCTCTGGAGCTGTAATTAGCTCTGGGGTTCTGCGCTAGCCCTGTTCCCTCCTGGTTTTCCTACATCCTTCCCAAATCTTTGTAAATTGTCCTTTTATTAAGCTCTCCTCAAATTACCTAATTTGGTATGCCATCTGTTTCCTACTGGGACCCTAACGAATACACTGGGTCATTTGTCTTCTAGGATTTCTCTACATCCCAGGTTTGCTGATCATCTCTTTGTGATGTCATCCTCCATATTTCCTGTCAACTTGTAGTTAGACCTAGAGGCTTGATGAGATTCAGATTCAAGTGTTTTGTTTTGGGGGTTTTGTGGGGGGAGGTGATGAGGCAATACTATTTCGTAGGTGGCTGCTTTACACTTCCTATAGCATCACATTAGGAGCCACATATTGCCTGGCTGTTCAACTTCTACTGATGTTAAGATTGATCCATGGGTTTAGGTGTTTGTCTTATTGATCCTTTATGAGGTTCCCCAACAATTTTTCACTTTATGATTTTTTTGCAGCCATGGATGATTGTTGACTAGATCCATTATTTCATTAGGGAGTTGTAAAATGATGACTTTCTAATACAGTCCTTCCTTCTACATTGATTCGCTGAGATTCTTCAATAAAGATGAACTTTTCCTCATCAACCAAGGAACTACTTTTAAGATGTTCTCTTTGGTTTTTTGCAGTTTCATGACCATGTGACTAGATGTCCTTCACTCCCCCTTCTGTAACAGCCAGAGAACACCTAAAACTTCCAGGCTGGCATTTCCAGGCCATTGCAGGTGTTCAGTGAGTACTTTCTGTCTGTTTCCTTTGTTTGGACATTCTTCCTCATCACACTGTCTCTGATACCTCAGTCTCAGATACAAGCCTCTATGCCTTTAACCATTGTATCAGTTAAGACTTATATTGACTGCACAGAAAAAATCTCAACCAAGTTTTTCAGTTAGGAGTTTTATACACACACACACACACACACACACAAGTCTAGAGTTGCTAATTCAGTGCCTCAATGTCAGGACCAAGGACTTCACAATTTTCTTGCCACCTCTCTAATGGTTGTAAGATGGCTAATATTGCTCCAGCCACTACATCTACATTCCAGACAAGAAGTGGAAGGGAGGAAAAAAAGAAGCGGCAGCACTCATTTCAGGAATGTGAATCTTTTGTTTACATCTCACTGGTGACAACTGTCAAATGGCCATCTTGATATGAGAGGCTAGGAAATGTATATGTATATCTTAGTTGTGCACTTTGCTACCCTAAACAAAATTGCAGTTGTGGTAGGGGAGCACTGACTTTGGGTTGACAATCAGCAAAGTTTGCCCCCTCCTCCTCTTCCCTTTGCCTGGGATGAGCTTCCCACATTTCCACCGTATTAGGATGCCAATGAAATGTTACTTCTTCCAGGAAGCCATCCCAGATATTTCAGTAGGAATTTTCTTTTAATTCCTCAGTTTGATAAGCAATATCTTGGATGCCTAGTAGATGCTCTGTCTGACTGGGAGCTACAGATAGAGGTGAGTAAGATAACATTGCTGTCCTGAGCTCAGTTTATTTTTGGTGTCTAAAAAGCAGACTCAGATTATTGTTAATGGGTACAGAGTTTCTGTTTGGGGTGATAAAAAAAAGTTTTGGAAAAAAGAACATGGGGTTGGTTGCACAATAATGTGAATATAATTAATGCAACCGAATTGCACACTTCAAAATGGATAAAATGGTAAACTTTATGTTACCTAATTCATACACACACACACACACACACACACACACACACCAGACTGAGAAGCCAAAAATGTCAGCACAGTGCAGCAGATGCAAAGACAGAAGGAGGAACAGGGTATTGGGGTGCACAGGCTCATCTGTCTACAATGCCTAGCCATCAGGTCCTGGTTCTGTCTCCGTGTCTGGAGGGTCTCCTGGGAAGCAGATGCTGAGATGCAGTTGGGACCAAGAGGTTTCTGGAGGAGTAACCTGGGGAAAGGAAAGGGAGTGAGCAGGACTGGGCAGAGGAAGCTGCTAGACTGTGAAGCAGATTGGCACCGTCTCTGTTAGCCCAAAGTGGAGCACTGGAGGAGAGAGTCCATTAGCAGAATCCCACTTTGGGTGGAACTGCTGAGGCCCTCGTGCCACCATCTTGCTCTGTCACTGGCTGGGGCCACACTGAGAAGAGCTAAGAGCTCCATAAAGAATGAACAGAGGCTGTCAGCTTATCACCTCCTCGCAGCTGGACAAGGAATCCTTTCTTGAAGGAGGAAAAATGTAGCCCATCTCTATCTGCCACCAGCAGCTATGAACTATGTGATCTTGTGGTATTTATAACTTCTGTGCCTCAGTCTTTTCATTTGAAAAATAAGTATTATAATAATCATAGCAACCCCACCAGGTTGCTGGGACAATTACATGAGCTAATTAATGAATAGTGCTTAGAACAGGGTCCAGTTCATAGTAGGTGCTCATTAGTCGTTGACTATTATCAATATTTCCATACTAATATAGAATGTACATTATGAAATAAAAAAGAAAAATGAATTACAAAGGATATGCTGTAATAAATATAAGTAGAAGTTCTGGTATCTTCTGGACCTCAGTTGACTGAGATTTGGGCTGGAGATACAAGTTTGGGAGTTATCATAAGGATGGTGGTGCTGTTCATGGGAACAGACAAGATCACTTGGAGGGAGAAGAGAGAGCCAGACTCCTCCTCCTTTCTCCCCTCCCAAATCCAATCAAGCTTTGGTTCCACTTCTCTATCTTTGGACCCCACTCCTTCTCTTCATCTCCAGTTTTGCCACACCTGCTCTGTCATCAACTCTCACCTGCATGACTACACCAGCCACCTTGATTGGTTTTCCAGGCCCTCATTCTGCTCCCTCGCTCCTATTCTACTCTCCTGTTCTTCTAGTCCATCCTCCAAAATGCCCACAAATCATTTTTCCAAAACCCTCATCTGATCATGTCAATTCAGTGCTTCCACTGCACTCAAAATAGATCCCAACTCTCTTGGCTGCATAAAGCTCTATTTTGGCTAGGCCTTTTGTGTTTGGCCTCCAGCCTACCCATCTGGCTCAATCCTTTACCATCTCTACTTTCTACTTTATAGTCTAATCATACCAAATCATGTGTAAGTCCCCGAATGCTCCCTACTCTCTCATGCCTTGAAACCCCAGTGGCTTTTCTTCACATTCAGAACAAATCCAGATGCCTAATCGTGGCCTGCAAGGCTCTGTGTGAACTGGCCCTGGATACCTTCCCAGCCTAATTTCCTACTGCTCTTCCCCTCCCTCTCTGCTCCAGCCACTTTGAACTACTGGCTGTTCCTTAATTTGTCAAGGAAACTCCAGACTCAGGGCTTCTGCACTTGTTCCCTCTGCCTCAAATGTTATTCCTCTAGATGTCACGTTTAAGGCTCTGATTTCATTTGGAGCTCCATTCAGATCTCACCTCATCAGGGTCCTCCCCTCAGCCTATTCCTACTCTGATCCCTTTCTCACTTCCCACTAGAGCCTCCCTCTATCTCCTTATTCAACTTCATTTGTTCTTCATTGCATTTATCGCTATCTGATATTATATTACATATTTATTCTGTTGGGGTTTTTTTCTCTCTTTCTCCTTTGACTAGAATATAAGTTCCACAAAAGGAGGGATCTCATTTGTTTTTTCCCCTGCTGTAGCCCCATTGCTTAGATCTGTTTTTTTTTTTTTTTTTTTTTTTTTTTTTTTTTTTGCGGTACACAGGCCTCTCACTGTTGTGGTCTCTCCCGTTGCGGAGCACAGGCTCCGGACGCGCAGGCTCAACGGCCATGGCTCACGGGCCCAACCGCTCTGCGGCATGTGGGATCTTCCCAGACCGGGGCACGAACCCATGTCCCCTGCATCGGCAGGCGGACTCTCAACCACTGCGCCACCAGGGAAGCCCATTAGATCTGTTTTTTAATTTAGTAGGCACCCAATAAACATTAATTAAATGAATGAACGAATGAATGAACACAGAAAGGAATGTCACCATTCCTATCCGTCTTTTTCCACATGGTGAACTCCCACTCATCCTAAAGACTCAGGTCAGGCACCAACTCCTCCAGCAAGTCTTCCCTAATTGTCCACCCAGGCTGGGCTGAGCACCCTTTGCTTTTCTTCTGGGCTGGCCTCTATTACAGCACTTCTTACCCTGAACTGAGACCTTGGGCAGTGGTTCCCACCCCAACCTCTAAGCTTCTTGAGATCAGAAAAATATTATTCACCTATCTCTCAGTGCCTGACAGAAAGTAAGTGCTCAGCAAATGTTTGTGGGATGAATAAAAGAATGAATGAATGAAAGAATGATAGCAGAAAATTAAAAATCTGGACACAAAGCTGATGTGCAAAATAACATCCTTTTCTTTGACAATAACTGATATTATTTTGCTCTTGCACCCACACTGCTAATGATAGTGGAAATAATCCTTAAACTTGCCAATTAAAGGCAAATCAGTTTGTTTTGGATTTACTTTTTCTGCCAAATCCAGTCATGTTGGAGTCGTTCATTTAAACTCAAGCCTTTTAACAATACTGCTTCTCTCCTCATTCAAAAAGCCCACCTCACCTTTCCTTCTTTCCCAAGATGGTGTCTGGGTGCCGGCATGAGTTTAATACATCTCCATGGTCATGGAGGTGGCAGGGAAGAGAGTACACATGGGGAGGGACCCTGGTCCAAGAGCTCATGTAATTCTCTGTGTAATCCAGAGGGCTGGTGGGTTTGGGCACTCTGAGTGGATGACTATTCAGGCGTTCAGAACACCTGTGATCTTCTGGATGTCATCCAACCATTTATGGCCCCTGGTGCTGAAGGCTTTGTCCCTGCTTTACTCTGTAGTTGTTAGAGTCCTGTTCTCTGTGGCATCAAGCTCCTGACCCCAGCCCTGGGATTCAGGAATGCCCTGTTTCTCTACCTCCCTCAAGCTAGTGTGCAGCCTCTGTGACATTGCCCTTAGACACCACCTTGTCTACTACTGCTTATATATCCATAGCTGTGTTGGACATGGCACCATGCTGAACCTGAGACTTGGAATTTCCCGGAGTTAGACCCTGAGAAGCAAGGCACAAACTATTCCACACTGTTGTCCCTAAGCCTCTCTCACAAAACAGCTTTTACTTCAGAGAGTTCAGCCTTAGGGATGGGCTTTCTTCTTCTCCCTCTGTGTCTATTGCCCCAAACTCTGAGGCCAGAAGAGGTTTCCATTACCCATTTGTTTCTGGACAGATATCCCTTTATTTCTAGTTCCTTTTTTTTTTTTTTTTTTTTTTGGTACTCTATAGCCTTTTATGTTCCAGGTGGTTTCATCTCTCATCTTACTTGGGCAATAAGCAGCACCGCCCAACCATATGGTGTAGGAATGTGGGCGATTCAAGAGAAAAGAAATGACACTGGAGATAGTCTATTCAGATGACGGATAGATGGATGGTTGGATAGTAGATGACCTGTACCATATCATCAGCTCTTTATATACAGAGTTAAGGACTCCAAGCCAGATCTTCTGACTGCTCTTTCCATTGTGTCTTTTGTATTGAAAATCCAGTTCTCCACCTTCCCAACTTTCCCAAATTCCATTCACCCTGGAAAGCTTTCTCAGAGGATAATTATGTGCCTTGGGAACACTGAGCTGTTCAGATGTAAGGATACACTTTCCAAGGTGCACAGAGCAGTAGTTTGTCCTCTGGGTTTCCCAGTGCCCAATGGTCTGTAGAGCCAGTTAATTAAAAGCCATATTGCAATTACAGAAAATGACAAGGCAGCAGCTTGATCAGATTTTTACTGTGGAATTCTATTCTCTACATTTTTGCCCAAAAGTTCTGTTTTTATAATTAATGCCCTCTCTTCTGAAATCTTGATACCTGAATCCAAATGCTCAGTCAACACTAGGATGTCTACTTGCCATGTCAGAATTAACATGTCCAAACTGAACTCCTGATTTCCAGCCTCATTCATACTCCTCTCCTAGCCTTCTCCATCTGGCAGTACATTCTTCCAAATCTTGGGATCATCCATGATTCTACTGTTTCTCTCATACCTCACATTTACTAGACCAGCGAATTGCATCTCCTTTATCTCCAGAACCACCTGAGCTTCTCATCACCTCTGTGAAAATTAATAAAGGGAAACCTCACTAAAATGGAGTCAGGAGGCCAGAAGGAGGAGGTCTCACACACGTACCACTTGATATCAATACAGAACCCAACAGGAAGAGACATATCTTGCATCTCCAACAGGAAGTGACACTGCTTTACTCCTGCCAGCAGGAATATGAAAGATTTTCTCCTTGCCTGGCATAGCTCAGCCAATGAGACTGTCACTACTCAGCCAATGAAAAGCCACTATACTTTAAACTCCCAGTTTCCTCCAAAAGACTTTTTGTTTATAACAGCCCCTCCCATCTTCCCCTTCTCCTCTATAAAATAAAAGAATTTCCTCTCCTTTGCTTTACTGGACTTGCATGTCATTTGACAGTTGCATGTCATCAGTTGCAGTTCTTTTCTGTTCCCAAATAAACCAGTTTTGCTGGTAAAATAACTGGCTGTTTTATTGTTTTAGGTTAACACCTCCAAATCTACTACCTTTCTCCAAACTACCATTACCTTTGCCTGGACTATTTCAAAATCTTCTAATTGGTCTCTCTGTTCCCATTTTTGCCCAGTGTATCAGGTAGTATCGAAGGGGAACAGTTTGTCACCGCAAAATATGCCTCTTTGGCATAAGGATTATTTTAGGCTGGTTATCCTTAAATTGCAGACAGAGGAGAAGCTCTGAAAACCAAGTAAAAGTCAGCCATTTTATAAAAGGCGTCTACATTTACAGGGGAGGTCTCCATTTGTAAGGGCGTCTCCCTTTCTGTACCTGGAAGAGCAGGTTGACTCTAAATCACTAAAAACTCTTTTTTTTTTTTTTTTTTTTTTTTTGCGGTACGCGGGCCTCTCACTGTTGTGGCCTCTCCCGTTGCGGAGCACAGGCTCAGGACGTGCAGGCTCAGCGGCCATGGCTCACGGGCCCAGCCACTCCGCGGCATGTGGGATCTCCCTGGACCGGGGCACGAACCCGTGTCCCCTGCATCGGCAGGCGGACTCTCAGCCACTGCACCACCAGGGAAGCCCTAGAAACTCTTTATCAATGGAGAAGGTAAGAACTGAAGTCTGCATAACAACCATATCCTTGTTTATTGTGCCTTTCCTGGTAACCTCCCATAACTGGTCTTCCCCTTCCCCTTAACATATTTGGCCTGTAGCTGAGGATGGTATTTAAGATGATGGCTTGGGCCATTTCAGTGAGTTTTTACTGTTTTCCTGTGTCTTTCCCATGTATACAGGAAGTATATGCATTATTAAACTTTCTTTTTTCTCTTTCTTCTGTTGATCTATCTTTCATTACAGGTGGTGTTTCAGCCAAGAACCTAAAAGGGTAGAGAGAAAATTATTTTTTTCCTCCCCCATAGTTTATACATGTAAGTTTATACATGTATCATATGACATATGGTTAGTATATACATAAGCACATATACTATATAGCTGGTATATGTATATATATTTAGTTACTGTAACAGAGACCCAAATAAACAGTGGCTTAAACAAGCCAGGGCTTTGTTTCTCACTCACGTAGCCACCTGGGTGGAAGTGGTCCAGGGCTTGTGTGGCAGCCTCATGGTGCCAGGCTCCTTGTTTTTGTGGCCCAGCCTCCATGGGACATTTTCTTTGACCCGACATGGCTCACCGCCCTGTTCACACTCAGTTCCTCCAGTTGGGAGGAAGAAATGGAGAAGGGGAGGACACACCCCTTTTCTTTAACTGGGTGACCCACACATTGTGCCCACTTCCATTTAAACGCATCAGTCAGAATTTAGTCAAACAGTCACACATAGCTACCTGGCAGTCTGGGAAACGTAGGCTTTGTTCTGCACAGCCAGGCGTCCAGCTAAAATCAGGGCTCTGTTGCTGCAGAAGGAAGGTTGAGTGGATATTGGGGTTTCTGTCATACACATACCCCTATGGTCTGTTTTCCCTACAGCAACCAAAGTGAACATGGTAGAGCAGCAATCAGGGCATGCCACTCAGTGAATGATGTCATGGCACTCAATAAGTATTTTAGTGGCTCATTTAATAAATCCCAATTGGGCCTGGAATCAGAATCTGTACTAGTTGGAAGGGACCTCACTATATTCAGCACAATGGTTTCCAAAATTATTTTAGACCAAAGAGTGTATATATATATATATATATATATTTAGAGGAAGTCTCATGAGGAAACTTGTAGGTAAAATGGATTAAAAGTCGTGGTGCTCTGGTTAAAATCAGGGGCAGCACAGAGATCTGTGTGCTTTCCCTTTTCTATCTCAACCCAAACCCTGTTGCAGATGCAAACTGACATCTCCAAAGCTCTTTGGACCACAGTTTAAAAACAACTGATTCCAGGAAAACACTATTTTCCAGATGAGGAAACGGAGGCCCAGGGAACAACAGGAATTGCTGCTGAGTGTCTCTGTGTCTGGCACAGAGCTGAGTGCTTCACACTTAAGCTCACTTCACCCAAGTCTGCTAGTGAGTGACAGCTGAGGCCGGAGGCCAGAGGCCAAGCCTGCTAGTTTCTTCAGGGCTCCTCAGCTGGAGTGATGAGAGATCCCTGCGCGCAGAGGAAAGCCTGACTCGGGACTGGCCGCTCTCCTGGGAGCACTGGGGTTTGTGCAGGCTAACAGGGCCAGAAGATTGATACTAGCCATAACCTCATGCCTTCTTTTTTTTTTTTTCTTTTTTGGCCATACCACGTGGCATGCGGGACCTTAGTTCGGGGACCAGGGATGGAACCCACACTCCGAGCAGTGAAAGCACAGAGTCTTAACCACTGGACCGCCAGGGAAGTCCCCACTCATGCCCTCTTTTTAAAAAATATGTACTATACTCATGTCTCAGTACCTCCAAACTGGTGGTGCGGTTTTCTTTTGGGGGGAAGAGGTGAAGAGACAGGAGGCTTGGGAGGGCTTCTTATCTTGATCTAAACTAGCTCTGAAAACTTGGTCAAGTCTCTTGTTGACTTTGCTAATAAAACCCACTTTAAAGAGTTGCTGTAAAGCTCAGAATGAGATGGGGTCTGCGGACAGCAGTAGAGCAACGGAAGGGGTCATTTTTGCTGCGCGGACAGCAGCTGTGAAGGAATGTTGGGATAAGCTAGAGGCAGTGTAGGACAGGACTTCTCAAATGTAAAGGCATTCAAATCACCTGGGAATCTCGCTGAAAGGCAAACTCTGGCCAGGAGGCCAGGGGCAGGGCCTGAGATTCCTCCTTTTTAACAAACTTCCAGGTGAGGTTGAAGCTGCTAATGCTGGTGACACTTTAAGTAACAAGCATATGGAAAAAAAGACCCCACGGGCTTCCCTGGTGGCGCAGTGGTTGAGAGTCCGCCTGCCGATGCAGGGGACACGGGTTCGTGCCCCAGTCTGGGAAGATCCCACATGCCGCAGAGCGGCTGGGCCCGTGAGCCATGGCCGCTGAGCCTGCGCGTCCGGAGCCTTTGCTCCGCAATGGGTGAAGCCACAGCAGTGAGAGGCCTGCGTACCGCAAAAAAAAAAAAAAAAAAAAAAAGACCCCACGAGGGCAGGGGTCCTGAGTCCCAGCCCCTCATCCACACCCCCCACCCCCAGCTGTGGGCCTCAGACAGGGCCAAGGGCTCTTCATAAATGAGCAAATAGTTGGGGCTTCCCTGGTGGCGCAGTGGTTGAGAGTCCGCCTGCCGATGCAGGGGACGCGGGTTCGTGCCCCGGTCCGGGAGGATCCCGCGTGCCGCGGAGCGGCTGGGCCCGTGAGCCATGGCCGCTGAGCCTGCGCGTCCCGAGCCTGTGCTCCGCAACGGGAGAGGCCACAACAGTGAGAGGCCCACGTACCACAAAAAAAAAAAAAAAAAAAAGAGCAAATAGTTGCTCATTTATACCAGCTTTGCACCCAGACCTCCAACAACCAGAATTCACCTCCTTCCTCCTTGTGGGACAGAAGACAGGACACCCTTGGTATAGAGAGGGTGCCAGCAGAGTGGGTAAGTGATTGCTTCCCTCACCCTTTCTCCTTAGTCCTCCTCCACCAGCCCCAGATCCTACTCAGCTCCTCCTGTCGCCTGTTTGGTCTGGTTCTGTTTCAGTACCCTCCCTTCCCTTCTCTGAAGAGCAGAGCTAATGCTTGCCTTTCAGGTCTGCTGGGAGGACTAAGGACCACATCCCCGGTGTTCCAGGAAGAATTCCAAACCACCTCAGCCACTCCATCGCATGCCCCTCTCCCAGTCTAGGGTCTGTCCTTTGCTCTCTATCACAGGACCCCAGTGTCACCCCTGCTAAGAGAACCCTCCTTCCCCCTTCGGCATCCCTTCCAGGCTCAGACATGGGCAAGGCACCTGGCTGGGCCAAACAAGCACAGAGAGAGGAACCAAGCTCCCAAGGAGGCGAGATAAACCGTCAGCCTGTTTCCTGCCTAAGGCACGGGCCATCACTCACCCAAATCCTTAACCTGGTGCCTTGTGTGCCAGCTGGAAAGCTCACCCCCTTCTCCTGTGTCTGTCCATCTCTGTGATGGGGGTGTTATTATTTCCCTTGGTAGGTGAGTAAACTGAAGCCTTGGCCCAGAAACCCACAGCCGGCAAGTGGCAAGATCCAAACCCAGACCCTGGAGATTTTACTTCCGTCCTAGAAATGAGTTTTTGCTTTAGGGGATGCAGTCTGTCCTGTGGTTTGGGGTAATTTGTGGATTTGCTTACGTGTTCTACCTGAGGCAGGAACGGTCTGAGAATCTGGAAGCAAACCGAGGCTTTGGAGGACAGATCCTGGTTTGAATCTCAGCCCTGAGCTGGTGACCTTGGCCTAAATTACCTCCTCTACAAAACTGAGTTAAAAAAAAACCAAACAACCTACCACATAGGGTTGCTGTGAGGATTAGATGTGTTGATGTACTTATCCCAGAGCCTAGCACATAATAAGCACCTAACCAATCTCAACCGTAATTATTAATAATACAGTTGAATCCGGGCTCTCTCTACCACTTCCTTGATTTGCAGTTTCGGGTAAGTACTTAGCCAATATGAACCTTGGGTTCGTGTTTTGTAAAATGGGAATAATACCTACCTCTCTCTGCCTTTGTATAGATTGAACAATCTAACATAAGCAAAGAGGTCTAGGAAAATGATTGATACCCCGGCTGCCCCTTCTCAGTCTCCTTCTCTGTATGCAGTTTCCCCATGGCTAAACCTCACATCTCTTCTATCTCATCTATACCCTCTCTAAATAACATCTGATAAGTCCAGATTCACATCTCCTGCTCACACCTTTTCCTTGAGCTTCAGACTTATTTATCCATCTTACTTGATATGTGCACTTAGTTATCTAACAAGCCTATCAAAACTGGTGGAAACAGAACTACTGAAAATTTGTACCTGTCTGCATTCTTCCCAAGTCTTCCCCACCTAGGAGATGGCACCACCATTTTCTCAGTTGCTCAAGCCCAAAGTCACAGGTCATTCTTAGTATCTCTCTTTTTCTCACGTGACTCTGGTCCACACCTACCCCTTAAACCCATCTCCTATGATTCTTCACCTTACTCATCCTATTCCAGCCACATAGGTCTTCTTTTTGCTACTCCTAGAACACACCAAGCTTGTGTACACCTCAGGACCTTTGCATGTATTCCCACTCCTGCTTAGAATGGTATTCTGCCTGATCTCACATGGCCCACTCCCTGACTTCCTCCTCAGAGGATTCTTGCCCAACTCCCCTAAAAGAAAAAATAGAGCTCTCTGCCCATGCCACTCTCTATTCCTTCGGCCACCTTTCACATTCCCTTAATAACACTTTCCACAACCTCAAGTTGTATTTCATGTGTATTTATTTATTAGTTTTCCAGTCATTTCTCCCAATGACAATGTAAGCTTTGTGAAGGCTGGAACTTTGTCTTGTTCACCATCAGATCCCCAGTCACTGGAACAATACGTGGCCCAGAGAAGATACCTCAATGTTTTTCAGATGAATGAATATGTGGGCAAATAAGGTAATGAATGAAAAGAGGCAGAGCTGTTAGGAACTGGAGAGATAGTCCAGGTGAGAAATAATGAGGGGCTAAATCAGGTCAGTTTAGAAGGGTTGGAGAAGGGAGGGAAGGTGAGGGAAATTAAGACAACCTAGGAGGAATCATCAGAATCAAGTTGTCTGGCTTGGATGACTGGGTGTTGCTGCCATATTCTTAAACAAAAAGCTGTCTTGCAGGAAGTTGGGCTCATTCATCCATTCATTTATGTGTTTATCTGGTCCAACCACCTGTTCCACATATAAGATATCTGAGAACCAAGTTGATGAGAGGATTTTCCTAGATTCACACAGCAAATTGCTTCAATTTGAGAGTTCATTTTAAAAAACATTACACCTCTGCTAGGGAATCCGGTTTTCTTGATTTTGCCATCACTCCAAAGAATAAAGTTTCAAAGGATTCAGCATGTGAATGTCAGTTAAGACACTGCTCAGAGATCTCCCAATTCCTGGTGGTGGATTTTCCTTATTACTTTCCATAGGTTCGACCTTGCCATCCCCATAGAGGTGAGGCCAAGCTTTCTCCTCCCGGCTTTGCTGCTGCCTGATCTCAGTTTCTTCCCCAGGAGCAAAAGGGCTATTGAGGCTGTGGGTGTGTTACGAAGTGTATCTGGACAATGATGGCCCAGAACTTTGGAGAAGCAAAGGCTCTGTGAATTACTATTATTAGTCCTTCTTCAGAAGTGTGAAGAAAGGGATGCTATCTCGCTGAAGATGTGTGGGCTGCACCAGGTAGATTGTCAGAGATGATGACATAAGCACTATGTAGAAGAGATCCTTAGCAAGTGGAAAGTCTATTTCTTTACAATGCAGTTTACAAAGTGTTTTAAAATATAGCGTGGGACTTCCCTGGTGGTGCAGTGTGGTTAAGAATCCACCTGCCAATGCAGGGGACACGGGTTCAAACTCTGGTCCAGGAAGATCCCACGTGCCGTGGAGCAACAAAGCCTGTGCCCCACAACTACTGAGCCTGTGCTCTAGAGCCTGTGAGCCACACTACTGAGCCCGCACACCTAGAACCCGTGCTCCTCAACAAGAGAAGCCACCACAATGAGAAGCCCGTGCACCGCAACAGAGCCTCCGTTTGCTGCAACTAGAGAAAGCCTGCGTGCAGCAACGAAGACCCAACGCAGACAAAAAATAAATAAATCAATAAATAAATTTATAAAAAATTTAAAAAAATAATAAAATATAGCATGCATTGGAGCTTCACAACTATGCTTTGAAGCAGATGTTATTATTCCAAATTTACAGTAAAAGAAACTGAAGGCCAGAGATATTAAATAACTTTCCTAAGTGTCACACCTAAAAATTTACAGAGCAGAATTCAAACCTGTGTCTTCTGATTTCTTACCTTGGACACTTTCCTCTAGGACAGCAGATTCCAAACATCAGAGCTGGGCTATCTAAATAGGAATCACTTGTGGAGTGTGTTAAAAATACAGATTTCTGGGCTCCTCTCCTAAAAGGTCCTGATTCAGTAGGTTTTTGAAGCCCCCGAATAAATGTATTTATTAAACACCTATCTTAGTTAGCTTGGGCTACTATAGGAAAATACTATAGACTGGATAGCTTCAACAACATTTATTTCTCACAGTTCAGGAGGCTAGGAAGTCCAAGATCAAGGTGGTGGCAGATTTGGTTCCTGGTGAGGGCCAGCTTCCTTGTATATATGGCCTTTCCTCTGTGCATGTATGTGGTGAGAGAGATATCTCTTTCTCTTCTTATAAAGGCACTAATCCCATCATGAGGCTCCCACCCTCATGACCTCATCTAAACCTAATTACCTCCTATGGGTCCCACCCTCAAATACCATCACACTGCAGGTTAGACTTCAACATATGAATTTGGGAAGGAGGAACACAAATATTCAGCCCATAATAACACCCTATAAAATCTCCTGTGCAGCCAGGATTGATAACCAATTCCCTACTATGTATAGTAAACTATGCTGGTATAGTGAACTATAACAAAGTACAAAATAGTATAGGGAACAAATTTGACATAGTTTCTACCCTATAAAAATTTTAGTCAGGGTGGGATAGGGAGGGTGGGAGGGAGGGAGATGCAAGAGGGAAGGGATATGGGAACAGATGTATATGTATGACTGATTCACTTTGTTATAAAGCAGAAACTATAAAAAAAAATTTAGTCACTTAGGTGAGATAAATATACTCAATAATCATAAAATGAAATAGATATTTAAATTGATAAACATATGGATAGAATAAAAGGAGGTGGTTAGAAAGTTAAAATACCTGATTTTGATAGGGACAACAGGGAAATTTCCTGCAAGAAAATGACATTTAAGAAGAGATCCAAAAGGATGAGATGGGTTAGCTAGGCCAAGGGGGAGGTAGGGATTGTTTCAGGCAGAGAGAAAAGCATATGCCCATAGCCTGAAGTAGAAAGAATATAGTGTGTTGCAGAAATTGGAAAAAGACAAGTGTCAGGGAAGACTGATGAGCAAAGGGAGTGAGGCAAGGCAGTTGTGGTGGGTGGAGGCTAGGTAATTCACGGCTTTGTGGACCGTAGCAAGAGATTTAGACTTTTAAGTATGATGGGAAGCCAACTGAGGGTTTCCTGTAGGAAAATATCAATCTAATTTGCATTTTCAGACTATTTGTGTGAAGAATGAGGGTGGGAATAAGGATAAGAGGGGATTCAGGGAGGCTTGTTAGGTAGTTACAGTGGAAATCCAGGTGAGAGAAAATGATGGTTTAGACCAGGTTGGTTAAGTTCATGTGGAGGCAAGTAGATGGATTTGATTTAAGAATTATTTTGATGGGAGAGTGAACCTGGTTTAGGCAATACATGAGGGGTAGTTATTAAGACTGGTCCCAGGTTTTTGTCTTGAGTAATTGGAGTAAATTAGTGGGTTGAGGACTATTTGTTGAGCTTGACCAATGGGGAGAAGGAGGTCATTTAGGGACATAGAAAGATTGAGTTTAGTTTCTGACATACTAAGTGTGAGATGTGTATCAGAAATTCAAGTGGATGTGTCAGGTCTTGGCTGGAGACGATTTTTGGAGGTGTCAATGTAGAGATGGCATTCATGGCCATAGAAGTGGATGAGATCATGTGTGAAGAGAGTGCACGTTGAGAACAGGAGAGTTGTGATAGTGCCCTGGGGAATGGGACTAATGGAGGAGGCCAAGAGGGGCCCACCGCCCACGCCCCAAGACGGGGGTGCCATTGCTTCTTGATCTACAAAAGGCCAAAATAAAGAGAACTGTGATGACACTTGTCACTCTATAGGTAAGTGTCTATTAATTTGTCTCAATTGCCCAATAGACTATAAGTTCTTCAAGGTTGAAGGATGGGATCACAGCTCATTTATCCTGAAAACCTCAACACCTAGCACACTGGGCACCTAAAATGAACCGTGCACACTGCCAAGACCTTTACATTCATCATATCACTTAATGCTCCAAAATGATATCTTACTTTGCAGAAGAGGCAACCTGAACTCAGAAAAGTTAAATTATTTGACCAAGCTCACATAGCTAGTAAACAGCAAGGTCATGTTTAGAATCAAAGTCTGTCAGACTGACAGACATGACCTTCAAAGTCCAGGGGAAGAGAAATTTTTGACAATACTCTGTGATAAGTGTCTTTTGGTGTCCATTGGATCAATCTTGATGTTGTGATTTACACACTGTGCCCTATTAAATTAATCTTTCCCTACTCTGATATCATAAAGATGTTCTTTTGTATTCAAAAAGTTTAAAAAATTTTTACCTTTTGTCCATCTGGAATTTATCTTTGTAAATAAGGTAAAGCAAGGAACTAGTTTTATTGTGTTCTTTTGTGTGTTAATAGTAAGCTGTCCCAGGATAATTTATTAAAATTTCTTTTTAAAGAACTTGCTTCCTCCACTGATTTATAATGCCACATATGACATCCATTCATTCAATAACTGTATATTATGTGCCAGGTACTATTCAGGTCGCTGAGAAAAATGTTGAAACTCAGAAGATTAGGGAGATCTAAACACAGTCGCGGTAGCTAGAAGAATTTCAGTATACCAGAACAGTTACAAGCATTTTGCAAAATATCTTATCCATTTTTAAGCTATATACTTGATAAATAAATAAACATGCATTCTCATTTTTTAGGCTCAATTTAGGTAGTTCCAATCCTAGGAAGTCTTCTAAGAATTCCCTAAGTCCTTTTCTGTTGTTGCTGTTGGGGGCGGGGAGTGCTATTTTAGCTTTTTATGAAGTTTCTACTATAGTATTGATCACATTAAGTCATTGCCCATTTATGTATTTTCCTTAGTGAAAAAACATCTTAAGAGCAGAGTTCCTGCCTTATTGATTTCAGATCATCAGACAGGGCCAAGTCCATGTTTGTTAAATAAATGGATTAGTATGTAATGCTTTGTTTATACTTGTTTAACTTCAGGGGTGTGAGGTACCTTACTAGGAAGCAAACCATCTTGCTTTTGGCCGAATGCAAATACATATGGCATCCAGAGGATGATGGAAAGATGAAACTTACACCCCTTCCTGCCAACTTCCTTTCTTAAGGATGTGCTCCAGCAAAACTGGGGAGAGAAAAAGACATGAAATCCAGGCAACGGAGGATTCTACCTAGGAGAACAACAAGAGGATCCCCCCACAGTTGGCAGCTGTGTGATAGACCTTGAGAATAACCCCTCTAGGGTAGAGTAGGAGGATGGAATCTCCTGGAGGGATGCCCCCATGTGGAAACAGAAAAAGGAGGTAATAAGGTAAATGGAGTATCCAGTATGAGAATGTTTGTAAACAGGAATCAAAGAATAGGTAGATGGAAGATCTGATGAAGAGTTTTTTAAAAATTAAAGAACCATTTACACAGTCATTATAATATAAACCCTGATTTTCAATCTTACTTAAATTATGGGACAGATGGGGGATGGGAGGGTGGTATAAGAATGCTACATGCTTGGATCATAATAGAAGGACAATAGATAATGTCTAAATATGATAAAACAGGAAACAGTAAGTAACCATATTGTTTAGAAATACAGAGGTAACTGTCTGGTAAGATAGCTTAATGAGTTAAATGAGGTTGCCTTTGGAATGTGGAACAAGGATGGAAAAGGGCTTGCTGTGTTTCATTAGAAGCCTTGTGGCACTTTTTTTTCCCACACATGATCTATACTATTCCTCAGTATAGATGACCTTAATTCATTTCATCTGTGTTATATTTCTATATGGTCATTTATCATCATTTTATCATTCCGACCCTTACAGCAACCCTTCTGGCAGAGATATTATTATCCTGGTTTGTAGAGATGAAGAATGAAGACTCAGTTCTTTCTTTGGCATCAGCCAATAATCCTACAAGAGAGGCTGGACAGGAAATACCCACTGTCCAGGAACAACAGTCAGGACTCCAAAAACTGCCCCACAATAGGCATTGCCCTGCGTCACAGGGAGCTGCTTCACTTACCCCCAGCAATAGCGGGGGCCAATGCCTGGTGATATGGGGACACAAAGGCCCAGCCTCCTTTGCCTCAATTTAGACAACCCCAAAGAGCCCTCACAATGGCAAGTTCTCTGTAATGTCTCCTGAGAGCTCAGATGCATTCACATTATGACTCAACTTCTCCTCTGCCCAATCCAGCTGTCCTCATTTCCTTACAGGTACCTTTCCTGAGAGCTCCTGAGAGCACTTCCCAGTTAATCTTCTGCAGGCAATCCCAGGCTCAGAGTATGTCTCCAGGGAATTTAAACTAAAATACTACTGATTTGGAATTTAGATGCATTCATTCTTTAAACAGTTCTCCTTATACATTCTCTCTTTACCTTTCTACATAAGCACTTACCAATATATAATATACTATACATTTATTTATTCATTATTTGCCTTCTTCTGTCCCCAGAGCATATGCTCCATGGAAACAGACTTTGTTTTGCTCCCTATTGTATCCCCAACACCTAAAACAGAGCCTGCCACTATTTAATAATAAAGAATTTCTAAATTAATGGAATAAATGAATCCTTTGAGAACTGTGGAGGCAGCAGAGCAAAGTGGATAAGATCATGCCCTTTGGCAGCAGACAGACTATTCTAGTTCAACCCAGTTACCAGGGGTAACTTCAGACAAGATTCTTGACCCATCTTAGCCTCAAGTTCCTCAGCTGTAAAATAAGGCAAATAGGACCTACCTCAAGGGGTTTTTGAGATAATCAAATGAGATAATGCACATAAAACCCTTAGAGTAGTAGCTACAACAAAGTTAGCTCTCAACCCTGTTAGATGGTATTTACAATTCTGGACAGACTTCTCAAAAAAGATAATTATAAAAATCATGATTCTAAATTATTTTTCTAGACCATTGGGCTAAAATACCAGGGGAAAATGCAATTAGGCAGTAATTATTTCTCCAACATGCTGCAGGAATATTTTGCCTAATTACAATGTAGATTTCATTAGCTGGTTCTGCAATATTCAGTCCAGGACATAAGAACCCCACTGGACAAATTACCACCTTGTACTCACTAGGCACAGAGTCCTTCGTCTAAGCAACTGGAGCTCTCAGGGCATATCATCATCATTTGTAGCAGCCTGCAATGGCAGCTGTAATTTGGGAGACGTGGGAGGTTGAAAAACTGGTTTTAAAGATAGGCAATTCAGAAGTAAGAATATGAAAGGAAGGTTTGGTTTTGAGCATTGTCATTCTGTCTGCTGGCTATGCCATCTTGAACAGGGGACCTATTCATCCATCCATCCATCCATCCATCCACCCATTTAACATTTACTAAGCGCTTACTATGTGACAGCCACTCTGCTAGACCCTAGAGATAGGGATGAGCAATTCCAGCTGCCAAGGAGCGCTCCCTCTAGTGGAAAAGAGAGAAAACAACAATTCATATCCAAGTATCGTAGTAAGCATCGGAGCTCCATCAAATGTGCTAAGGGTCTTAGTTCTATGTTGGGACCAGGGAAGTCAGGTGAAACTTGGTAGAGAAGTTGATGCTAAATCAGTCAGGTGGAAAGAGCAAAATTCCAGGCAGAAAGAATAAAATATGAATAGGGATGGAGTCTTGAAAGATGGGGCACATTAGTGAGCCATGAATAGCTGAGTAAGACTGGGATACAGACTCAAGTTAGGAATAAGGAGTGTTAAGTCCAGAATGGAGAGCTGAGTTGAAAACAGAAGGAGCCATGGTAAGCTAAAGGAATTTGGAATTTGTCCTAATGATAATGGGATATTGAATTGTTTAAAGGAGAACAGGGACGCCATCAAATTTGCATTTATGAAAACCATGCAGGGGCTTCCCTGGTGGCGCAGTGGTTGAGAGTCCGCCTGCCGATGCAGGGGACGCGGGTTTGTGCCCCGGTCCGGGAGGATCCCACATGCTGCGGAGCGGCTGGGCCTGTGGGCCATGGCCGCTGAGCCTGCGCATCCGGAGACTGTGCTCCACAACGGGAGAGGCCACAGCAGTGACAGGCCCACGTACCGCAAAAACAAAACAAAACAAAACAAAACAATACAAAAAAACCCATGCTGTCAGCATTGGGATGTGTCGTCTAGAAGGCAGGGGAACTAGAGCTGGGGTGAGGTAGGAGTGAGATTGACAAGACAGGAGTTTGAAATAGCATCCAGGCTAATGCATTAGCCCAGGAGAGGTGATCAGGGCCTGAGCTAACACAGGAAGAGTGGTTTGGAGAAGAGGGACTGAGAGATATGGAGCTGGGAGGAAACTTCACAGACAGATGGCATGTGGGAAGGGAAGGAGAGAAGGAGTGTGAACTGTCTTGCAAGTTTCTGCCTACCTGAGTAGATAAGTGGTGGTGCCATGAACTGAGGTGGGCAATCCTGGAGGATGAGCGTGTTCTGGTTTGGATCAATGGGGAATGGGAGCTCACTGAATTCC
The DNA here is from genome assembly GCF_025265405.1 of Mesoplodon densirostris. Lineage (NCBI taxonomy): Eukaryota > Metazoa > Chordata > Mammalia > Artiodactyla > Ziphiidae > Mesoplodon > Mesoplodon densirostris. Next base: position 51,197,891 of record NC_082662.1, read on the forward strand.
TTTTTGGATGCATGATGCTTGGAATGCTCGTGGGTCATCCCAGATGTCTGAAACATGGCCTGGAGTGAAGAAGAGCAGTTTGGACTGAAAATGTTTCCTCACCTACAAAGAGGAAAAACAATACTTTTCTTGCAAGGTCACTGTGAGGATTAAATAGCACAATGGATGTGAAGGTACATTGCAAAGTGAAAAGTACTTTGCCATTGTATGAAATTGGATACTTACTCATGGGCAACTGAGTTTTAAGAGTCCCAGCTTTATATTTACTGAAAAGACATTTGCTGTGTGCCTGCCATGCTCTAGGCACTGGTGGTGGGAAAACACGAAATATATAATTTTCCTGTACCCAGGGCCTCTCATAGTCTAGAGGAAGTTGTTCCTAATATTAACTATAATATGAGATAGATGCAAAGCTGGTTATAATAGAGGTGTAAGAGAGTGTGTCTACTAGCTCCAGGGAGAGCTTCCAGCAAGTCCTCATCATACACCAAAGTAGGAGTACAAGGGCTTTCCCTGCTATGCCTCCTCCTCCCTGACAGGGGTCTAAGATCCCACCCTAGTTCTCTGGAGCTTATATTTCTCCTCACATCTTGTGTGCCTACAAAAGATGTAGAGTCTATCCTTGTTATTCATGGATTTCATATTTCATATTTGGAAATATTTCATTTCATTTATTTCACCTTCATGGATTTAGTGAGCATGAATTTGCCCGCTCACTAAAATGTATTTAGAACTCCAAAAGGAATAATTGAGGTGCTTTTGTGGTCATTTGTGGATATGCATACAGCAGCAAAAAATTTGAGTCGCCCAAACCTCACATTCTCAGCGGAGGTTCAACAAGGCGAGGCTCTGCCTTCCTGTTTCAGCTCGGATTATAAACGTGTCCTTTTTGTAGTCTATTTAGTGCCATGTTTTTCAAATTTTTATGCTTTTTACTGGTGAGTTTGCTGTTTAATATAGCCCCCCAAGTGTAGTGCTGAAGTGCTATCAAGTGTTCCTATGTGTAAGAAGGCTGTGATGTCCCTGACAGAGAAAATACACATGCTAGATAAGCTCAGATCAGGCATGAGTTATAGTGCTGGAGACTGTGGTTCACTGTTAATGAAACAATAGAATATGTTAATAAGGTGTTTTTCAACAGAAACACACCTGCAACAGTGTAATGTATTGATTAGTTGGTGAAGATGTTTTGACCAGGGGCTCGTAGGAACCCAACCCTGTATCTCCCTTAGGAGCAATGATTCAGTATTCACTAATTCAGTGTACACGGCAACTTTCTTCATCATAACTACCATGAATAATGAGATTGACGGTACTGCTTATCTTCCACAAGGTGGAAACCAAGTCCTTGTCCCCAGCTGCTCTCCCTGGGAGAGAAATTACTACATGTGAAACAGTGTATAACCAGGTGGTGATATTTTCTCAGGTTCCCTGAAGGTCTGAGTGAGCCAAGACATACGTGTATTATTTGCTTTCTTTATCTGGTGCTGCTCTTTACTTCCCCAGGCCTCCCACTGAGTTGTCCGTTCTACTTCCTACCAGTCAAGGTTAATAGGGTTGCACATGAGTATTGAGACTCTGTGACATTGAAGTATTTGCTTCCCAAGACTGTCGTCTCCCACATGTTCACTTTCACTCCTGATCTACTTTCCTCTGTGCTCCAAGTAAGTTAGAATGATGAGTTCTCAACTTATGCTTGGGAGATGTTCCTGCCTCAGCTTTGTCAGGGCCCCTCTGCATTTGATTATGTGGTGGTAATTTTACCTGTACATTCTCCTATGAGCATTAGGCTCACTTTATGGATCACCTGAGCTCCTTTTGCCCCACTGCCCTCCAGAGGCATGAACACCAGTGTGGTCTCTATCCTCCCTTATATGAAATGTGTGTGCAGCTATTAAGTTCTCAGCTGGTAGGTACCAGTTTTACATTGTGTGCTTTCCTTTCATGGAGACAAGACTTAGCTTCCTCCTCTTCCAATTTCTTAAGCTTTAACAATGGAAGTAAGTTGGGCCTCTGTCTGATTAAGCTTAGATCAGAAGGTTCCACAAAGCATAGCCATTGGCCACCCCTGGTCCAAGAGGAGCTCATTCTCATTTCCTGGGTCTTGCATCCTTGGCCAGTGATCTCTGTACCAAGGATGCCAATAATCTCAATGTTTAATATTGGTTACTCTCAGTAATTGGAGGGCATTGTTTATGGTGACCTTAGAGAAGAGGCTTTCTTCCAGGCAGATCAGAAAATGTTTCTGACTCTGAATATCAAATTCCCTACCACCCAATTTGCCAATCAGAGCTAGTCTAGATTTCTCTCTAGTTTCCTACATCAAAAGGTTGTGATGGGTTCATAGAAAACTTTCCTTGGTCCCATCTCCATCAGGTCATGGGGACCTGCATTAGAGACAATATCCTAGCATACTTCACATATCTCTGTGTTGCTCTAAAGCAACTGGAGGCCAAGGAAAGTTTCAGTAGCTTCAGGAAACAAATACACACACACAATATTACTTCATAGCATAACATTAAGACCAACTTTAAAAAAAAACAAGGTCATCTTTATTACCCCCTTTTTTCTCTCAGAATTTTATTGATGGTCCTAGACAGCATGATACAATCAGGAAAGAAATAAGAGGTATAAGGATTAGTAAGAAAGAAAAAAAAAGTGTCACTATTTAAAGATTATATGATTTTCTAAAACCCATGAAAATCTAAAACTTATGAAGGCTTATATGTATAAATCCATATGTGAAAGTCAACTGCATTTCTATACACCAGTATCAAACAATTGATTATAATTTTTAAAATGTATAATTTACAAAAATGTCAAAAGTTAAGGTACTGAAAATAAATATATTATTTGTACACTTTAAGAATAAAACATATGTAAGACCTTTATGGATTAAAGTATAAAGTTTAATTTTAAGATATTAACAAAATTGATGTTAAAGTTGCTGTGATAAAGATAGGGACGTATACCATCTTCATAGATAAGAATACTTAATATTCTAAAGATGTCAATTATCCTCAACAATTTCTGTAGAGTCAAAGCAATTCCAATCAAACTCCCAAAGGGTGGTTATTGTTTTCTTGGTGAAACTCGTCATACTTTTGAAAAAAAAAAAGAGAAAAAAAAAAGGAATAAGGAGCAGAACTTGCTACACCAACTGTTAGGACTTATAAAGCTCTAGAAACCAAAGTGGTAAGGAATTGTCACAGGGATAGACAAACTAATGGAAGAGAATAGTGAGCCCAGAATAGAGCCAGGCAAATATGGGACTTGGATACATGACAGAGGTGGCATTATAAATCAGTGGGAGAGATAATAAATAAATGGGGTGAGACAGCTATTCATATGGAAAAAACTACACACAAAAATCACCTGTTATAGAAAATATAAGAACATTTTTTTTATGGTCTTCGGGTAGGAAACCAGCTTTTCCTACCTAAAACCACAAAAGTCATAAAGAATTATATAGTAAATTTATATATGTAAAAGTTATATATGTGGAGAAGTCTAAGAAAATTAATGGAGAAACTAGAGAGGGAGGTGATTTTGTCCTGCATTTGACCAACAAATGGTCCCTATTTAGCCCAAATATAAAGAACTCTTAAAAATCAATAAGAAAAGCCAAACAACCTCATACAAGAATGGGCAAAAGGTATGAACAAGTAATTCCTAGAGAGGAATATACCACCACCCTCCACAAAAAGATGCTCAGGCTCACTAGTAACCAAGGAAATTACAATTCAAAAAACAATGAAATGCCCTTTCCCTCCTATCTGATTGGCAAACATCTAAAAGTCTGACAATACCCGGGTAGGTGTGGGGAAGTAGGCACTCTGATGCATGGCTGGTGGGAGTGTCGATGGGTAATATAACTTTACAGAGAAACTTGGTGATATCTCTAAACTTGGAGCTGCATATATCTTTGACTCCACAGTTCCACTTCTCCAGGTATACGTCCCAGAGACACTCGCAAGTGCTCATGGAGATACATAAAAAGATATTAATAGAAACACTGTTTATAAGAGCAAAAGAAAGGGAAGTGAACTACATATCCATAAAAAGGGAAGAATAACTAAATTGTGATATGTTTGTACAATAAGATGCTATCAAGATGGACAAAATAAATTAACACATTTCACTATGGAAAAAATCTGTAAACCATCAATAGGAGATTATCATAGTTCAGCTTCCCAGGAAAACAGAACCCAGGACTCTGAGATTTGTCTGCAGGAGGTTTACTGGGAAGTGCTCTCTGGACCAATACTCATGAGGGGTGAGGGAGGAAAAGTTGGTTGGACACAGAAAATCTGAAGAGATCTTAGCTAGTCCCATGATCATCTCTGGAGCTGGCATGGCTCTACTTAGTTCTGCCAGTTGTCAAAGGGCTCTGGGCATTTGTACTCCTGTATCCACCATCTTGGTTGCAAGCTGCCCGCAGGAAAGTAGTGTAGCCTTGGATAGGGCAACTTCTTTCCCCAGAGGGCAATTCTTGTACAAGACTCAGCTCTCCTGTAGCTAAGGACAGTGTGCCACCATTCTGAAGGGATTGACTTCAGAATGGCTGTGCACCATGCTATCCACTACAGAGGGAAAATCAGTTAATGAGTCAAGGAGAGGGGTTAGTATTAGAGTCTTCAGATATTAATAGAGGTTTTTCCAGGTGGGTGAGGGGGAAAAGGCTCTTTGGACAGAGGACACAGCATATGAAACACACCAAGCTATGAAAAGTGTTTAGGTGACCTGCTCCAGTTTAATATTTCAATCCTATTGTTTTAAAGGAGCTTTTGATATAGTGTGGATATTAACTGTTTATTTAAATTGCAAATATTTCCTCTCAAACTTTGGCTTGTATTTTTATTTTAGGTTTTTTCTTTGGTTAAATAGGTCCATCTTTTTTCTTGTGGCTTCTGGGTTTTGTGCTTTGCCTGAAAGGAAAGCATTATAAAAACTTTCTCCTGTGTTTTCTTAGACGATATATTTCTATTCATAACAGACCCAACTTCATGTTGAAGGCCAAGAGAGTGAGACCCGCTCTGCTCATACATACGTGCCTTTTCTATCCTCATCTGGTTTGATGCACCAACATTAGGAATGGTTTCCCCCTTCAGGTGGGGCCCACTCTTTAGACAGAGGTGTGCCTTCTGCTTAGGACAGTCTTCTCATTCAGTTGCCTGCATGGACTGTCTCTCCCCACCTCTGTTCCTGTTCCTTCTTGTTGGAACAGTTGGAAAATGAACAACTGCACTTCCCAGGCTCTCAGAGTTTCACACACTGATTAGGTCCTGCCATTTAGATATTCTTTCAGGAGACCTGGCAGGTGGAAGTGAGGAGAAAGCCATCTTCCTGCCTCTTTGGGATGCTGTTGCTGCAAGTGTACAGATGAGAGTTTTCTGTGCCTTCTGGTGTCCATCTGCTGCTGACAAGGGCTCCTTCACTGGCATCTTGACCCCTGGGTGGTCACTACCATGGCCTCCCCACACTCAGAGGCAGCAGAAGCAGCAGTGATGGGATTCTAATTCCAGCAGGCTCCAGTGGCAGCCTCAGAGGTCCTAGCGAATCACCCGGTGGTCATTCCTGGAGGCCTCGGATGGTGCCCTCACCTTCACCCCTTTTCCAACGGTTTTGTAAGCATCTAATTTCCTGTGTTAAATCTCCTCTTGCATAAAATACCTACAGTCGTTTCTCTTTCCCACATGGAAACTTGACTGATTGAAATAATATTTAAATAATAGTGATAAATAAATAATAGTATTTAAATAATAATACTAATATCATTTATAATCATAATAAGAATGATAAAGGCAATAATGATGATAAGTAACATTTACTGAGCTCCTGCTTCATCCCAGGAACTGTCCTAACTGTTTTGCATGTATTAACTCATGTATTCCTTTTAACAACCTTATGAGTTAGGCAGTATTGGTGCCTGAGGTGCAGAATGATTACCCAAGGTCACACACCGAGTGAGTGGTGGCATGTATTTAACCTGGGCAGTACCACAAGAATAACAACAGCCAGGAAGGTGACTCTTAGATGTGTTGTCTGTTTCTCCTGCCTGACCCTAGGACTCCCTGACCCCTCACTGGCTTTAACCTTTTAACAGCACTTATTTTAATTACTAGTAGAGAACCAGTAAGATCCGATGCAATCTCATTATTATGGCTCATGTGTAGTCTTTCCTCTGGATTTACACTGCAAAACTGGCTGAGCAAGCTCTAGATAGGGCCTTCCCAGGTCTAAATTGGGCAAGAGGAAAGTGTGGCATTGGGAGGAAATCATCAAGCTTTTAAGTGCCTCAGAAATCTCCAGAAAGACTAGCCAGGTCTGGGCTAAGCCTAGGGGTTGAGATCCATTTGAGGGTAAATCTGGAGCAGCTGTCTCAGGTAAGCCACACTTCTTTCTCTTACTGCTGAGTCATGACCTCAAGCCTCCAGGGGTGGAGACGATGTTGGCTACTTTAACTGTCTTGTTGATCATGAAGTGCTGCCTGGGTGAAGCAGCACTTTGGTTCTGGATGGGAGGTGGGTGGGGGGTCTGGAGAAACATCAAAGGGTGTATCAGAGACGATTGTCAGCAGGTAACAGGGATCTAGCTACCAGGTGTGTGTTCTGGCTTAGATTTCAGGCCTTGGTGGAAGGCCCAGCAACATGTGGACTTAGAAGTGTGTTTGGGTAAATTCAAAAAGACACATGCACCCTAATGTTCATTGCAGCACTATTTACAATAGCCAGGTCATGGAAGCAACCTAAATGCCCATCGACAGATGAATGGATAAAGAAGATGTGGTACATATATCCAATGGAATATTACTCAGCCATAAAAAGAAATGAAATTGGGTCATTTGTAGAGACGTGGATGGATCTAGAGACTGTCATACAGTGTGAAGTAAGTCAGAAAGAGAAAAACAAATACTGTATATTAACGCATATATGTGGAACCTAGAGAAATGGTACAGATGAACCAGTTTGCAGGGCAGAAATTGAGACACAGATGTAGAGAACAAACGTATGGACACCAAGGAGGGAAAATGGCAGGAGGTGGTGTGCTGAATTGGGTGATTGGGATTGACATGTATACACTGATGGGTATAAAATGGATGACTAATAAGAACCTGCTGTATAAAAAAATAAATAAAATTAAATTAAAAAAAAAAGAAGTGTGTTTGGGTAGGCTGGTGCTAGAATTTGACTGTAAGGTGGGGCCTTTTTCACTGGATGGTTATTAGGGTTGTGGTATGAGTCAGAGGGGAATTTATGGTTTCCTGGATGCTAACCACTCCAGAGCCCAAGATGTCCTGTATCTCACCCACTCCCATTAATTTAGAACTGGTTCTGGTATAGGGAAGGGCTGAGCCTGGGTGCAGGGCAGCAGGGTGTCAAGTGGCTCCAGCTTCCAAGGTCAGGGGCACCTGGGGCATTGGGTCAGGCCCTGGTGACACTACACACCCAACTGGTCATTCTGGAAAGCTGGTCTTTCCCCATGTGCCCTGTGGTCATAGCTCAAAGATGAATCCCTCCCTAAGGATGGAGCAACGTAACTCTGGCTGATCACCACTGAACCTGTTTCTGATCTCTGACTGCAGATCTCTGCCAATGGCACCCCTGCCCTTCCATCTCTCTGGACTCCTGCCTCTCTCTCAAATCTGTTTGCACATTCCAAATGGCTTCAAACTGACCTCCAAAATGTTCATCTTTCTCCTTCTTTTTTTCCCCCAATTATAAAATTAATGTGTGCTAATTGAAGGGAATTTAAGAAATATAGAAAACCATGGCAGACTCTGGGTTAAAGATGAAAGATTAGTTATACACAATTAACCTCCATTCCCTCCTGGAACACCCATAAAGCACAGCAAGGTGGTGGTGGTTGGTTTGTACTGATAGGTGTGATGTAGCAGATAAGCAGGAGAGTCCTGACTTAGCAGACCTAGGAAAGTCAGGGGAAGGTGAGAAGTAACCCATCTGCCTTGTAGAACATCTCCCACCCATCAGGGCTCAGGAATTTATAGCACGCAGCACAGCTGGAATTCGAGATGAAGATGAGGCTAAAGAGGTGAGGATGGGTAAAACCTACGTTTAAGAAGCAGTTACCTCTCAGTGCCTTCTTGCTCCCTTGGTAGGTAACTGACCCTCCCTAACGCCACTAGGTCACTGCCTGTTTGGCATCTGGAGATGGGGAAGCAGAACTCTTCTGGATTGGGGGGGAAACAGGAGAATTAAGTGAAAGTTTACTTTCTTAATTTTAGGACCCAGAAATGAAGAGAAAAATGAAAGAGATTGAACTAAATGAACTAAATTGTTCCTTAGGTTTCTTGCAGCTCTGAAACCAACATCGTGATAGTTTGGAGAGCTGATTGTAGAATCATATGGATCTCAGTTTGAATTCTGTTTTTGCTACTTCTCACTGCAAGACCTTGGGTAAGTTACCTAAACATTCTAAAGCTAAGTTTATTATCTATCATCTATCTATCTATCTATCTATCTATCTATCTATCTATTTATCTATCATCTACCTATCTATATCTATCTATATATCTATGTATCTATCTATCTATCTATCTATCTTTGGCTGTGCCATGCAGCTTGCGGGATCTTAGTTCCCCAACCAGCGATTGAACCCGAGCCCTTGGCAGTGAAAGTGCCAAGTCCTAACCACTGGACCTCCAGGGAATTCCCTAAAGCTAAGTTTACTTTATATTGTTTTTTTAAATTTAAGGTAATTAATTTATTTTTTATAGCAGCAGGTTCTTATTAGTTATCTATTTTATACATATTAGTGTATATACGTCAATCCCAATCTCTCAATTCATCGCAGCACCACCACTACATGCTCCCACTTTCCCCCTTTGGTATCCATACATTCGTTCTCTACATCTGTGTCTTTATTTCTGCCTTGCAAACTGGTTCATCTGTACCATTTTTCTAGGTTCCACATATATGCGTTAATATGCGATATTTGTTTTTCTCTTTCTGACATACTTCACTCTGTATGACAGTCTCTAGATCCATCCACGTCTCTACAAATGACACAATTTTGTTCTTTTTTATGGATGAGTAATATTCCATTGTATATATGTACCACAACTTCTTTATCCATTCATCTGTCGATGGGCATTTAGGTTGCTTCCATGACCTGGCTATTGTAAATAGTGTTGCAATGAACATTGGGGTGCATGTGTCTTTTTGAATTATGGTTTTCTCTGGGTATATGCCCAGTAGTGGGATTGCTGGGTCATATGGTAATTCTATTTTTAGTTTTTTAAGGAACATCCATACTGTTCTCCATAGTGGCTGTATTAATTTACATTCCTACCAACACTGCAAGAGGGTTCCCTTTTCTCCACACCCTCTCCAGCATTTGTTGTTTGTAGATTTTCTAATGATGCCCATTCTAACTGGTGTGAGGTGATACCTCATTGTAGTTTTGATTTCCATTTCTCTAATAATTAGTGATGTCGAGCAGCTTTTCACGTGCTTCTTGGCCATCTGTATGTCTTCTTGGAGAAATGTCTATTTAGGTCTTCTGCCCATTTTTTGATTGGGTTGTTTGTTTTTTTAATATTGAGCTGCATGAGCTGTTTATATGTTTTGGAGGTTAATCCTTTGTCTGTTGCTTCATTTGCAAATATTTTCTACCATTCTGAGGGTAGTCTTTTCATCTTATTTATAGTTTCCTTTGCTGTGCAAAAGCTTTTAAGTTTCATTAGGTCCCATTTGTTTATTTTTGGTTTTATTTCCATTACTCTAGGAGGTGGGTTAAAAAAGATCTTGCTGTGACTTATGTCAAAGAGTATTCTTCCTATGTTTTCCACTAATAGTTTTATAGTGTCCGGTCTTACATTTAGGTCTCTAATCCATTATGAGTTTATTTTTGTGTATGGTGTTAGGGAGTGTTCTAATTTCATTCTTTTAAACGTAGCTGTCCAGTTTTCCCAGCACCAATTATTGAAGGGACTGTCTTTTCTCCATTGTATATCCTTGCCTCCTTTGTCATAGATTAATTGACCATAGGTGCGTGGGTTTATCTCTGGGCTTTCTATCTTGTTCCATTGATCTATATTTCTGTTTTTGTGCCAGTACCATATTCTCTTGATTACTGTAGCTTTGTAGTACAGTCTGAAGTCAGAGAGACTGATTCCTCCAGCTCTGTTTTTTCCCTCAAGATTGCTATGGCTATTTGGAGTCTTTTGTGTCTCCACACAAATTTTAAGATTTTTTGTTCTAGTTCTGTAAAAAATGCCATTGGTAATTTGATAGGGATTGCATTGAATCTGTAGATTGCTTTGTGTAGTATAGTCATTTTCAAAATATTGATCCTTCCAATCCAAGAACATGTTATATCTCTCCATCTGTGTGTGTCATCTTTGATTTCTTTCATCAGTGTCTTGTTGTTTTCTGAGTAAGGTTTTTACCTCCTTAGGTAGGATTATTCCTTGATATTTTATCCTTTTTGTTGTAATGGTGAATGGGATTGTATCCTTAATTTCTCTTTCTGATCTTTTGTTATTAGTGTATAGGAATGGAAGAGATTTCTGTGCATTAATTTTGTATCCTGCAACTTTACCAAATTCATTGATTAGCTCTAGTAGTTTTCTGGTGGCATCTTTAGGATTTTCTATGTATAGTATCATGTCATCTGCAAACAGTGACAGATATACTTCTTCTTTTCCAATTTGTATTACTTTTTTTTCTCTTTCTTCTCTGACTGCTATGGCTAGGACTTCTAAGACTATGTTGAATAAGAGTGGTGAAAGTGAACATCCTTGTCTTGTTCCTGATCTTAGAGGAAATGCTTTCAGTTTTTCACCATTGAGAATGATGCTGGTTGTGAGTTTGTTGTATATGGCCTTTATGATGTTCATGTAGGTTCCCTCTATGCCCACTCTCTGGAGAGCTTTTATCATAAATGTGTGTTGAATTTTGTCAAAAGCTTTTTCTGCATCTATTGAGATGATCATATGGTTTTTATTCTTCAATTGGTTAATATGATGTATCACATTGATTAATTTGCATATAGTGAAGAATCATTGCATCCCTGGGATAAATCCCACTTGGTCATGGTGTATGATCCTTTTAATGTGTTGTTGGATTCTGTTTGCTAGTATTTGGTTGAGGATGTTTACATCTATATTCATCAGTGATATTGGACTATAATTTTCTTTTTTTGTAGTATTTTTGTCTGGTTTTGGTATCAGGGTGATGGTGGCCTCGTAGAATGAGTTTGGGAGTGTTTCTTCCTCTGCAATTTTTTAGAAGAGTTGGAGAAGGATGGGTGTTAGCTCTTTTCTAAATGTTTGATAGAATTCACCTGTGAAGCCATCTGGCCCTGGACTTTTGTTTGTTGGAAGATTTTTTATCACCGTTTCAATTACTTGTGATTGGTCTGTTCATATTTTCTATTTCTTCCTGGTTCAGTCTTGGAAGGTTATACCTTTCTAAGAATTTGTCCATTTCTTCCAGATTGTCCATTCTATTGGCATAGAGTTGCTTGTAGTAATCTCTCAGGATGCTTTGTATTTCTGCAGTGTCAGTTGTTACTTTTCCTTTTTCATTTCTAATTTTATTGATTTGAGTCCTCTACCTCTTTTTCTTGATGAGTCTGGCTAAAGTTTTATCAATTTTGTTTATCTTCTGAAAGAACCAGCTTTTAGTTTTATTGATCTTTGCTATTGTTTTCTTTGTTTCTATTTCAATTACTTCTGCTCTGATTTTATGATTTCTTTCCTTCTACTAACTTTGGATTTTGTTTGTTCTTCTTTCTCCAGTTCCTTTAGGTGTAAGTTTCGATTGTGTTTTTTCTTGTTTATTGAGGTAGGATTGCATTGCTATAAACTTCCCTCGTATAACTGCTTTTGCTGCATCCCATAGGTTTTGGATCGTCGTGTTTTCATTGTCATTTGTCTCTAGGTATTTTTTGAATTCCTCTTTGATTACTTCAGTGATCTCTTGGTTATTTAGTAACATATTGTTTAGCCTTCATGTGTTTGTGTTTTTTACATTTTTTTCCCCTGTTATTGATTTCTAATCTCATAGCATTGTGGACAGAAAAGATGCTTGATATGATTACAATTTTCTTAAACTTAACTGAGGCTTGTTTTGTGACCCAAGATGTGATCTATCCTGAAGAACGTTCTGTGAGCACTTCAGAAGAAACTGTGATATCTGCTGTTTTGGGATGGAATGTCCTATAAGTATCAATTAAATCTATCTTGTCTATTGTGTCATTTAAAGCTTGTGTTTCCTTATTAATTTTCTGTCTGGATGATCTGACCATTGGTGTCAGTGAGGTGTTAAAGTCCCTCACTATTATTGTGTTACTGTCGATTTCCTATTTTTTAGCTGTTAGCATTTGCCTTATGTATTGAGGTGCTCCTATTTGGGTGCATATATATTTATAATTGTTATATCTTCTTCTTGGATTGATCCCTTGATCATTATGTAGTGTCCTTCCTTGTCTCTTTTTTTTTTTTTTTTTTTTTTTTTGCGGTATGCGGGCCTCTCACTGTTGTGGCCTCCCCCATTGTGGAGCACAGGCTCCAGACGCGCAGGCTCCGGACGCGCAGGCTCAGTGGCCATGGCTCACGGGCCCAGCCGCTCCGCGGCATATGGGATCCTCCCAGACCGGGGCACGAACCCGTATCCCCTGCATCGGCAGGCGGACTCTCAACCACTTGCGCCACCAGGGAGGCCCTTTCCTTGTCTCTTGTAACATTCTTTATTTTAAAGTCTATTTTATCTGATATGAGTATTGCTATTGCAGCTTTTTTTTTTATTTCCATTTACATGGAATAGCTTTTCCCTCCCCTCAGTTTCAGTCTGTATTTGTCCCTAAGTCTGAAGTGGGTGTCTTGTAGACAGCATATATATGGGTCTTGTTTTTGTATCCTTTCAGCAAGCCTGTGTCTTTTGGTTGGAGCATTTGATCCATTCACGTTTAAGGTAATTATCGATGTGTATGTTCCTATTACCATTTTCTTAATTGTTTTGGGTTTGTTTTTGTAGGTCCTTTTCTTGTCTTGTGTTTCCCACTTAGAGAAGTTCCTTTAGCATTTGTTGTAGAGCTGGTTTGGTGATGCTGAATTCTCTTAGCTTTTGCTTCTCTGTAAAGCTTTCGATCTCCATTGAATCTGAATGAGATCTTTGTTTGGTGGAGTAATCTTGGCTGTAGGTTCTTCCCTTTCATCACTTTAAATATATCATGCCACCCCCTTCTGGCTTGTAGAGTTTCTGCTGAGAAATCAGCTGTTAACCATATGGGAGTTCCCTTGTATATTATTTGTCATTTTTCCCTGTTGCTTTTAATAATTTTTCATTGTCTTTAATTTTTGTCAGTTTGCTTACTATGTGTCTCGGCATGTTTAACCTTGGGTTTATCCTGCCTGGGACTCTCTGTGCTTCCTGGACTTGGGTAGCTATTTTCTTTCCCATGTTAGGGAAGTTTTTGACTATAATCTTTTAAAATATTTTCTGAGGTCATTTCTCTCTCTTTTCTCCTTCTGGGACCCCTATAATGTCAATGTTGGTGCCTTTAATGTTGCCCCAGATGTCTCTTAGGCTGTCTTCATTTCTTTTCGTTCTTTTTTCTTCTGTTCCGTGGCAGTGATTTCCACCGTTCTGTCTTCCAGGTCATTTATCTGTTCTTCTGCCTCAGTAGTTCTGCTATTGATTTCTTCTAGTGTATTTTTCGTGTCAGTTATTGTATTGTTCATCTCTGTTTGTTTGTTCTTTTATTCTTCTAGGTGTTTGTTCTTTAATTCTTCTATGTCTTTGGTAAACATTCCTTGCATCTTCTTGATCTTTGCCTTTATTCTTTTTTGAAATCCTGGATCATCTTCATCATCATTATTCTGAATTTTTTTTCTGGAACGTTGCCTTGTTCCACTTCATTTAGTTGATTTTCCTGGGTTTTATCTTGTTCCTTCATCTGGTACATATTCCTCTGTCTTTTCATTTTGTCTATCTTTCTGTGAATATGGTTTTCTTCCACAGGCTGAAGGATTGTAGTTCTTCTTGCTTCTGCTGTCTGCCCTCTGGTGGATGAGGCTATCTAAGAGGCTTGTGCAAGCTTCCTGATGGGAGGGACTTGTGGTGGGTAGAGCTGGGTGTTGCTCTGGTGGGCAGAGCTCAGTAAAACTTTAATCTACTTGTCTACTGATGGGTGGGGCTGAGTTCCCTCCCTGTTGGTTGTTTGGCCTGAGGTGACCCAACACTGGAGCCTGCAGGCTCTTTGGAGGGGCCAATGGCAGACTCTGGGAGGGCTCCTGCCAAGTAGTACTTTCCAGAACTTCTGCTGCCAGTGTCTTTGTCCCCATGGTCAGGCACAGCCTTCCCCTGCTTCTGCAGAAGACCCTCCAACACTAGCAGGTAGGTCTGGTTCAGTCTCCTATGGGGTCACTGCTCCTTCCCATGGGTCCCAATGCACACACTACTTTGTGTGTGCCCTCCAAGAGTGGAGTCTCTGTTTCCCCTAGTCCTGTCAAAGTCCTGCAATCAAATCCCGCTAGCCTTCAAAGTCTGATTCTCTGGGAATTCCTCCTCCTGTTGCCGGACCCCCAGGTTGGGAAGCCTAACATTTTGCTGAGAACCTTCAATCCAGTGGGTGGACTTCTGTGGTGTAATTGTTCTCCAGTTTGTGAGTCACCCACCCAGCAGTTATGGGATTTGATACTATTGTGATTGTGCCCCTCCTACTGTCTCACTGAGGATTCTCCTTTGTCTTTGGATGTGGGGTGTCTTTTTTTGGTGAGCTCAAGTGTCTTCCTGTTGATGATTGTTCAGCAGTTAGTTGTGATTCTGGTGCTCTCGCAAGAGAGAGTGAGTGCACATCCTTTTACGCTGACATCTTGAACCAGTCTCCTAAAGCTAAGTTTAAAATGGGGATAATAAAACTTCCTTCAGGGTTGTTGTGGGGATTAAATGTTATAGTGTTATGTATAGCATTTAGAACTGTAACGATAAATGGATGATGCTATTATTATAATACCTTCAAAATGAAACCTTGAGAAATGAAAATGGCTACCCTGTAGATACCATGAAACAAGGATGCTCACCCCAAGATCACACAATGTCAAGGCACTAGGCAACCAAATGATTTACAGTGTTTACACATTCAGCCAGATGTGCAATCTTCTCTGACTTTGTAAAGCCAATCAACACTGCAGGGATGAGGTCATCGTGCTCATAGACTGTGACGGAGGGCCCTCTAGTGGCTTTAGATATTAACATTTTCATTAAAAAGATTGAAGAACAAATGTAGCTTTGTGGATTTATAAGCTAACAGCAAGGATTTGGGGTTCGTTAATCTTAGATAAAGCTAATAAAGCTAATCTTAGATTAAAGCTAATAAAGGGCTATTAATTATATCACTTCTAATAGTAATTCTTTCATCAACTTTTCCATAAAAGTCATGTTCTGGGCATTTATTAGATCTTGCAGTTCTGAAAGACAAAATTACATTTTAAATTAAAACATAAATTATATTGAAGATTTGAATTGCAGATAAAATCTTCAGAGTAGTTCTTTATGCCATGAAATTGAAAATAATTTGGAATCACTCAAAAGGATGGTGCAATAGCAAAACTGTGGTTTTTCTAGACGTAACCTTGCTACAAACTTGACTGTATGACTGGGCGATGCCTTGCTTCATTTCTATGGACCTCGGTTTCTTCATATTAGAAGATACTTCTCTAAGCCTAAACGTTCCCAAGGTCCTTTCTAACTTTTAAGATTCTTTGATTTTAGGGCGGATACGTTATCCATTTTCTTTTAATACTAGGGCTCTGGCACAGTAATTTAAAGTCCATTTGAAGAAGAATTCATAACATTTTATAAAACCAGCCCTAGCCATCTGTAACAGAGATGGCTAGTCACTAACAAAGATTCGTGTTCTCCTTCCATAGTGTAGAATCTTGTGAAGCAGCTGTGCAATCAGGACTCCATTGAGCAGCCCCTCTTGGCATCAAGGTAGGACCATATGACTAGTTGTTAAAGAAATGTGAGCAAAACCGATGTGTGTACTCCAAGCCAAGGTCGATTATCATGTGTGATTCTGTTCTTTCTCAACCACCTGTCCTCAAATGGATGACACCTGCGCTACTTAGAGTCACAAGATGCCAGAGCCACATGTGAAAGGAATCTGGGTACCCGAATTACCTGTGGGAGTTGAGCTGCTCAGGGGAGCCACCCAATCAGAACAGCTGCAGTGCCCTTTGTGTGAGAAATAAACCTACAGTGTTAAGACACTGAAAATTAGGGGTGGTTTGTTCTAGCAGCTAGCTTTAATTATCCCAACATACTCTCCAAATCTGTGATGTTGCAATCTAATTAGAGGTTTTGCCTAAAAGGAATCTCTCTCTCTGTCTCTCTCTCTCTGGCGGTGCGGGGCGGGGGTGGGGGGTGGGGTGGTGGTGGTGTGTTGTGACAGGGAGGATTAGTCTACTCATTGTTTTGTGATTAGGAAGATGGTTCTGAAAAAGGTCTTATCAAGATTTCCTTTATTTTGTTACACAAAGGGAGTCTGATGTGGACAATCTTCTGGTTATTGATGGTTCAAGATGACACAATTACTGCTGAGTCCTAATTATGATGTGTTTTGGAACTAAAGAATGTTCAATGATCACTAATCTAGGTAAAATGAACTAAGCAGTGAACTCGCTTTCAGAAACTGTCCAATTCTTCCACATTTTGAGGTGAACTTGTTAATGGGGGAAGGTGGGAAAGGAATCATGGATTATACCCAGTAGCAGGTATCAGAGTTATTAACTGATAAGGTTTTTGATAGCAAGAAAAATATGGAAGACAAAAGCAAGTTTTTTATTTAGCTATATCTCTGCAAATACTGCCAATATTGTATTTAAGCTAGCATTCTATGGGAAGATAATTGAGAATCAGTGATGTAGAAACACATCAGCAATAGTAAGAAAAACCATTATTACGGTACAAATTGGATCGTGGGACAATGCTGGTCTGGAGCTACAGGCTATGACGCTGGCCAATCAGAAGATTACAGCAAATGCTTAATTAGCAGGAATCCGTAACAGCTGTACAGCCTCGTGGAATTAGCACTCCTAGGATTTTATTACACTTTGCCACCTAAATTACTTTCATTTAGGAGCCTGAATTCAAATTGGTTCTGTAAACAAGATGATGAACGTGGCTGTACTACTGAGAAAAATTAGCTTGTGGAAATTGAAAAAATTTTTTGCAGATATTAACAAAATGTAAGGGGTACACAGATCTTCATCTAGCAATTAAGCACCTAGGAATCTATTCAGAGAAATTTTAGAAGTGTGCAAACAAAAATTATTTTTCATAGAAAAATGGGAACATCTAAAGTTCATCAGTTGAAAACTGATCAAATTAATTATGGCAAATCTATACTACAGAATGCTATGTACCTCTTGCAAAGAATGCATAGATGTTTATGTGCTGAGATGGAAAGAAGTCCTCAATAAAAGGACATTGAAGATACATATGTACTGAATATACACAAGTCTGATCCTGTTCTTCTGTTTTTGAAATAGATAGGTTTTGCAGAAAATAAGGACTGGGAAGTTAAAGACCAGTTAATCAGTTAATTCTAAGGTGAGAATTTTCTGTTAATTTATACCTTTTGTATCCTTAGTCGACTGAATGTGAATTACCTTCATAATTAACATCTTCATGAACCCTACCCTCTGGCTACTCACCACTCTAAATCTTTTTTCATTCCTTACCTCCATGCCTGTGCTCTAAGATCACTTCCCTCCAGAACATCTTCCCCAAATGTCATTTTGGTTTAAAGGCGATCTCTTCCAAGCAATCAATCTCACTGCTTACATTCTAGAGAATTTTCATTTATCTAAACACCTCTTACCCTTGAAGTCTTACAGGCATTTATAATCAGTTCCAGTTTGTATCCCAGTGTCTTAGCTACCTATGTTAGGTTTTATGTTGCCCACTCACTAGGTAGTAGGTAGTAGGATTCTTGTGGAAAGAAACCAAGACATTCATCTTTGTGCCCCTACAATGCTCAACAAATGTTTGCTGAATTAATGGGGCATTGTCTGTAATTCAGTGTGCATGCTGCTAATGATTTAGAAAGCAACCAAATGATTCACCACTTTACTTTCAAAATTTTATTTATACAGAATCTTCAGAATGTTTCCCTTTAAATTTTACAAGCTAAAACCCCAAAGCTTAAAATGAGATATTTTATGTCACAGTACATAAAATAAAGTACAAGGAGGAGAGTTCAATCATTTTAAGGAAAAGCTTTAATAACTGTACAAACATTAATATTTACAATATTCTTTATTACAGGTATAGACAACATGGCATATTTAAAAGCACAAAATAGTTGAAATCATTATATTTTATTACAGAACATTCCAAAATTCAAACTGATAAAGAAATCCATAAACACTGATAACATTTGGGGAAAACAAGAGCAACAGGTTTACCAATAATCATAGTAAACTTATACATAATACACAATTTACACATCGAATCCACAAATTTAAAGATATATATGACCTATCTATTTAAGTCATGCTACAATCTTAATACTATTTTATAATCCATAGGTTGAAACAAATGTTCTGTGGTAACCTATGAAACAGGAATACAAACTATAAAATCATAATTAACATACTTCTTAATCCCTAAGAGAGTACTCCAGGAAACCTCAAAGACGGCAGATCAGGTATTTTTTGCTGATTAAAGTTCTTATGAATATATTCATAAATATAGTCAAAGGTATAAAATAAAACAACCCAGATACCATGAGTTAATTTTACCTGTTCAAATTTAGTTTGGTATAGAGCCCCTGGCATAATCACAGCTTCTCTGGGATATTCTGACTTTCTCCTGACTTAGCGGGGATGACATATTTATTCTTTGCCTTGTTCCAGAAAGGATTTAAGTAAGGTAGCTTAAAAGATAAGATTTAGAAGATACCAGAAAGCACAAATTATAGGTTAAATGAAAAAACAGAGTTTGGGGGAACAGCACACACAAAACCATTTAAGAAAAGGTCAGGAATTAAGCTAAAGTATATTACATTATTCTCCACAGTGATTTTCTGGAAATATTGCAAAATGTGGTATTAATTTGTAAGAAAACTATTAAACCACTGGTAAATTGGAGATGCAGATCAAATTTCTTTGTTAAATTTTATATTAACCATGATGAAACAGATGATGTTACAAATGTATGTGATTTCTTCTTCATGTTTGTGAGAAAAAAGTTTTCCTAAATGTCATAATCTGCGACTCTACAGATTTAGTGCCTAGTTCTGGGTAGAGAAGAGCGTAGGTTAAAAAAAAACAAAAACAAAAACCCCCACAACATTTGGGTACCCTGACTTAATTTCTACTGAGAAACCCACCAATTGGACGCTTGTTGATGACCTGAGGATGGTAGCTACCTTCCAGGTGGCCAGATGTCCTATGGCTCTTCTGTAGGGACAGGACAAAGCATCAGTTCTAGGGCCTCCTGACTGCATCAGTTCCTCCAGGTCCTCCAGCTCACTTCATTAGGACCCAGCAAGACAAAGAAGAAGGTAAACTGAAGAGCAGGAAGCCCACTCAGGTTGGCATGCTGAGACCACAGCCTCCTCTGCTGCCTAGATGGTCTGCATGTCACAGCCCTTGCCCCAGTCCTTTGGGGGAGGAAAGTTATGGAGAGAGGGCTGGGGCAGCATTAGTCAGCTTCTGGGAAGTATGAATGGGTTTGTTCAACTCTATTTTTCAGGCCCTGCTTTCAACACATGACAGTGAAGGATCTGGTACCTATACACTGTCAGGTAAGAAGTGAGGGAGTGAGGATGAAAAAAAAGGGCTTGAGGGAAACGCAGGAAGAAAAGGCAGCAGGACATGTGGCATGAGTTTCAAAACTATCGGTTAAGAATAGAATAAAATATCTACCTGAAAACTGAAGTTAGCCACAGCGGCCTATCGTTCTTTGGGGGATGAATGGTCCCAAGTAACACTCCTGAATTTTGGTCACATCAGTAAAGAATAAAGTTCAAGTCTATGGATCTAAAGCTGCAGGTACTGCAATGTTCTTGGCTGTGTGGCAAAGCTCCTCTAGGGTTTGTGAGGTGGGCTTATAGGGGAGAGGGTAGTGACTGCCATTTTCCCAATAGCACCCTTCATAGTATAGGCAGGGCCAACTTATCTATTAGGCACCAGGTCTCAGGCCCATAATACATTTAGAGGCCCCCCGAAATGTTTTAATTTCTTTTAAATTCATAAGAAAAAAACCAAACTTTTAGATTTAAGGATGTGTTTGTATATAATATAAAATTCACTTTATACAAATGCAATTGTAACATTAATTTTTAATTTTTTATGGAAGAGGCCTAAGAAGGCAAAAGTGTCTAAGGCCTATGAAAGTCATAAAGCTGCTTTGAGGGCCAATGGTTCAAGGCTAAAATTACAGAGGGGTAAGGAGAGTCTGATCTTGTGGGTCTTATTCCACTGATTTTTCTTTTTTTGAATGTTACTTTGAGATTAGATTTTTAAGAGTGCTAGGTCAAATACTAGTGAAGTATTTGTGTCAATTTCCACCAGGCAAGCTGGAAAAGGAAAGTAAATTAAGCTCATTACTTTATTGTCATTGCGCAAAAGAAAGAACCAAATCAGGATGAAGAGACTTGGATGTTTTCGAGTCCCATCTTCACTCTGTAAACATTACTAGAGGTAGGTTTCCCTCTGAGACCCTGCCTCCTAAACTTCCTGCATTACACTGCCACCCTCAGCCCTAGACTTCCTCTCTGCTTCTCAAGGCCTGGCTCCTACTGCCCTCAGCAGGCCAAGGTTGGCAGTGACAGGAACGCGGGCACTTGTAGTTACAAAAATGTTTTAAGAATATGACGAGAAAAAAAAAAAACAATGAATGAGGGAGGAGGGGAGGAAAATATCAGATTTTAATCTAAAATTACACGATGCAAAAAAAAATGGGGAAAGATTTATACCAAAATGTTAACTGTGCTTTCTGCTTTTTAAAAAATATTTTCTCATAAATGTACTCTATCATCAGAAAAAAACAGTATTATTTTAAAAATTGTTCTCTCAAAGCTCTAAACTCTGAATATTACCACCTTTAAGAGTTCCTCATAGTATGGCTTAGGTTACTAAATGTGGTGAACCACTAGCATGCAGAGGACCCAGACTGAGAAAAGAACTTTTAACCATTTCCACTATTTTCCAACCCCAATTCATCAATATTACTGGGAAATGTCAATCAAGAAAGCTAACTAATACCACTTTCTAGGATCTGTTCCTGATACAACGAAGAAAGTATGTCAAAAGGAAGGGAAGAAAGGAACAAATCACTACCCTTTTACAGAATTACAGACTTTCTGCCCTTTAATTACAGGTGAAGATTCTGAGGTCCAGAAGGTTATGTGATCTTACCACTGCCACACAACAAAGCTGGTAAGAGAATTAGGGTAAGAACTCAGGTTTCCTGATTCTTGGTCTATAGCTCTAATAAGCCCAGTCCCAAAAGTAACTGCTTTGTAAGTTATGTTTCACCGTTTGTCCTAAATACATATAGAAAATTGGAAAATACTACCATTTTTCTTTAAAAACATTCATTAATTTGGGAACTGGAACATCTCAAAATACAAGCTCCAGGTGGGTAAGTCCAACAATCAGAGTGAATCATAAGATTTTAGACCTGAAAGGATGCAGGGCAGATAATTTAGACCTCAGTTACACATGAATTTAGGCCCAGAGAAGGTAAACTATATCCCCCAAATCACAAGGTTGAGTCAAGACCCAGGTCATCTAAAACTGGCTCACTGCTCCTTCCAGTACTGACTTATTTTCCTTGGATATTCATTAAACCAAAAAAGGTAAAGGTACAGAATCATATGCAGATTAGAAGTAATAAAACTGATATTAGTAAGAATGCTTGGAGAAAGGACATAAGTCAATTCTTTAGTTAAGAGAAGGAAACTAAAATCTATCAGAATAAATCAGGCAGCATGACTACTAACTTTCATTTGAAAACAATTTTAAATGTAAATCACAATTTTTAGTTTTATTGTTGTTTGAAGATGATGCAAGACCTTTCAATGTCTCAGGCTCATGCATTTGAAAATAAATTCTAAATGTTTGCAATTCTCTGGAGCAGGGTTTGGAAGATAATGGCCAGCAACCTGTTTTCTGTGAGGCTCATGAGCTAAGAATGGTTTTATGTTTTTAAACAGTTGTTAAAAAACATAAAGAAGAATGTCTGATAGAGATGGTGTGTAGCCTGCAAAGCCTAAGTTACTAACTGCCCCTTTACATAAAAAGTTCACTGACCCCTGTTCTGGATTCAGCAAGTGTATGAAACGGGGCTAAATACATAATATGTCCTGGAAGGATTTTTTGTTTTTAAAATTAAGTCTGATTTATTTAAGCTTTATTGTAATCTGCCTCTTTCTCCTCATAGCAGGTAGTAGGAAAAAAAAAAAGTCTAGTTTAAGGGTTATGATTACCTGTGTTCTAGTTAACTGAGGCTTTATCACACAAATGAACATAAGTGGACCTATAGTTGAAGCTTATTATGTTATGTATCTGAAATCCATACAAAATGTTTCAGCTGAGAAAATGGCATATCCTATAGTAGTGCTGTTATACAATAAAATGGAAGCAAATATCTGTAATTAAAAAACTGGTCATTTGATTCTCTCCTTTAGATCTCCTGCCTGTTTTGAAGATTTTCTCCTGATGCCTCCCCTGGCCTCCCACAGCCTGTCCTTAGATTCATTAAACCAGCAGTTCTCAACGATGTTAATTACGCTGGGACCACCCACCTGTATCTCATTTGCAACCATAAACAAGCCTCACCAAAAAACACATGAAAAGAATGGAAGTGCTCCTCATGAGACAGGAGATAGCAAAGCTGGAATGACTAGTTCAGGGGGAAATAAAAATCTGAGACACAGTGCACTTATCAACCTGAAGACAGCAGGGAGGCCGCCAGTCAGTCCACACCCTGCTGACCAGCGAGGAGGACTAAGCGCCACATATGAAAACAAGTCCAAGTCCGTGTCTCTTTCTTGTCACATGGTTTATGTGGCAAAATTTGGATTTCGTGAACTAGCAAAAAAAAAAAAAACAACAACAAAGCTGTACCACTGTTAACTAAATTACAATAATTTCAAGGCTATAACTCTGAAAGTACGGTCTACTGTGTCGCGGCTAAGACATCTTACTTTAAAATAGTCACGTTAACAGCGCCTTTGGCTCCACAACACACTTCTCTTCGGCCACTCCGTTCTCTGGCTGGCTTTTGTAATTGGAAAGGAATAAATTTTCTATTTGAGTCAAGAATTCTTCAGCAATGAAGCAATTGGCCACTTTGCTCAGAGTTTTCCTCAGACACTCCAAAAGCTAGTTGAAAAGAAAAATTTTATATTTAAACACAAAAAGTGGTAAGAAGAGGGTTTGCATCACTATCACTATTTTATCCCTTTCCACATCTCCCATTTTCTAATGCTTAAATGAGAATCATTCTCCTTAAAGGTGACTGAGGATAGACTTGTGTTTAGTAACTGTCAGCTGAAGTGCAGGAAGCCATTGCTGAGGAATGCTTAGCAAAGCTTGTCCTGAGCCCAGCTCAACAGAAGCAGCGCATTCTTCAGTCTGCTACAAATTGTTTGTGGAACTTCTAGGGGTTCCCAGGACCCCGGTCGCCTCCCAACTGCTGTCCATGTCCTCATCTGCCCGTACCCCACCCCCATCCTGGGGCAGCGCCTCTCCCCACAGCGGCCTTAAATCTAGGTATGTTAATCCAGCACCTCCTTGGTGAGTAATTCTTTGAGACTGGGGGGTGGTGTGGGCGTCAGGCCTGCCTCTTGCAGGGCCTGGAGCCGGGCCTCTGACTGGCGTTTGTCCAGGCCCAGGTGCCAGGAGAGCCACACTGGGGCCTCCAGAAAGGGTACCAGAAAAGGGTGAGGGCTCTTGTCCCCCAGCAGCTGTAGGGCCTTCTCACAGCGTGCCCGGGACTCCCCGGGGTCCTCCAGCTCCTGGTGGCACACAGCCAGCCCCACCAGGGTCAGCAGAGGGCGGTCTGGGCCCGAGGGGACACCCAGCTGGGCCTGCAGCTGCCAGGCGTTGGCCCAGAGCGCCAGGGCCTCGCGGTAGAGGCCAGTGGAGGTGAGGTGCAGTTACTTTCTGATTTTATATAAGGAGATAAAACTGAAATTGCATGTAGGATGCTTTCTACTTTGGACAAACTTGTAACTTTGCTTCTTTTTTTAGTAGTTTTATTTATAAAACCATGAATCCTATGGGATAAAAATCTATGTACATAAAAATACAGGATTCTACCATTTCAAAAATAGAATGATAGAGTCTATTTCCTGGGAAATGTGCACATTAATCTTCCAACAGAGCAAAGAAAAAGTGGCTATAATAGGAGGGGGTAAAAAATATTAAAAAGAGACTTCCCTGGTGGCACAGTGGTTAAGAATCCGCCTGCCAATGCAGGGGACATGGGTTCGATCCCTGGTCCCAGGAGATCCCATGAACAACTAAGCCTGAGAGCCACAACTACTGAGCCTACGCGCCACACTACTGAAGGCTGCATGCTCTACGGCCCGCATGCTGCAACCACTGAAGCCCGCACACCTAGAGCACGTGCTCCATGACAAGAGAAGCCACTGCAATAAGAAGCCCGCGCACTGCAGTAAGAGTAGCCCCGGCTAGCTGCAACCAGAGAAAGCCCACGTGCAGCAATGAAGACCCAACGCAGCCAAAAAAAAAAAATTTTTTTTTAAGAAATTTAATTTTAAAATTTTCTATTCCCAAACTGTTACCAAAGGAAAAAAAGAAAGACAAATGTTGCCAATCTTACTGAAATTCATTATACTCATAGAAACAAAACTAGAAGTGAAATAAAATAATTCAAGACTCTTTTCCTACCAGAAAGTTAAGTAAAATTACCATTTAAATGTTAGATTTATACTACCGTTTTTAAAAATGATCAATTTGTTAAAGCTAAATGGAAACATGGCACTTCTGAATTTAATAAAATAAGAAAAATGTTCTCCATTGTGTACAATAATAATGTGCTAAGAAATTTATCAGCCAACATGGACAAATTTTTTCTAAAACAGCATTATTTCTATATGCAAGCATGGGCACCAAAACACATTACTAGTTATCTCCTAGAAATTAATTTTAGCAAGGAAAAAGCAATAAAGGAAATACACAAAAAAGTGTATCCACAAAGCGTTAGGCATCATGGGAAAACACATCAATATGAATAGCTTTGGAATCTGTGAGCAATGAAACCAATTAAAGTGAAGGCAGCTTACTTTCTGCAAACAAGTCAGGTCAGAATCCCGACGAAAGATTTTATCCATGGGGACACTGCTGTTGGAAGAAATATGAAAACAAACCAGTGAAACAAATACTATAAACGAATCAGTTTTGTAATAAGCTATCACTGATGCCATACACCACAATTTTATATTTAACTTGGGTTTTCCCTAAAATGTGATTTAATGAGAAACACTGCAGATGTGTAACCATCTCAAACCACAGTACATACCTCCGGGATAGCCCGTATTTTTCTATTATCCATTTTGTCTTTTCAAGCACTAATCCCCACCGAGGTTCTTCTAACATCTGTTGTACTTCAAATTTATAAGGTAAACCTAGAAAAGCATAAAGCAGCACATTTTTACATTTTACATTTTCTTAAATCTCCAATCGCCTTTCAATTACTTAAAATTCCCTTCCGTGTTTTCATAACTGCAGCTTGGCAGACCAGCTAAACAGCACGTTAAACATAGTGGGCATTCATTAAATATGCACTGCCTGGCTGAACTTGGTTCATCAAGTGTATTAATGCCAAGCAATTAATAAAGAAAAGTAAAAGTGTCATTTGCATGACAATTCCATGCAAGGAACTGTGACAGGTAAGATGATCACATAATTTATCATCCAAACCAAGACACTTTTGGAGTGAAAGCTGGCACTATTAATAATTGTGCCAGAACCACAGGCTTAAATTGGGATTGACCTAGGCAAACCAAGATATATTCCATCCCAGTGACTTTTTTTTTTTAAACACATGTTATCAAGCTTACAGCACTGCTATGAGGTAGGTAGCATTATTCCTATTTAACAGATAAAACTGAGGCTGAGACAGGTTGAACAAGCTCTTTCCACTAGTAAAGCAAAGAGCTTAGATTTCAAACCCCACCAGGCTTGCCCGACTTCTGAGCCCACATTCATTCCACCTCCCTCTACGTGCTGATCTAAGACTAGACAGGGGCTAGGTTTAACTCTGGAGAGGCAGTAACTGCACTTGAGTCATGCTAAACTCTGGAGGAAACAAGTCCAAGGGGTAGATATCACGTACGTAAGTTAGAAAGGAAAAAATAACAAAAGATGAGCCTACTTAGACATTTCTCACATATCTTTCAAAATCTCCATGTAATTGTATTTGCAGTTTATTAAAGGCTCAGCTGATTCATTACCGAAGGCCAATACCATAATAATAATAATAATAATAATAATAATAATAACACTTATATAATGCTTACTATGTGCCAGGCTTTATATATAAAGGTGCTTTTTATATAAATGTAAGGCCAGTTACATGAACTAGCTACCAGTGTTGTCCCCAATGTTTTTTTTTTGACAAGGACACTGAGCCACAGAAAGGTTATTAAATAACCTGTTCTTGGACATATCTAATTAGTAAGAGGTAGAGCCAGGGTTTGAACCCAGGCAGTCTGGCTCGAGTTTATGTTCTTAATGTTTACATTACACTGCCTCTCAACTTGCATTTTTGTCATTGTAGGCTTTTCGAGTAAACAAAATGTCAGCAAATCAGAAGGTATTAGGGAAGGTATTAAGAAAAAAATCATAATTCTACTTCCACACAATACAAGCATAACTTGTCAATGTGCCCTAAAAAGGCTTTTTTCCCCCCATTTTTTTTTTTCAGGTATATGGAAGGAGAGAAAGGAACAGCAAGCCTGATGATAAACTGATCTTTTTTCATTTCTCAATTCTCTTCCATTTCATTTTCCCCCTCCAGGAACTTAAGAAGAGTGAAACATTATAGTACACAAGCTATTACACAAACTCCTTTTGTGATAACAATCATTTACTTGTTATGTTTTGATTATCTACTAAGCACAGACAATAGCTATGATCGTAACTACCTATTTTAGACCTATTATTTACTAAGCACTTTACATACATTACTGACAGTCTCTACAACCTCCTGTAAGCAAGTTAATAATTTTTTTCTCATTTTACAGATTTGGCAAATGAGAATGAGAGGGATTAAGTAACCTGCCCAAGGTAAAATAACTAATAAATATCAGAGCTGGGCTCTGAATCCAGGTAAGCAACTCCTACTCTTAATGAAAGTAAAAAATGAGACTAAAAGAGAGGTAAATAAATACATTTTCAGTCTGTGCTCATAAAAAGACCATGAAAATACACACACACACACACAACACGTCATACACCTCTATTTGGTATTCAGAATATTTTCTAAGTTAAAAAAACAGCACTAAAACCAGTAAAAATTTCTTTTTGTACTGATTATTTTTTGATATGCTTATTATTTTTTTTATTGAGGTATAGCTAATTTACAATGTGTTATTTTCAAGTGTATAGCAAAGTGATTCAATTAGACATATATGTACTGATTATTTTTATCCACTAAAGTGTCAGAATAAAACGAATCACTAAGTATATCTCTGGCCTATTACAAATAGAGAAAATGATTAACCATTAGACATACTATAAAGATAGGATTTGGGTACACACCTAATAGAGGGGGAAAAAAGAAGAATGAATCAATGAATGAACAAATAAATAAGTAAAGGATCCAGTTCAAAGTACTGTAACACAAGGTATCCCAGGGCTTCTAGGAAATTTTAATTCTTGAACCAGAAGGGTTCCAAGAGGAACAAAGAGAAGAACCAAGGATTAAGACCTAACAAGCAGTGTTAACAATGGTCAAGTCATGTAAGAGGCAGCTCTGCCCAAGAGAACTTTCTGCAACGATGTTAACGTGGAATACTTGTGTGTTGTGACGGCAGCTTATGCGAGAATCCAGGACTGTGCCTGCTAATCTTTCAGGCGATTCTTTCCTGTTTGGGGTAGTCTGTTCACACACAGGCATTGGTCTTTATCTTGCTAAATAATAAATCTGAACCTTCTACAAATCTTTGGAGTCTGCTCTCTAGGCAGCTTTCTGCTCTCTGGTACAATGTCTTGCAAATTTAGTTGCCCTGGTCTCCTTGCTCTTACCTCCATCACCTCAACTCAGAGTCTGCTAGGCTCTGGGTGGGTTTCTCCACCTTGTGCCACACCTGGAAGTTCTTTTAAGTCAATAAGCTAGGTTAACCTGGGCTCACTTTATTGGTTTTCCATCTCTCAGGAATCATATTCTTTCACTGTTTGATATTATATCCTAAATACCACTGTTCTCTATATTTTGTCCAGTTTTTTGGTTGTTTCAGACAGGTCCTTGTTACTTCATTTTGGCCAGCAGTAGGATTCTAGGAACTAAATTTTAAATTTCATTTAATTCTAATTAATTTAAACAGTCACACGTAGCCACATGTGACTGTATTAGACAGCATCAGAGTAGAGGCTCACTCCCCAAATCTAGCAGAATGTGACAGTAAGACATGGTTTAAATTGAGAACAAGTTCATTGTGATTCTTCCTTTTGTTAACTTTTTGTAAAATTACACTGGTGTAAAGAATGATGTATATATGTGATATGTTCAAAATGGGCATTTTGGACTAAAGTTAATGTCAATACTATTCATTCAACAAAAACCTATAGAGCCCTGACCACTCCTTAGGTGTAAGGCAATTGATTAGGTACTACAGGAGGTACAAAGAAGACATAGCTCCTGCTCTTTGGGGCTCACAATTTAGTGAGACAGGCTAAATAAATAAATTATATTAAAACACGAAAGCAACGACGAAGGCAGGAAACAAATGTTGCAGGTGCACAAAGAATAGAGCAACTAATAGTAAATGACATGAGGGGTGGTAGTGCTGGGGTCTTTACCAAAGAGGGTATTTTTGTGACATTATAAAGAGAGGGTATCTGACTGACATTATTAAGAATGAAGAAATTAATTTGTTAAACATTCATTTAGTACCTACTTTATGCCAGGCCCTGTGCTAGAAACTGAGAATAGAAAAATGAGTACAACATCATATCTACCTTCAAGGGGCTCATGAGCTAATGGGGAAGAGTATAATGTAGAGTGACAGTATCCAGAGAGGACAGTCAACTAGAGTAGTGGTATTAAGGATGAAAAGAGAGTATCCTAGAGATGTAATTGTTTCCTCTAATCTTTTCCTTCCATCCACACTCGCTTCTTACACTCCCCTACTTTTCCTAGTCTGCTACACTAATTCTCTATCCAGCCAGAGTTGACTGGAACAGCAGTGGACATAAATCCCAAAGGAACCAAGTCATATGATGGGCTAAACCAACCAAATTCTTTCTTGAGAGAGACAGATATAAAAATAGCTAGGCACTGTTGAGCCTAAACTGGGAGATCATGGATAGCTAGTGGTAGGGTGGTCATTATTCTTTATTATTATTATTTTTTCATTTGAATGTCATTGCAGAGAAAGCCAATCTGCATTTATCAAGAATTTTCAAGAGAACAGAAGAGACTTTGTCTGTTTTGCTTACTGCAATGTCTCCAGGACCTAATACACACACTGCTTGGCCATAAGTTTTCTCTACATTGTAATGTTTTTGCCCAGTGGCCATGGTAATACAGTGGGAACTTTAATGCAGAAGGAAATCATAAAAGGAAAGAGGGTGGCTGCACTACATGGTATGCAAACAGTGATTCCTTAGTTGAGGACACAAACTTTTCCATCAAATTGCTTTCAACAGCTATAAATTCTGTGATTTGTAAGATTCAAAAAAAAAAAAAGAAAGTAGAAGTAGGATTGTTTTTGTTGAAAACTTACGATAAGAGCCATCTGGGCTAATTTCATCACTTATAACCAGGCAGGTAATCTGAGAATAAGGTAAAGGATTATTTCTATTATAAGGACTAACAATCATTCCAATGAACTTTGCACCGCCTCTGGAGAAGTAACTCTACAATTTAAAAAAAAGTATAATTAGTTTCAACCACATAAATTTAAAAGTCAGTATTTACCCATACCAACATTTTAAATGTTCCTCCTCATTTTAAAATTCCTCCAATAGAGGAAAAGGGAATGCAAAAGTGTGTTAAAAACTTCACTTCCAAACAGCAACTAAATTTATTCCATACCCTAAAATTTTCAGGCCAAAACATGTCCAACCCAACCTGAACAGATCCCTTTTTTTTTTAAGATCACCCTTAAAAAGATCACCTGGCCTGCAAAATCTATATTTGCCATGAATTACAAATTATATTCACTAGCCCCTCAGCTGTAATCTTTATCTATATGGTAATAATTTACAAACAGCTGCCTACAGCAGAAACATCCAGATATCAAACATAAAATTGCAGAATAAAGCAAAACTCTGTTTTTTCCAGAGGTGCAAAATATATTATATTTCCAATTATTTCAATTGTACCCAGTCCCTGTCTTAGTTATCCCCATCATTTTTAAAGGCTCTGGGGGGAATTATCACTGTTACTTTGATGTCTTGTCTATATTAAACAGAATAGCTAATTTTCTAAATGTTTAAATAAACATGTATTACTCTTGTAATCACTCTGCTAGAAATGTTAAAAGTGTATTTATTTAACGGAAAACAACAAGAGGGGAGAAAATGTGCAATTATTTACAGACTACATACAAAAAGACCTATAAACACACCTGGTATTTGGCTTGAGTGTCAATATCTCGTAAGGAAGGATTAGGATCAAAGGCAGGATGAGAATGATACCATCCAATAACACTATAGCCCCTGACAGCCAAGGTTTCCGAGGCTTGTGTTTGTGAGACGGGATCCATCTCACACTGTAGTCCTGTACTCAGACTGTTACACGGTTCTGCTGCACAGACCTATAAAGGATTAATCCTCAGATGATTATACTGAAATCCTGTTAATTCTATTGCTTCAGTCCTTTCATACACAGATACAGAAACTTTTTAAAGCCAAGCCTTTTATCTGCCTATATAATAGGCAGCCTTTAACTTGCAAACGAATTACTCTCCAAAAGTGTGATTGTATGCAAGGAACTCAAAAGCCATTTTCCTACTCAAGACAAGTTACGGGTTAGTTTTCCAGGTCAGCCTGTATAGTATCTGTATAAACACAGTCTTTTGATGACCCCTGTTACTTATGATAATAATTTCTAGCAAAATGATGTATATCAAGTTTCAATTATAAGGTTAGAGCATGTTTCCTGGTCTCTGGCCTCTTAGGAGTTGAAGCTTTTCACTGGCAAAGGCAATGAAGAACTAAGGCCTGGTAATGTTCCCTCTTTCTCAGTGGTAAAAGGAAACAGGTGCTCAATATATGGAATGTTCAGTCACCTCTGGGAATATATAACTGTCCACATTTGCATATTCTCATTTATATCATAGATAAGGTTTATATGTTAATTATACACACTAAAATCTATAAAAATATTTGGTATGGCAGCAGGACTAAATAATTTTAAAATTTTTAAGAGAAAACTTACCTCAACTGTCTTATCAACTTCTGAGTATCTTCCTCCTAACAGACCAATCACTTCTGCCATAGAAACATGAGCATGCTAAAAAAAATACAAGATAGACTTAGCCCAAACATACAAACCAAACCCACCAGACCAAAAAATCAGAATAAACCTCACTTATCATAGAAGAGTCATTTACAAGTATGGTAATTATGCTTCTCTAAAATGAAATAGCATAGTAGAGGAACCAGATGCTAGGCTCAGCATACAGAGACTTAAGATTTTAGACCTATCTGTACTGCCAGCTGAGAGGCTTTGAACCAAACATTGAAACACTCCAAGATGCCATTTTTTTCATTTACAAAATGAAGATACCATTTCCTCCGCCTACTGAGGAAAGGTATCATAAGGATACAAAGTAAACATCACTCTGGGTCCTCCTATAGAAAACACCATAAACACACACAACCATTGGAGATCTCTGTAGTTTAGTGCAAAACAAGGAGTCTCCAAATTACAAGAGTTGTGCTTTGTTGCAGTTATCTAGAAGGCAGCAGACAAGAATACTAGGAAATTAAAATAGGGTTAATGATAAACAGTCTGCAAAAACTCACATTAATTTATTTTCTCTAAAATATGGAAACATGCAATTGTTTGGCTTTTCTCCAAAAGAAAAGACTTATTTTTTAGATTCCTTGTAAAGGAGGATAGTTAAGATCCAAAATACACGTCTTCCATACTCTCTCTTATGCCTGCAATAAAAATACACAAGAATAGAAATCAGAATAACTAAGTAAACACAATATAATATCCTTACCAAATCCATTATTAAAAGTGCTTCTGAAGCCACTTTCACCTGAAATGGCTCCTGAAATATAAAAAAAAAAAAAAAAAATGGGGGAGCATAAAAATCGAGATTTTGTTCTTCCTATCGGAATGCCCACCCTTCTCTCCTTTATCTATCACACCAAGTTCTCACCACCAACCAAGGCTCAGCACAAATCAGACTTTTAAAGAAATATATGTATAAATTCAAAGCCCTAGCATGGAGAAATTCTTTTCTTATTCTCCATCTGTATCACTCATCTGACCTTCAGCGTACCCTGCCTTATCCAACCTTTCTTATACACATGCCTTGCACACACAGAAAAAGAAGAAATATTTCATGTCTGAGAGGAGGGTATTATTTACGGTCATTCAGTGATGAATAAGTAGTACCTGCTTTTCTTCACTGAAAAAATTACAAGGTATCAGTTGGAAGGGATCGAATGAGCTGGAAAAGGAAAAAGAAAAAAAAATCATTCCTAATATAATTTCAATAACATAATCAGGAAAATAACATCCATTTACAAATTTGAAAATGTGTACCAATATTCTAAACTTAAATTCTGTCTGAGTGAAAAAAATATTAAACTAGGAGAACTTCTTGTGATACAACCCTTTTGAAAGAAGCACTGTTCTTTCGGACTTGATTAAAACTTTGGGAAACAACATGACCTTTGGGAAAAAGTAATTTTGTTGTCTTAATTTCTTTTAACACCCAAAGAGGAGAACATTATAAATGGCCAGACATGTGTCCTACACTGAAAGTAGGTTTCAAAAGTTCAATGAAAACCTAACCCTGACATAAGATAGGAAAGAAAGTTCAAGAAAGATGGAAGTTTCTCAGAAACACTCCTGTCAGTACAATGTGTTCAACAGAGTAGGGACTCAGTAAGTATTTGTTGAATGAATAAATGACAAACAGTTCTGTTAAAGAAATTAATGGATATCGAAAGTTCTATGATAAACTCATCTTTTAAAATGAAAAAGTATAAAAGATGGAAAGAGGGACGCCTAAGCAAGGCTAGATACAAAAGCATGTGCAAATCTGACAGAAATATTAGAAAGGCTTTGACCAATAAAGAATTGAGGTTTGAGAAAAATATTTAAAGTGTTTTTAGGCTACGGTCAGAGGAAACAAACAGCGAATATGTTCATTTTAACAACTGGAAAAGAGCAGAACTATTTAGTTCCTATTCTACCAGACACTTAGTGCTAGGAGATCAGACACTTTGTTTTGCTGAATACAGTATTGCAAGTACCTAGAACAGTGCTTGACACAGAGTAGGCATTCAAAAAGTGTTTGCTGAATGAGGAAGATCTTCAAGTTAGAAAGTGCTTAGTCAATGCAAATAAAAAGAACTGAAAGGTCAAGATAGATGAGAAAATAGAAAGAAAGCATATGCATCCCAGAGCACTTTGAAGAACCATCATGTGAAACCACCATCAACCCTTTTTGAGGAAACACAGAGAATGAAAAAATTATTGGAGGACTAGGAATAGGCAATTATTGGGCCTGTTTTCAAAACACAAAAAAAGAAGCAGAGGAATTAAATGTTGAGTATCAGGAAAATTCTAGAAAAGGTTATTAAACAGCTGATTTGTGAGCCTTTAGCAAGTGAAGAGGTGACTACTAAGAACAATAATGGGTTCATGAAAATATAAGTCATGACAGGTACACCTAAATTTCATTTTTGATAGGAATGATCTGCTAGAAACTAGCAGACTCATAAAGACTCAAATATATTGTTACTAAATGTAAGCAAGACATCTGCTATGATTATTCTTCTGCATAAGGTGAAGAAATAGTTAACTGTGGTAATATATAGCTCATTGAACAATGATATCTGAGGTTTACATTTATCTCAGTTAAACATTTTAGGGGCTTCCCTGGTGGCGCAGTGGTTGAGAGTCCGCCTGCCAATGCAGGGGACACGGGTTCGTGCCCCGGTCTGGGAAGATCCCACATGCCGTAGAGTGGCTGGGCCTGTGAGCTGTGACTGCTGACCCTGTGCGTCCAGAGCCTGTGCTCCACAACGGGAGAGGCCACAACAGTGAGAGGCCCGCGTACCGCAAAAAAAAAACAAAAACAACAACAAAAAAAAACATTTTAATCAGTGATCAATTGTAGAAAAGGCAAGCTTATTGAAATGTTGATTCAAAGCTACTAAGTGGATCTGGATTCAAAAAGGTCCTCACAAACTGGAAGAATGACTTGAAATTACAATTAAGTATGTCTCACATTTAGATTCAGAAAATCAAATGTGTGGACACTAGATGAGGAGTCCTAACTTATGGACAACTGTATTTTCTTACATAGTTAATCTCATTTAATTTATTCTCACAACTCTAAGTTTTGATTTTAATTTTAGAGAGGTGATATATAATGTAATGGTTAGGAGTATGGATTCTTAAGTCTTAATGCCTGGGTTAAATCACAACACTACCATTAACAAGCATGGGCAAGTCACAAAACCTCTTTGTGCCTCTCAGTTTCCTCATCTATAAAATGGGAATGATTATATTAACTACTTCATAGGGTTGTTATGAGGATTAAATGAGTTAATATATATGAAGTGCTTAAAACATAGCCAACAGTGTTAGCTATTATAGATATTATTTTATAAATGAGGACCCAAAGCTTATAAAGGCTTTGTGTAACTTACCCAGGGACATACAACTGGTTGAGTATTAGGGCTCTTTCCATTGAAAATAACCTAGTGGCATTCCTGGATGTCTTGTTTTAAAGGGACACTGACAAAACTACAGTCTAGGGCTTCCCTGGTGGTGCAGTGGTTGAAAGTCCACCTGCCGATGCAGGGGACACAGGTTCGTGCCCCGGTCCGGGAAGATCCCACATGCTGCGGAGCGGCTAGGCCTGTGAGCCATGGCCGCTGAGCCTGCGCGTCCGGAGCCTGTGCTCCGAAATGGGAGAGGCCACAACAGTGAGAGGCCCGCGTACCACAAAAACAAACAAACAAAAAAACTATAGTCTATTTCATGGGTCATCTGCGGGAAGTGAGGGTCTATAAAATCAAGGCATTTAACTTATTTGGTGACCCTTAATGTTACAAGTTAAATATTTTAAATTATTAAAGAAAAAACTAACATTCAGCATCAATCAAAGAGAGAACTAGTCATTTCATGAGGTTACCTGTTCATAATGTCTAAGGAGTTAAATGACCACCTGTCACAAACAAGGCCCCCTTACAACATATGTTGGATCCTATATTCACTGAACATGGACAAATGAACACTTTTGCTCAAGGTGTCCCAAATTAGTAATCAGTGAAATAAAAAATTTCAGCAGTATTTTTTTTTATTTATTTATTTTATTATTTTATTTTATTTATTTATTGTTTCTGGCTGCGTTGGGTCTTCGTTGCTGTGCGCAGGCTTTTCTCTGGTTGCGGCGAGCAGGGGCTACTCTTCGTTGCGGTGCACAGGCGTCTCATTGTGGTGGCTTCTCTTGTT
Organism: Mesoplodon densirostris; assembly: GCF_025265405.1. NCBI lineage: Eukaryota > Metazoa > Chordata > Mammalia > Artiodactyla > Ziphiidae > Mesoplodon > Mesoplodon densirostris. The sequence continues at coordinate 51,233,782 of NC_082662.1, forward strand.
GCGGAGCACGGGCTCTAGGTGTGTGGGCTTCAGTAGTTGTGGCACACAGGCTCAGTAGTTGTGGCTCGTGGATTCTAGAGTGCAGGCTCAGTAGTTGTGGCACACAGGTTTAGCTGCTCCGCGGCATGCGGGATCTTCCCGGACCAGGGATTGAACCCGTGTCCCCTGCATTGGCAGGCGGATTCTCAACCACTGCACCACTAGGGAAGCCCCTTCAGCAGTATTTTTTTTTTTTTGCGGTACGCAGGCCTCTCACTGTGTGGCCTCTCCCGTTGCGGAGCACAGGCTCTGGACGCGCAGGCTCAGTGGCCATGGCTCACGGGCCCAGCCGCTCCATGGCATGTGGGATCTTCCCAGACCGGGGCACGAACTCGCGTCCCCTGCATCGGCAGGCGGACTCTCAACCACTGTGCCACCAGGGAAGCCCCAGCAGTATTTTTAAACTTAATGTGGACAATGTAATGTTGCAATATCAGATATCCCTTCCATAGATTTTCTAATCATTTGTGATAAGTTTAAAAAAAATCACACTTATATAATGTCACACTATACCTTTTTGTTGGCCTTGGCACTTTTGAAGATTTGCCAGGTTTGCATTTTTCCTCTTCTCTTCTTCTTGCCAACTCCTCAGCAGAGAGATGCTAAAAAAAACCCATTTGATCAGAGTCCATCAACCACTGAGAGGGAAAGTTAATAAAGAGACACCACAGCATAAAGCTAAAGAGCACAGATTCAGCAGACAGAATGCCTGTCTCTGCTACTTACTAGCTGGGTGACCCTGGCCAAGTTACTGAAGCTTTCTGTGTTTCAGTTTTCCTCATCTTTAAAATGAGAACAATAATAGTAATAATAACAATGTCATGATGTTATTGTGAAGATTAAATGAGTTAATGTTTCCAAAATATTGACAATAATGTCTGACACAGTAAGTCCTTTATAAATATAAAATAAAATAATTCTCTTTCATTTCATTTCTATTACCAATCTTATATTCCAGCCCTTATGAACTATGTACCTTTTCCAGAATATATCTGGTATTTTCCTATGTCTGTACCTTTGCTTATGCCTCTCCTTCAGCTTGGGGTTGCCTCATCCACATTTCCACATTTTGAGATTCTCCTGCTCATCCTTCAAGTCACAGATGAAAAATCACATCTTCTGTGAAACCTTCCCTGATCACAACCTTTGGGAGGACCTTATATTTCTTGGGACCAATCTCATGGAACTTACCATAGGTTTTATCTTTCCTACTAGAAATGTAAGTTCCTGGTAGGCAGGAACCATGTGTTACTAATTGTTGTGCCTAGAATAATGCTCAGATGTGAGGCTGGGGGCAGGGAATGGGGAAGAGAAAGAAGAGAACTAACATTTACTGAGTACCTGGTGCATGCAAAGGCTTACTGAGTACCGAGTATTAGGACCTTCATACATTTTATTTCACTTAATTCTCACAACAATCTTTGAGGGAGATGTTATTATCCACACTTCATAAATAAAGCCCTGAGATTCGGTACAGTTACCCAAGGTAACAAAGCCAGTAAGTACACATTCACATATTATTTCCATTTGACTGCACTGGTTGTTCACAAACAAATTACATATGCACAGAACACATTTGTGTGTGCACGCGTGTGCGCGCACATACACACATAATGTACTCACTGCCTATGTTTCTTTTTAGGACCATAATTTTTGTTAGTAGAAATAATACTTTAATATTTGTAATTCAATTTATGTCTAATGCATGGAACAATATTTTAATTGGTATATCAGAACACCACTCAATGACTTTACTGAAATGAACAGGGCACAACTCCCTGGCACCTTGGCAGATATTCTGGAGCTAGAGACCAGAATATAGAGACAGATAATCAAAGTTCTGAAAATTAGTCAAACTCCTAGTTAACTGTACCATCAGTGCCTTCTCTGTTGTTTACTGATGACTTCTAGACAAACAAATTAACATGGGAAAGAGACATATACATATATATACACACAAACATAAAACAAGTGTAATATATGTGACATTAAGATATACAAATGTATACTGACCAAACAACTTTCACTTTTGAGTCACCTGAAGGGATCAAAGTTACCTCAAACGTTTGTCCTTCTAAGTCTTTTGCATCACACCAATTTCCCCATGGGTCTCGGACCCTACGTCTCCTTGTGCGCTGTGATGAAATTAAAAATAAAGCAAAAGGTCACAAGACTAGCTTGGAGAAATCACAGCATATTAAACACAAAACCAAAATGATAATTTTCTAAAATTCAATTTCTCCATTAAAATACTATAATACCTGATCAGCAATGCCTGACTATATTTTATTAATTTACATTGAATAGCTAGTACTCTGCTCAGAAATAAATCAGTGATGATTTTCTAAATTTTATTTCAATTTCTCTTTAATTTTCATTTCCTTTCACCATTTGGGAGTTACAACTCTAGGACAAGAATATTTTTTAGGACCAAAAAGAATCACCATGAAAATTATGGTAGAAAACTTGCAAGAACACACAGCCAGAGGTACAATATTGAAAACTAGAAGCAAAATAATTATATCTCAGGCTTAGGAAAAGATTGCCTAGTTAATACAAATAGTAAAAAATTATAAAGTTGGTTGACTGGATTAGTAATATCCAGTTTTGCAAACATCAGTACTGAAGCCTTTAAAATGGACCGGCTGCCAGAAGCCAGTGTATGACTAGCACCACCTCCAGCCACTGTATATGAAAACATCCTTTCTTAAAAAAATAAACTAGGTAGAAATGGTTTACAGCCTAAACACTGAGAAAAATACCTACTCTATCATCTATACTTTTTCCATTTATCTTACCTATTACCAATTTAACCTATTTTATCAGTAAAGTCAACAAGACCACAATATGACTCTGCCTTTTAGGAGACTTGTTGGATCACTTATTTTCAAAATAAGATGCATGCATTTTAAAATACTGTAAAACTCACTAACCTCAAGAATTAAAAAATAAAGGCTAAAATATTTTGAATGGTACTTCTACAAAGCTAAATCTTACGGTAAGAATTTTCAGCAAACAAGAAACAAATGAAAGAGAAAAAAGAGCTAAACTGTATAGTTTTAAAAGATACATTAGATACAGAAATCAAAACAAAACAGTCTAAGACCACTTTAGCGAAACATCATGCTTCTGCGTGAAGTTTGTGAGTGAATTTTTAAATTTTGGGGGTTTGTTTTTTGCCTCATAAATCAACATGAAACTGAATGGAAACCAAATAAGTGAATGGCTTGGGTGAAATAAAAGCGAAAACCTGTTCTTCTACTAGATGGCCATTTGTTAAACAGGGGAAGAGAAGTAGGCATATCTTTCTTAACAGGGTAAGGAGCAAACAGGAAAGATCATTTAGTGAGAGAAGGGACTGCTTACCATAGACTGCAGACGCTGGGCAAGTTGGTACGCTTCTACTGTGTCTTTTCTGTCTCTGATTCGTACTTTATCAACTGGCTGTGGCCTGTTATATACAGCCTGTTCTATTGGAATCCAGGAAAAAAACAATCTATTATTTTGTGGAACTCATTTGTTAAATAGGAAGGCACACCTATACTATTAATTATAAGCCAATATCTAAGTTTTTTTTAAAAATATGAGCTTATTTCCACAATACACATTTGATGTGCTACTTGGTAGTTCTCACATAAAAGTATGCTGTTATTATAAGGAAATCTCAATAAAATGAAACATTTAGGAAATGGGTCATTTGTTTAATTTCTGATTAAATGAGTGCTAAGCCCACTTTGTTAACTTTGCAAGTCTAATACAGTAAACATGATTTCATTTTTCTTTTAGTGGCTAAGGAAGGTATGACACCTTAGTTTTCCTGTAAAGCCAGTCCTAATACCGTGCTTTGGGCAAACAAGGATGCTGCAATGCAGGACAGATCCCAGGGCAGACTATAAATTCTCTCTCTACGTGAAATGAAATAATCTCTGACAGGAAGTTTTCTGGTTGTCTTTTCATAGACACAGAATACAGAATACACTCCTCTCAAACTATGGGTCACAAGATTCTAATTAACTTATCACTTTGCAACTATAACTATTATCTTTCTTCAAAATTGTCATGTTAATTCAATAAAAGGGAGGAATACATTTAAAAATATGCTTAAATTTGAGAAAAACTAGGGTGAAAGAAACTCTATCACGAAAAATATTTTGGCACTTTTATTACATTGAAGTGTAGAGGTTCATAAATTATTTTTTTATTTAAACACTGCTAGACAGTATTTCTAGCATTAACACAGTATTTCCAAACCAAATGGGCTTTGATTGGACTTTTCATAAAATTACTTTTACTTGACAAAGAACTGCATCCTTAAATCATTTCTGCCAGTTAGACTGAATATTCTTCCTTTAAAATCATACCACCAATTTTCAATGTAGGTTAAAAGGAAATATAGTTTATCAACAGAAATGTTTCAAAACAAAATCTCAATAATACATTTATTCTATAACGTTATAGCATCTTTCTGTATTCTATATCTATAATAAGTCTAACTTGAATTCTAACTATCAAAGAAATTAATGGGTGCTATAAGGATAAAAAATGTCGAGTAAAAGATGTTGTTGGGTTTTTATTTTTACCACATCCAAAATTGATTGCTCCTATCAACTCGAGGTATGTATGAATCCGTCCAATACAATTAACATCCCCACAGTTCTTCAGGCCAGGACGTACTGAGGTCTTATTTAAGTATTTCGGTTTGCATATCTCCCTAAGAGATGGAAGTACAATTATTTTGGATAAATAAAAACATAAAAGAAGATTCCTGGGGGAAACTTTTAATATTTGAAATATTTTTAAAATGTACCCCCTCTCAATATGTAATGTGTACAGACAACGTTAATACATAATACTCAAGTGTACTTTCTTTTCTGAAATAAAATATCTTTCAATGATACAGTAACTTACAAGTATACTGTGAGTTTTACAAGTATCATATCTTCCCCAATATTAAATTCAATAGATTTCAGTTATCCCAGGACTCTGAAGTTAGAGCATTATTTATCTACAGATCCAAATGCAAGCCTGAATCTTTGAATAAAAAGGGTGTATTCATAAATATATTGAAAATATTTAGTATTAGACACTCTAATTTTTAATAAATTGCTTAGGTTCATTTACTTTTACTTTGCTGGACAACATCTTTTAATTATAAGCTACCTTATAAATGCTTAAAAGTTTTATATTAGTTTTTAATCATTATGCTAGTAAATATTAAGTGCTCTCAGTGGAAGACAGAAACGGATACTACAGGGCATTCTAAAGGAATCAAGAAACACACAAAGACTATGAAAGAAGTAAGAGGTTTCCATAACAAAACACGTATTTACTAAATATACTTAATGTACCATGTTAGATGGTACAACATAAAGTTTAAGTAACAGAGAACTTAATAACTGTAACAAACAATTAGTGAGTGCTTATAACAGATGTTGTACTAAGGTTTATATACAACTCTACAAAGCAGATTTTATCATTCTTATTTTAGAGGAAAGGAAACAAGTAGGTGAGAGGGATTAAAGCACTGACTTAAGGAAGTGACAAGATTCAAACACAGACTTTATAAACCAAGTATTCAGATATATCATATAACATAGGTATTTCTTAATCAATCTTTATTCTACAAATATTTATTTTGTGTCCTATACACCAGGCACTGTTCTAGGCACTAAGGATACAGAGATGAATCTGAAGTTCCCGAACTTACAGACCTTACATTCTAATAGTCAATAAGTTAATGAATAATATATACTATGTTGTCAGGTAGCAGTATGTGCTAGGAAGACACAGTAAGAAGGATAAGGGGACAGAAATGTGTGCAGACTATTTTAGATAGGGTGTTCAGGGAAGGCCTAAGCAGAAACCAAATTGAAAATCATAAATTCTACAGAAGTTCAGGGAGGGTAAAAAGTAATCTGTGATGTGGGTGGGTATCAGAAGTTCCATTACAAAGGTGAGATTTCAGTGTATCTTGAAAGAAAAGTAAACAGACTGTGCAAATGAAGGCAAGAAAGCCGGAATGGGCATGGTATACCCAGCTACCAAAAAACTATACGAATCTATGAACTGTACTCGTCTAATTAAAGATTATCCGAATTGAAAGGCTTTAAACAGAGCTTAGTACTAGTACAGCACTGAACAAATAGTAAGGCCTCTACAAATATGTTTATGATATAATGATGATTCACTCCTTCAATCTGCCTCTGTATTCCAAGCATTGTTCTAAGCACTAGGGATGTAACAATGAACAATGAACATGGAGCCTACATTATCATGGGGGGTTGGGGAGAGAGGAGACAACACACAAATAAAAATATAATATTTTCAGTGGTAATAAGTTCTATAAGATACATAAAATGCAGGGTTAGAGAATGAGAGGGAGGCGATATGTGAGTTACTGTAGACACAGGGTGGTCAGAGAAGGCCTCTTATTTCCCTTGAGCAGAACTGAAAGAGAAGAGGAAGCAAGATTCACCAAGATCTGGTGGGGGGAAAACATGCGAGGCAGCATGAAGTCAGTCAAGGCCCAGAGTTGAAAGTGTGAAAATAATGGGTCAAGACTGCAGTCTCTGGAATCACCTTCACCTAATGTGACCTGGAACAAGTTCCTTTTCCTCTCTGAACCTCATTTTGCTCATCTGTAAAATGAGGACAAGGCTGTCAAGAGGACTAGAGATGACTTAAATACGATGCACTGCATTTGGTAAGTATTCAATAATGATAGTGATTACTATTTTAATAAAATATTCCCCTAAACAGGGAGTTAACTGCATGTGCTTTTATGGAAAGGATCTTTTAGCAACAAACAAATCTAGCAGGACTTTTTTTATCTTTAAAACTTTAACTCTTCTATTTTTTTAATACTGCCTCCAGTCTCTAAACACTCTCTTCTATTTCTGAAGAGAACAGGTTTGAGTTCCTGTTCAAAACATTCCTTTTTGCTTTCACACTGTTTGGCTAAATCATCATACTGAAACAGCAATATTTAACTGGTTTCATGAACTAAGGCAAATGACATTAGGAAACTACTGCCATATAACTTATGCTATCCATATAAATTATTCTGCCTCATAAATCCAAAATTCAAAGTAACAAATGAAATTTGATTACAGTAACATTAAGTAGTCACTGATAATTTATAGACACTTTCAAATTAGTCATTATTTTGTAGCACTTTTATTTTGGCCATTCATGCTCTTATTTCCAAAAACAAAATTAGATACCAACAGAGATTTAATTTAATTTGTCTTTTTTAATAGTGTGACTTAGGCAATGTGGAATAATGGAAAGAGTGATTTACAGAGCTGAGACTTGCACTGAAGTCCTTCTTTTGTCAGCAGCTGGTCTGTATAATTCAAGGCGGCTCCCTAAACCTCTCCTGACCTCAAGATCATTCTATCAAATAGAGAAAATACCACCTGCCTATTTTACAAGATTGTTGCGAGGAATTAGATGACAGAGAAAAGCTTTCTGTAAACTATAAAACACTATGCAAATGTCAGGAGTGGTTCCTTATAGGTATTCTTTACTTTGTTACCACTCTAACCTAGAATTTTCCTAACCTCAACCATTTGCGAGATAAATGAGAGTCAAGAACAAGAAAAAAATCTTTCTTTTAGAATAGGGCTATCTTTAGATTTCAAAATACTTAATATTGTGTGGGTAAAATGAAAGTTACTAATTTATGAAAGTTACTAATTTAGTAAGCCTGGTTGTTTTCCTTTGGTAATCTTCCTAGGTTACAGCAGAAGCCCTCTGTAAAGATGGCTCTACACAATTCTGTAGCTCCTAAAGCAATAAAAATTATGCATGTTTGATGATGTCTTAATTACACTATTATGAAAAATGCAAATCACCTTCAGAGCACTTAAGCTAATAAGGTGGGAAGTTTTTGGTTTGTTCCCCATCCCTGAGTAAATAATTCAAATAAAAGGCACTGAAAATTTAGAGGGTAAACTTAATATATCAAAAAATTCCTGTATCCTGATGAAGGAATTATTAACACATTATGTCACAAGTTCAAAGTTGAAAGCATTTAAGGCAGCTATTTAGAATGGTTTCTGAAATCTAGCTACATTTAATGATACTATCCTGTCACCAAAGTTTCCTCTCTTTGTACCTCAAAGTACATCATAAACTAAGAAAGACATTCTCCCCCCTTTTCCCATGCAGTTAGTGTTTTCTATATCTTCCTAACATTGTCCTAAGAAATTGCTTCTTAAGGCAATCATCTATCCCTTTTCTTCTAGGACCACAGACTCTTAAAGAACAGACAGATGGGTTAAGATAGCTATAGATGACAATATTTACCAAAACTTTCAAAAGATTTCATTATGAGAAATTGTAAGTTTTGCCTATTGAAATATATAATATGTTAAAGCTCTCTGGGACACTAGGAATATAAAATACTAAATTCTGCATAGGCTTAAGTAAATACTCTAGAGTATCACAAGTTTTAAACCAGCACCAAAAATATAATTTTTCCTTACCACTGGTCCAAAATATAATTCCTAATTTTCAAATAGCGTTCTGGTGTTTTAGCTTGGCGTCCCTCAAAAAACTCAGGAATTGCTTGTTTTTCTTCCTCTTGAATGATATTTCTATCAATTTCTATTTCTTGTTCTGGTGGCTTAAGCTCTTCTTCCTCATGGCTCTCCTCCATTTGGCAGGAAGAATGAAAAAGCAATTCATTATCACTCAAGTCTTTCTGAACTTCACAAGGCTCTAGAGAAGGTAACTGCCTGGCATCATCTATTATTCTATTTCCATCATGCTTATTACAGTTTGTCATCAGTTTATTACATTTCTGATCATGTAATTCAACTGATTTTTGGTCACTGGTGTTGTGATTTTCAGTCCAAAATGTATTTCCTGAGCTTGAAAGTGTTTCCATTTCACCTTGCTTTATATTCTGAAGATACTCCTTGGAAGATTTAGAAATGGGATCTTCCTGGCTGTCAGAAGCAATGAATTCTCCTTTACTGGTTTCACGACTTTTATTTTTAGAGATATCTAATAAGAGATCACTGCTAAGATTCTTTTGGGGAGCTTGAGAAGTCAACTCATCTGTCTCATCTGTGATGTCTACTTCTTCATCATCAGATAACTTTTCAATTTTTACAGCATTCCAGTTGGGATCAGCACGACCCCTTAAACCTGATGGTGTCCATGTCTTTGTGCCTTCATCTTCATTTTTCATCTGAAAACCACTGCTGTTTTTCTGATTTGATGTTTCCTTCTCTGGACCATCTGATTTTACCTTATTAAAAATCAAGATAAAACCTCCATAATATTAGCATTTTAAAATGTAATCACTGGCACAAAAAATAGGATAGATACAAAATTATTAAACTGAGTACATGTCAATGGTATATTATACCTTTATTGTGCTTTTCTTTGAAGGGTTTACAACTGCATTTTAAATGTAAAAGATCATCATTTCAAATTTCCATAAATACATTTGACTCATTCATGGTCTGGTGATTTTTATTAATCAAATAATCATGACCTACTATTCAATACTTAATTTTCAATATTAAGTTTAAAACAGCAATCTGGCTCAGATCAGCCATACAGAATGAACCAAACAACCGTCATACAAGATATTCTCTAAGATATTTGTAAAGGCTTATTTCTCAGAATGTCTGATACCTCAGCTGATCATTTTTTATAATGCTAAAACATCCTTTAGTTAAAGAAGTCTATCTCACATATCTTCACTTAGTAAATTAAAATCATCTTTTATTTAAATACAAAGACAATAGAAACAAACTGGTTTTTGCAGGTTCATTTAATGTAGCTCCAATATTACAGAACTTATAATTTAAGGCATAAAATTATCTATCATATCTGCTGTTATAAACATAAATATCTTGTAATGCAATAAGGAAAAGAAAATAAATGTCAATGAGTATATATGATTTGAAATAAAACCTTTGTTACATATAGAGTTTTTGAAAAATCTTGTACAACTGATATACCCAAGGGATGACAGCTTCCAAAGAGAGATTATTTATAGATCCTTTATCACAATAGACTCCCAGGATCTCATATTTGAGGTTACCTGGCTTACTATGTAGAGGAGAAGGAAAAGGTAGCAGGAGGGAAAAGGAGATTTGGACATTCAGCCTGAAATAGCCTTTAACAACCGTGCTATTTATTTGAAGTCTCCAGTTTTTAGCTTAAGAATTTAGATAAAATTTTGCATTATATTTCATTATATATTGTTTCTTTTAATATTAAAATGTACCCTTTCACCTCAAGCCTTTGAGTAAAACTGACACTACAAGATGCCCCGCACATTCTAGTCTGAGAAGCATGGGAGTAAGAATAACTAAATTAGGCTTATTCTGTTCCACAATACCATAACCTTAGCAGGCTGTCTTGAAAATGCTTTTGCTGATTAAGAGGTAGTAGATGATTTATTTACAATGAATCCATTCCATTACTTACTTCCTATGCCCAAATGACACTGAGTTAGATAAATCTTGTATACAGGGTAAACCCCATTACAGCTGATCCTTGAACAAGGGGGTTAGGGGTGCCAACCGTCCACACAGTTGAAAATCTGCATATAACTTATAGTTGGCCCTCCGTATACGCAGTTCCTCACCATCTGCAGTTCTTCCACATCTGCAATTCTGCACCAGCAGATTGTGCAGTGCTATAGTATTTACTATTGAAAAAAATCCACATAGAAGTGCACCTGCTCAGTTCAAACCCTATTTACATTAAAAGAAAATGTAGCGCTTCCCTGGTGGCACAGTGGTTCAGAGTCTGCCTGCCGATGCAGGGGACATGGGTTTGTGCCCCAGTCCGGGGGGATCCCACATGCTGCGGAGTGGCTAGGCCCGTGAGCCATGGCCACTGAGCCTGCGCGTCCGGAACCTGTGCTCCGCAGTAAGAGAGGCCGCAACAGTGAGAGGCCCGCGTATTACAAAAAAAAAAAGAAAAAAAAAGAAAAAAAAAAAGAAAATGTAAATAGGGTCAACCCTATTTACATTAAAAGAAAACACCAAATTTCATTTAAGGGCCAACCCTATTTACATTAAAACACTAAATTTCACTTAATATACTTTCAAATTCTACAAAATTATGTTTCGAGAACTCAAGTAGAACATATTAGAAAAATTCTAAGTATCAAAACTACATGGTTGAATATAGCACAAATTACTTGAAAGACTAAGGAACTAGACCATAACTGTACATTTCTGAACACTGCAATTTATTAAAGTTTTCAGACAATTCTTCATAATAATTGTACAAGTTTCATTGCTATTAAAAAGATTTTAGGATCATGTTAGCATTTTTGGCCCCTAAGCTCTAATCATTCTTAAAAGTTTAATGCAAATATTTGAAAAGAAATTTAAATTTCCAGGAAACAATGACCTCTAAGGTTTTCTCTTTGGAATATTATTTGCTTTATAGGATGTTTTTGAGCAATTAATATTTTGTCCTATTTAACTGCATGAAATTAAGTGGAGTAAAATAATAATACCTATTTAATAGCAATACTCAATACGTTGAATATATGCTTTGAGATTTCTGAAGACAAACATTTATAGGGTACTTTATGGGTATAAAGTACTTTCACTATAAAAACTTTGAACATTAAGACTTTAATGCCTGAATTAAAGAAGTATTTCTGCTTATTAATTTTATTTATTTTAAATATTATCACTAGGGTATTTTATTCTGCTTACCTTATTTTTAAAGTACTGTCTGGCATAACTCTTCACTTGTAAAACAGTGCGACTTCCAATTAGCTTTGCAATTTTGGTCCACCTTCGGCCAAATTTAGCCTATGTTATCAAAATGGAAAAGAAATAGCTTTTGATTAGCTTACTTAATATTCCAAACTACTGCCATATTTTAAAAAATCCTATCTTTATTTATTTTCTAAAGCACACAATGAAGCCTCACATACAATACATAGTTAAGACTCCTAAAATCAAAGCCCACATTCTTCTTTTCAAATCTTGACTTCTGAAAACAGACCAAAATGATTTAGAAATTTGTTTTCTTTTCATAGCTACCTAAATGAAGACCCATCACTTCTATGTATTCCTAACATTATGTATTAGTAGTGTACATTATGATGTTCCAAATTTAAGATAACTTAAAAGAAAGTGCCTGAAAGAGAGGCAGGTTATATCTTCCAATTATAGAATCAACTGAATATGTTCTGACACTAATTTCAAAATATTTTTTTTTACCCAGATTCTGTCTGTTACAATAGCTATTATATGTTCCATAGCAGATACTTTTACACTATACAGATACCACAGTAAACTGACTTACAAGAGTGAATCAAATGAAGCGACCTGCAACCAAGATCTCCCTACACCCCTCCACTGTCAAAGGCTGTATACCTACTTATACTGAAGCTGTGCAGGGAAAAACTAAAAACTTGAGGGAGCTCTGGTGTGTTCTGCAGTACAGACAGGAACAGATTATAATTTTAAAGCGAGACAGGATTTTTAGGTATCAAGCCTATCATTTGATACATACATCTCCTTTACATTATGTCCAACACAAGATATTCTTTACTTCCCGAAGTAGCTCAACAATCCTTTTTTAGAATTCTTAAAACTATTTAAAGAAAAAAACCCCACATTTCAGAGAAGCTGATTCCAGGGCCAGATTTACAGGTCAAGACAGTCATGACTTATGGCAATAAGTCATCTTCAAAGTTCTGACCTAAATGATAAACCTTAATTTATACACTTATTTCTGATTCATTAGAAAATCTGACATATGGACAATTTCTTAAAACTGAAAGTACTTCTGAGAAAATGATTACTAAGTATAAATTAACTATTTAAGATTGTTCTTAACTAATACCTAACTGAGATCAACTTACTGAAGATTTAGTTATCTGTATTGTGTGATGAAGGCAAATAGGTGACTTGGTAGCATGGATCACTTTTGGAAACAGGAAGGATTTGGATAAAGTTTGACTAGTTAGGATTGCAGGGGCTTGGACACTACGAAAATTGGAGAGGGGACACTAACAAGAGGAGCAAAGAAAACATTTACCAATTTAAAGACAGAGCAAAGGGACAAGACAGAGAAGGAAAAATCTTTCATCATTCAGTACCACATAATTTCCTTCTCTCAAGCCTGACAGAATTCAGTCTATAAACAAATGATACTAATAGGTTAAAAGGCTGGGAATACAACCAATGGTTCCATGTATTTTTGTGGGAAAATATTCTAGGTTTAAAGTATCTATGTATATAGATAGATAGGTAGATAAAGATATAGATATCTACATATGTACCTAAATAAATAGACACTTGCTTTTACAGGGACAAAGTATCTTTGGAAGGATATACAAGAACAGATGACAATGGTTACCTGAGGCAAAGAGAACTAAAGGTTGAGACGGGAGTCACAGGGAGACTTAACACCCTACGACTTCACGTACCATTTGAATTTTGAACCATGCAGATACAGCCTTTATAACTACCACCAAAGTCAACAATAACCTAAAAATTCACAACCCGTGTGTGTGTATGGGTGTGTGTGTGTTCTGATCTTTGGTAATGACCAAAACACCAAAGTTGTCAGCTATCTTAAATAAACGACTAGTTAATTAGATTATATAAATGATAATCATGCAACAGACTAAAATACCAATATAAAAAACATCAACAGTACAGGAGAAAAATCTCAGGAGATAAAACCCTCAAAACAGTTTATGTATTTATATAAAACATCACAGAACATAGATGTCATGGTGATGTTAACTATAAAAATACAAACACATTTTATTTCCTGTCATCTGCAGAAATATTAACAATGATGTTTCAATTTGCATTCATGAATCCTACATAATATTACATAAATATTCTATATACGTAATATATAAATATATAATTTCAAAATTAATTAGTACAATACTGGGTAACATGTAAGAAAAAGATATAATCTACTATTGACAGTTAAAAAAAAATTCCTGCATGTTTTGTTAAGCTTCATTATATTACGGAGTTTTCTCATAATTAGAAACTTGTGCACATATTTTTTTCCATTATGCAACTTGTGGACATTTAAATAGATCTCAGTGAAACATTCATGCAAAAGTAATGTTACTGGTCTTTAATTACATCCACTAAAATATTTAGACTGTGTGCACAATGCCAAATATCTGAATTAAAAAAAAAACTCAGCTGATCACCCAGACGGTTCCAAATATACATGTTTTTTCCCTAGAGAAAAGATCAGGTAACCAAATAATTTTGCCTTTTAATCCAGGTAGTTGGTGTCATGTATGCAGATATAGTACAATTTCTTGGATTTTATTAATACAAAAAAGGGGTGAAAATCAATATTGATCCAAATCTATTTTAATATTTTATTTACTTAGGTATGAGTTAAAAGGAATTCTCTTATGCTACACTACAAACATCACTCTAACTACAGAAAAACTATAGATATGATCACTGTAATTAGAAAGAAATTTCCAGTCTCTATAAATTCATTTAACCTTATAATTCTATCAATATTTGCTTCTAGAATTATTTTACTATAAATTAAAAATTGCTCTATTTACCAGCCCTTGTTCAAACAGCTCTTTTTCTTCTATTGTCCACTTTACTGAGTAACTGGCTGGTTTTGTAGGAGAGTGTACCCTGAGGGGAAAAAGAAGAATTGCAAAAAAAATTTCTGAAATGGAACATTCCATATTTATGCAGCTAAAGGTTATACACAGCCATGGGCTACATTTAATACTTTGAATCTAAGAATTAAAAAGAGAAGAAGAAGGCTGCAGTCTCCACCTGGGGGAACAGATTTGCCCTGTCTTGTATACTTCTCTAGCTCAGGAAGATAGGAGCCCCCAAAAACATAATCCTTGGGTCTGAGTGAAGATAATACTAAAAGACATCAAAGGAAGTCAATATGATAACAAATAGGCTTCCTCAGACTGGACACAAAGCAGCAGATGTTAATATATTTCCAAATCCAGAGTTTAAATTGGCTTGTCAATTGGCATGTCAGAGTTTAAATTGGCTCCAGAAATATCATCTCTCTTATTCTTCTATGTAAATCTATGTAAATATCAAGCCAGAACACAGGTAAAAATACTATGACATTACATTTATTGCTTTTGAAATGCAGGACATTAAGAAATTAAAAATAAAATAGTGATGAATCTCACTAATTTAATTCAAGCAAACCATTCATCTTTTCACTGACTTCATTTGGTTTCTGTTGTTTGTTCAGCAAAATGCAAAAGCCAAAGTCTGCTCAGGGCTCAAACTGTTGGTAATTGGAAATCTACCCTCTAAGGGATTATAAACATGAAAGTTTAGAAACACTAAATAACATCAAACTTTCTTCAATTGTAGGGAAAGGATGTTTATAAAACAGTTAATACTTAATTTTTCTAGATAATTTGTGTGTGTGTGTGTGTGGTACGTGGGCCTCTCACTGCTGTGGCCTCTCCCGCTGCGGAGCACAGGCTCCGGACGTGCAGGCTCAGCAGCCATGGCTCACGGGCCCAGCCGTTCCGCAGCATGCGGGATCCTCCCGGACCGGGGCACGAACCCGTGTCCCCTGCATCGGCAGGCGGATCCCCAACCACTGCGCCACCAGGGAAGCCCTCTAGATAATTTTTGAAAGCCACAAATTCAAATTAAATTTTTGTTTGAAACGACTGAAAACTAACTGACAGGGCAACAGAAATCAAGTCAATTCCTAACATATTAAAGGGCAGCTTTATAAAAATGTTCCCCACAAATCCCTAGAAAACCACCTTTTTGTAGGGCCCTAAAAAAATTCCGACAAATAAATAACATAATAAAATTATCTTGTGACATTCCAACATCTGTACAAGAAATTTTGACTTTATATTTTTGTATAACCCAAGGTCAAGAGGGCTTTTCCACAGGCCAGCTATTAACTTTTTGCTTAATTTTTCCATAACTTTTAACTAATCCAAAAGATTTTAAAATATAAAACGTAAGTACATACATGATTTTTGCTGGTTTCTGCAGACTGCACCACATGAAAAAAGAAAATAAGGAAGCTTGTGAAGAAGTTTTTAAAAATACAATTCAGACTTTTAAAAGTATTATAAATTGATTTTACCTCTTCATGTATTTTTTATCATCTTCCTTTTGATCAAGCCAGAATTTTCCTGGAAGTGACTTTTTGGATAAATAATACCTGTGTAATTACTAAGGAACTTTAAAAAAAATAAAGTCCTATAATTTTTATGCAACTTAAAGTAGGCACTCACATACTTATGAAAGTCACACTTGAATTCTAGCTAAACCAGGTCTGCAAAAATTATGACAAAAATGTTTATACTTCACAGGGTTGTTATATGGATTAAATATTACATGTGAAGTCACACATGACACAGTACCTGCACAAAATGTGTGCTACATAAATGTTAGTTTCTCTTATCTTCCTTATTTAGTGGCTAAGAGAAGATATATCCTTAATGTTTTATTTAAATCTTTTCTCCTAAAACACATAGAGAATTTAACAGATGAATCTGATTGGTTATCCAGGGTAATTTTAGGAGTATTTGCTTTCATATTTCTGAAAGTAACAGAGAAGAGTTTAGGGTTGCTCTCTATCTTAATAAAAATAACAAATGCTTGGGTCAAATTTACCAGAGAGTCTCCCTCTCAGACATTCTAAACCTAGCCTATACTGCAATACTTCAGATTAGTCTGAGATATTCTTCACTCAACAAACACTGTATTTTGTGTACATGTATTGTGTACATGAGGCACTATGCTAGGTACTAGGTGCTGAGGACAAAGAGAAAACATTATTCCTGTCCTCCAAGAGCTCACATAGCTTTTACTCTCATTATTTTGTTTCCAAATCTGGAAATGAACCAGTGACTACTTAAATATTCATTAATCTAGAACGGCACTGTTCAACATATTAGCCAATAGCCACATGTGTAGCTACTGAGTACCTGAAATGTGGTTAGTACAAACTGAGATGTAAGTATAAAATACACACTGGATTTCAAAGAGTATAAAACAAAGAATGTAAAACATCTCAATAATGTTTATATAGTGATTAAATGTTGAAACAATATTTTAAATATACTGGGTTAAATAAAATGTTATTACAATTATGTGGCTACTAGAAACTGTAAATGATATGTGACTTGCACTATTTTTCTACTGAAAAGCAATGATCTAGGCTATAACTGTAATGTTTGGGGAGAGTTAGAGAGGAAGAAAGCCTAAAAAGGGTTAACCTATGATAACTAAAGGTACAAAGACACTCTGAAAATAACATAGCGATAACTGGGAATAAAAAGAATAGATATTCTGGCTTAAAGAGGAGATAAAAATCCATGAAACACAGGTGAGTTGAAAATAAACCACTCACTACTTATTAGAGTAGTATCAGTAACCTTTATAAATCAGAAATCGTTTTGTTCAATCCTTTCATTTTATATATAAAAAAATGGAGTCCCAAAAAAGTTAAGTTGCAAACATCACAAATAGATGAAAGAAATAAGGACAAGAAGCCAGTGGCTGAACTGTGAATAAGGACCTACAACTTCTGGTGGAAAAAAATCTTCCTTCTATAGTTTTATGCTTTTTACTTGGATTGCTCCCATTCATACCTGTAAATCAGTAGAGTAAGAAGTGAGAACTTTTACATATTTTAATTCTATGTCCTTGGACAAATTAACATCTCATATAACTGAAAATGGAGATTTAGACTGAATGATCTGGACTTCGACTAGAGATTCTAGCCGATTTAAAACTCTCTACAGGGAATTCCCTGGCGGTCCAGGGGTTAGGACTCCATGATTCCGCTGCAGGGGGCACAGGTTCGATCCCTAGTCAGGGAACTAAGATCCCACATGCCGCACGGTGTGGCCCCAAAAAATTAAAAAATGAAACCCTCTATAATTTCTACTCAATATTAAGATAGTATAAAGAGTTGGTTGACAACAGAAACTCAAAAATATTGAGTCAGATCTCAAACTTAGTGGTAAAACACAATAGGCAGGTAACACATTATATACTAGCAGTTATATACTATCTAGTAACTAACAGTGGTCTCTTCTGTAAGTTTTGCATTTATGGATTTTTAACCCTGAAATCTTTACTTTCCTCATAATCATTAAAGGATACTCTTCTTCCAACAACATTTTCTCAATGACAGCTCTGTTCTCTTCACTGATGGTGCTATCCAGAGTCCAAGGCTATTAAAAAAAGGAAGAATAAATTTCTTTCTTTACTGCTTTTTGAAATTATCTTCTGTTTTGTTAAATAAAAATACACAATACAATGATTACAAATAATAATGCTACCATTTACTGAGCACACAGACATATCTTTGATTCCCACAATAATGCTATGAGATGGGCGCTACTTCTTCACAGATGCATCCATAGAGGCATTCACTGACATTTCAAGCAGGAGAGAAGAGACTTGAGCCTTGGATTCCAAGGCTCAGGCTCCTACCCATGATAAAGTAATAATGGCTATCCTGTATGAGGAACTATTAGGTATTAGGCATTTTGCTAGATACTTCACCTATTTCCAAAACTCACCACAATTCTTTTTTTCCCTTAAGCCACAATCTCTCCTTAAATAATCATACTCTTTTTTAACTCTCAAAACTTAAAAATTTTCAGCCCAGGTCTCTTCTCCAAGCTCTATTTAGACTGTTATAACTAACTGCCCACTCAAAATTTCCACTTGGATCTCTAATAGGCTTTTTTTAAAAAAATAAATTTATTTATTTATTTTTTTTATTTTTGGCTGTGTTGGGTCTTCATTGTGGTGTGTGGGCTTCTCACTGCAGTGGCTTCTCTTGTTGCAGAACACAGGTTCTAGGCACATGGGCTTCAGTAATTGTGGCCCATGGGCTCAGCAGTTGTGGCTCGTGGGCTCTAGAGCGCAGGCTCAGTAGTTCTGGTGCATGGGCTTAGTTGCTCTGCAGCATGTGGGATCTTCCCGGACCAGGGCTCGAACCCGTGTCCCCTGCTTTGGCAAGCGGATTCTTAACCACTGTGCCACCAGGGAAGCCCCTCTAATAGGCTTCGTAAACTTAACATATTCAAAATACAACTCACCATCACATACATTCACCTGCTTCTCCCCCTGCCTTCCCCATTTTGTAAACAGTACTACTAGTCACCAAGCTATTACAGCTAGAAACCCAGGAATCATCCTGGATTCTTTCCTTTTTCCTCAATCCCCACACCCCATCTACCAAGCAGTTCTACCTCCAACACATAACTCAAATCTGTCAACTTCTACCACAACCTCAGGCCAAGCCACCAGCAAATGGTGCTTAGATTCCTACAGATGTGTCCTAACTAGTCTCTTTGGTTCCCCTCATTTGCCTTTCCAACCTTGTCACAGCTGTCATTCCCCCCCCTTTCCCACTACATTCTAGACACTGGGTTTCAACCAGAGCCTTTGTGCTATTCTTTCTGCCTAGAATAGTTTTCATCAGTTCTTCACATATCTACTCCTGTTTTCAACTTAAACGTCACCTCCTCAGTTTCCCTCACCAACTTTATCTAAAGTGGGTTCCCCACCTTGTAACTCTCAGTCAGCATCTTGCTTATGTCCTTCATGATCTATAATTGGTCTACTGGTTTACCACCTGACTCCCCTTTAGAATATAAGCTCCTTGAGAGCAGGACCATGTCTGTCTTGATTACAGGTGTATCCTCCAAACTTGGCCCAGTGTCTGGCACATAGTAAGTACTTGATAAATAACTGTTAAATGAAGAAACGAAGCATGCAACGATCCCGATTTTTTAGATGAAGAAACTAAGGTTCACAAATCTGATAAGTGATAGAGCACTGATTCATACCTAAATCTAACTGGTTCCTAAGTTGATTCTCAAAAGGCCATTTTTTCAAAGTCAAAAGAAGAAAGAATAAATTCCTTCTATTTTTAAGTTAAGAAAAAGGTTTCAATATATTACCTCTGTGACTGCTGAGAACTAGCACCAAGTTTAAAAAAAAAAAAAAAAAAGAGGTACTCTGGGTACTGAGTAATAGCTTAATGCACCTGATATTCCCATAAAATACTTACAATAAGACCATTCTCAGTTCTCCACGATGAGTCAAGATAGTGGTCTTGTAAAACAGATGCTGTATTTTCATCACTTCTGTAGTAATTAAGAAAATGGGTATGAAAGTGAGATTATACCAGTTAATGAACATAATTTACAGAGCACAGTGATTGGAAGGTTTCAGATGTTAAGCAAATATTTAGTTTCTTTCCCCCCTTAACAGATTTAACATTGCAGATGCCTGCTCTACTTTTGGCCTGTGAAATATATAGTGGCTTTAAGCCACCCTATTTCAATTGCTAAATATCAGACTTCTCCTTCTCCCAATAAACAACTTCATTAGGGAAAAAATATCTCCAGACAGCAACTACAACATATTCTGTGGCTATGAACCAACACTTCAGATTTCTTTTGATGAATATGCATGTGTATATAGGAATTCAACTTTACAATTAATTCTTTTAGTTATATCTGAAGCATAAAAGCCACCCATCAACAGTACCACCCTCAAAATGAAGAAAAAGCAAGGATAGAAGAACCAAAAGAAAATACTCAAAGGAGGACAGTACAGTGAAGAGATAAGAAATGTGATGCTTTAGTAACAACTCACATAAAAAAAAAAATTAACTTGGGTTACTTGGGGGCTTTTCTATGTTCATGGGGGATTAAACTTTAATTCTCACTCTTTTCACTAATTAGAAGTTTCTAAAGTCACACTGTTCACTTCATATGGAAAAAGCCTGAATAGTTAAGTTTGAGGAGGCCCAATCTGTGATATATAATTAAATTTAATATTTGCTTCTGTACATTTTGAGGTTATAAAGTCTCATAGTTACTGACTTTTCTCAGTCTAGTGTAAAGACTTTGTACCTCTTAGACTGCAAAAACCTATCTACAGGTTTAACTCCATCTGGCATATATATAAGGTTTACTGTCTGTCTCATCCAATAAGAATGTTAGTTCTATGAGAGCAAGGACTTAGTTTGGATGACTGCTATATACCCAGGGCTTGGCATATAAAAGATAATCAATATTCGTTGAATGACTGAATGAACAAGATAGGTGGGGCATGGATCACACAGGTCTCTAGAAGCTAAGGAATAAAGATTTTATCATAAAGCTAATTGAGGACTGAAGGGAATAACACGATAAGATCTGGATGTAAGAAAAGACTGCTCTAACTTCAGAAAAGACTAGAAGGGGGTCAAAGAGACAAGAAGTGGTTAAGAAGGAGTGATTTATATAGATACTAGAGAGAGGTGACAGTAACTCAGACCTAAAGAACAAACAGTGTGAATAGGAAGAAGTGAACACATTTGAGAGGATACTCAGAATCAACAGACTTTGATAGAAGGAGAGAGGTAAGGAAAAGGGATAAAATCTAGGTCTGTGCCTTGCATGACTGGGTGGATGGTGCCACTCATTGAACTGGGGAACTTGGAGAGGCAGGTTGGGTAAGGAAAGTTTCTATAAAGTGAAGCTGAGGAGCTTGTGGAAAGTCCAAGGGCAAATAGATTCAGAGAATTGGATAAATGGATGTGAAGCTCAGGAAAGAGATTTGGGAAACATCAGCATGTATTGGGTGGAACTTAAGAAACTGTTGTTTTTGTAAGTCAAAAATGGTGGAACGTTGGGAAATTTTCATATGGTCCAACTTAACAGAAATTTAAGTCTTGAGAGCTGGACTGTGTGGTTAGTGAGAAGTCTTACAACAAAAATCCCTTGGAACGTTATGATTTAAAGAATAAGCAGAAGAAATGGAGGATGACAAAGAAGGGAAACCAAAACATTTCAACACCATCTTCTAACTTTGGTAACCAGCACTTAGCAAGGACTTAAATGTGTTTTCACTTAATCCTCAAGCGTTCCACAGATGTTATAATCAGCTGTAACTACACAATTCAGAGGGGCAACTAAGTGTTCACTCACACCAAATGCCATGTGATCAGAGCCCCCAACACCAAGGAGCAACTTTCACCAGAATATAATGTTAATGATGCTCTGTGGAATTGTGTAAGGCAATGGCTCTGACCATCAGGAACCAGTCATCTGTTACTGGTTGCCTGAGACTAATATGATTACAGGTGCCACCAGCAGACTTAAGGCTCAGCAGAATAATGAGAATGGAAAGAAAAAGGAAAAAGAAAAATAAAACACAATCAGAAAAGTAAAGAAGAACCCATGGAAAGGGGTAAAGCCAATGCTCTCAGATGATCTTTAGTGTTTCCAAGGCCAGCTCATTTCTCTCTGGACTGCAGATAAGAATCCCTCCCATTTATTTCACAGACTTATTGTGAAAAGTAAATCAAATCATGCATGTAACAGCACTTGATCAAGATTAACTTGATCTACACAAATGTGAACAATGATTGTTATTAAAGGCTTCCTTTTCGTTTGTACAGACTCGGACTGCTTTGCCTAAAGATTTGAGAGAGAATGACTAAATGAACTTAGTCACTCCTCACTTTTTTTTTTTTTTTTTTTTTTTTGGTGGTACGCGGGCCTCTCACTGTTATGGTCTCTCCCGTTGCGGAGCACAGGCTCCGGATGTGCAGGCTCAGCGGCCACGGCTCACGGGCCTAAACGCTCCACGGCATGTGGGATCCTCCCAGACCGGGGCACGAACCCGTGTCCCCTGCATCGGCAGGCGGACGCTCAACCACTGCGCCACCAGGGAAGCCCGAGTCCTCACTTTTATAGTGGTTTAGAGTTCGGGAGAATTTACAGAGGCGCTATTATCAGGTTGGACCATGTGAAATTGCTATTTTATAGGTCAAAAATGGTCTAAGATTGGCAGTTTTACATGGTTCAACCTAGAGACTTCTAATGAAATTGTTCATAGTTACAAGCAACATAGATGGCTGAGTTTAGAATTGAGGTCTTCTGATTCCTGATCAGTCTAGGCCTCTTCCATTACTAAAAGAAGATTCCGAAAGCACATTTTTAAAATGGCATGTATCAACTTCTCTCTCTGCAAGCGAGGAGTCAAAGAGCTAGATGTCTCAAGCTGGAGGATGCTGTTTAAAATCACACTGGCCTGCTCTGCAGGAATTGGTACTAAATAAATTATGACCCCCTCACTGGGTCCTCAAAATACTATCCCTGGTGGGATGGTAAAAACACAACATTTACAGAGCACCTACCTTATGCTAGAGCATATCCCATAATTATTTCATTTGATCTTCACAATAACCGTACATAACATGACTGCCAGCTAACACATGAGCTGAGGCCCGAGGTCACACTGCTAGTAACTGGCACGGTCAACCCAGAGCTGTCCAACTCTAAAATCCAGCCCCTTTCCTTCAAGTCACGCTGCTTCTTGGGAAGTTTTTCATAACTATCCCTACATGGAAAAGGAAACCGGTGGCCGGTAGGGATAAAACGACACGCCCAAGGTCACACGGCCTGCAAGCGATGGAACAAGACTCCTAAGCTCGGGTACTGTCCAGGGGCCGCCCTTGTTCGTTATTGTTGGGCGGTGGCAGTAATGGAAGAAGGCATCTAACTGCTGAAGAGTGGACAACGTGCTAGGCGCGGCCAGCGCCCTCACAGCATCCCGGTAAAAGGTTAAAGGGCTGTCCGTCACTAGCCTCCGGTACCCGCCCCCTGGGCTCAGGAGGAGCCCGCAAGCGGGATGGGCGAGGCGTCTCCCTGGCCGCTAGGAGACCCTGGCCCAGCCGATGGTCTTCCGCTCCCCTGGCCCCTGCCGGAACCGCGGCCTTTCTAGGATACTCTCCTCACATCTGCGCCCCTCCTCGTCTCTGCAAGACCCAGTCTCTACGCCTCACCCAGACTGTGCCGCCGCTGGCACCACGTCCCCTTCGATATCCACATCCGCCTCTTCAGCCGCCATGATGGGACCTGACCCCAGCCGTCTTCTCGAGAGATCCCGCGAGAGGTGGAGGGCCTGAAGGCGGGGTCCTATGCGTCACGGGGCGGAGTCGAAGCCTCGGCCAGCCCTTCCCATGCTCAGGAAGCGGGGCTTTCAGAGAAAAAGATGTTGTGGAGCCCTGTGCCTCGGTCCTTTTGACTTTTGTTGACTTGTAAAGACCTTGGCAAGTAAGCCAGGCTTGGGTTTTGAAGAGACCGTGCTCTTGCATAAATTCTTTGACGCCTCACTTCTCTAATTTGTGAAACGGGGATAATAGTAAATATCTAGTGTGCTGAAAAGATCAAGTCAGACCTACTTTGAACTGTGAAGGTGGCAACAGTGACCCTTACTTGCTGGCTTTCTTTCTTTCTTTCTTTCCTTCTTCCTTCTTTCCTTCCTTTACTTTTTTTTTTTTAAGAGAAGGATTATTCAGCACTTATTGAAGTGCTGAACAACATCTGTTTTAAAATTCAAAAGAACATTTAAGAATGTAACTTACGATTGCATATTTTATTTCATAGAGATCTTTACAATTAATTTAAAAATCACTCTCATGACCATTGATCTTCACAATAACCCAGTGAGGTAAGCAGGACTAGTGTTATCCGTCACACATTACAGATGAGGAAACTGAGGCTCAGAAAGCTGAAATGACTAACATAAAGGATAGACAACTAGTCAAAGACAGAACTGGGACCAGAATCTAGGCCTTTTGGCTCTTTATGAGTACTCACCCTCTACAGATCATGTTGTTAGGAACTGTGAAAGACAAACACCATTTCTCTCAGAGAATTTATGGCTCCTCAAGAGATTAGATATCAGCCTATGTATTCTTCTACCTTACCATCTGTCACTCACATTATTGTAGCTGTTCATTCACTTGCCTCCACCGTTGGATGGTGAATTCATTAAGGACAAAGACTGTATCTGCTAGTCTTTGCAGTAGTCCATATACTACCAACATTCAACATGGTGTCAGACACACATAAGGTGTGCAATAAATATTGAACTGATGAATGAACCAATCAGTTAATGGAATGAGTTCACTTTCCACACTGTTGTGAGTTTGTCCCATCTCACCTTTGTGCTCAAGCCATAAGATGAGCTGTACTATGAATGTGATGGCAGAAGATGGAGAGAAAGTTTTGTAAAGAGGGAGATCCAGTGCTCAGAAACTGAATAATGCTCCATCCTTAGGTCACCCTGAGGGTGCTTTTCCTGTTGCCAAAGGGCTTTTCCAATGACCAGTCCCAGTGGTAACCGGCATGCCTGTAACAGAGTAGGCATTCTAAGATATTTGTTGGGTGTAATTTACAGCAAGTTTAGATAGATGGATATAACCAGATGGTCAAAAGAAAATAGATGCTTTTCATTGATCTTTACATAGCAGGCAGGATGGGAACGCTGGTAGTACTGTCTGGATACACATGATATCAAATGCCTTCTAGACCATGACACAGAATACTGTGTGAAGTGCATCTCCTGCAACACAGAACTGAAGGCTTTCTGGCCCAGTGACAGGCACCAGTAGGCATTAAAATATATGTGGAAGGAAGGAAAAGAAGTCCTTCACAGAATTCAGATATGCCCCAAGGCCTTTGATATAAAGGCCTCCCTAAACAGAAGGACTAGTCTGAAGCCTCTCCATACATACCCCACACTATGCTCTTGGTTTGCTGGCTTTATGTGAAACAGGCTCCATAAGGGTCTAGCCCAACCTCACCTGCAAGGATACAGCTATAACCCCACAGTCGGGTGGACTCCTGAGGCCTGGTCTACTATTTATAATTCCTTGTTCTAGAGGTCTGCAACTCTGTGACTTGTTTAAAGACCTATTTTCTCACCCATTTTCTGAAAAATTCAGAATTCAGAATTCACAAATATTTATATTCCTACTGTACTCAGTACTAGGGAAATGACATTGAACAAGATGCACTCAGGCTCTGCTCTCATAAAATCTATCAAACATGCAATTTCAAGATGATGTAATAAGTTCTATGATGGAGGAGTTACAGGCTGCTATGGGATCACGGGGGGGTGGGCACTTATCCCAGAATAAATACTCTCCTATACCACATTTTTGAGGATGATATTCATCAGTTAAAATTTGAGAGTAATGCTCTAGACTCTGGGGACTATGAAATAGAAAAACCTGTCCCTAACTTGGAGAAAAAAACCAATGGAAAAACATTAGAAGAAATAGTGTCTGATACTCACACAGAGCTTAAAGACAAGATCTGAAGGGCTCAAACTGTTTCCAGGTAAACTTAACTACATTTCCCCTCCTTCACCAAAAAGCTCAAGAGTACTTATAAGAATACAAAAATAGGTAAGCCAGACAGAGAAAGAAAAATATCATATGACATTGCTTATATTTAGAATCTAAAAAAAAGAAGAAAAAGATACAAACTTATTGACAAAACAGAAAAAGACCCACAGACATAGAAAACAAACTTATGGTTACCAAAAGAGAAAGGGTGGTGGGAGGGATAAATCAGGAGTTTGGGATTAACATAAACACACTACTATATATCAAATAGATAACCAACAAAGATCTACTGTATAGCACAGGGAACTATACTCAATATTTTGTAATAACCTGTAAGGGAAAAGAATCTGAAGAAGATTATATATACATATGTATAAGTATATGTATATATCACTGTGTTGTACACCTGAAACTAACATGACATTGTAAATCAACTATACTTCAATAATTTTTTTTAAATACAGAAATACCCAGCACCCAATAAATTTCAAAACGTCTGGCATCCAATTATGAGGCATGCAAAGAAGTAGGAAAATATGACCCATAATCAGAGAAAAAATCAATCAATTGAAACCCACCCAATACTGTCACAGTTATTAGAATTAGCACACTAAGGCATTAAAATAGTTGTTATAACTGTATTCTATATGTCTGTATGTTAAAAAAGTTAAGTAGAGACGTGGAAAATATAAAAATAATGAAACTGAATTTCCAGAGATGAAAATTACAATGCCTGAGACAAACAAATACACTGGGTGAGATTAATGGTAAATTAGACATTGCAAAATAAAGGATTAGTGGACTTGAGCACATAATCAAAGAACTATCACTTTCATTTTAGAGGTGAGTAAACCAAGATTCAGATAGAGGTACATAGCTGAGTACCAGAGCTGGGATTCCAACCCAAGTCTTTCTCACTCTACACTTACTCTGTTATATCTTCATTTACAACAGAAAGAATAGGGTATTTTGCAATACTATGTGTGATATTTTCACATTTGGTTTAAGAATAAATCACAGTCAGGTATCTCTGATTTCTTTGAGGTGCTTAGGTCTAGAAATGAGTAGAAAGTGTATTCTGAAGGCTGGAAAACTGTCTTGGGTTTCAGATTTTCTGTCCCCCATTAATACGCTCTATTTGATACTTTGTTGATCCTAAAGTAGAATTAGCAGGAGGTGCCATACCTGTAAATCCTCCTGAATGCTGTTAGAGGAACATTCAGTCAATTAAGTGTCTGTCTCATATCTCAGCTACATTGTGTTTGAATCCTTTGGAGAGCTTATTCATTTCCTTTTTCCCCATTTCTGGTGAAAAAAGATCACTGCATTTTTATTGAAAAAGCAGAGTATAATGGCAATATTAATCCATAAAAGCCAGCATGTTAATATTCATTCTAATTAGCTCAGATTTGTAACATGCTTTAAAAGTGGGAAGTGTCATACAACTGTTCACTAATGTTGTTATTACATTATGATCCAAACTGTCAGCTAAATGATTGCCAGCGTTTCAAAAGAGTTCCCATTTTAAAAATAAAATGGCCAGTGAGTGGGGAGGAAAACCACTTTATCTAAATAGAGGTGAGATAATAGATGAATGTAGACATAGAATTATAGGCTACACTTGGCAAGCATTGGATATGGCTTGAATTGTTCCAGGAAAGCAAGCTGCATTTTATTTTATTTTCCCTCCCCAATTCCCTGAAATCACATAAGGTAGCTACTGAAAAAGCTGTTCTCAATATGTTGTAAGGAAAGTCTGCCAATGCACTTCTTACATTTTAATTACAGTAATGTTACATTCATCTGATGTTACTCGGAAGGAGAAGAAAAGATGCCAACATTAATGAGCTCCTACTGTGTGCCATGCATTTTACACACATTATTTCCTTACAGCCCTTTGAGGCAAGGAATTGTTATTTCCATTTACAGAGGTGGTAACTAAGGTTCAGACTAGTTAAGCAATTTACCCAAGGAAATGTAGCTTATCATCTTTTCATTACAACATGCTATCTCAGGTTGGGTACTAATAGCATCATTCAGAATTGCATCTTTTCTTCTCAGCAGCCCCCAGTGGAAGGATTATTCCTCTTTCTCAGTAGCTCCAGGAGGATGAGTGGGGCTAGCCAGGCTTGGGTTTCGTGCCAGCCCAGAAGCCAGGTGGACTCAGTTCCACCAGCACCACACGGAATAAGAGGAATGGTGGCTCCCCAAACAAAATAAGGGTACCATTTCCAGAGAGAGGAGGAATGGCTGCTGGGTAAGTAAGACAGCAGATGCTCACTATACTGTTCCATGTTGCACGTCCCCTCTGTTCCCCCAAGCCTTGGATACAATCTATGAACCACTATAGGCTCATGTTAACATTGTTATCAGGCAAATTATTCAGTCTCTCCAGTCTCCTGCTTCTTCATTTGTAAAATGACCTATGAAATAATCTCTTCTGGGCTAAAATTCTTTGATCCTGCTCTTATTCATCTCACAGACATTTATTGAACATTGTTATGGGCAAAACAGGGGGATGGGAATGTCGGAGTTTGCATGGGTTTATATATAGTTCTCTGGACCACAAACAAAATATGCCCTCTACTTTAAATCTGCATCTCTTCCCCCATTCCCAGCCCATTCACATTCTCGAGGGCACTCTGCCTCTCTCCACTCCTCCCCTCTCCCTCCCTCCCTCTCTCCCTCCTTCCCTCCCTCTGAAAGGGCTGGTTCTGACTGAACTCTGGTATTCTTTTGCCCTTTTGAAACTCTGGCTCAGAGTTGCCAAATCCGATTTTTCTTCTAAGACCAGCCAGAAATCAAGACTAATTTGTGAAAACTAATTCAAGTTTTTAAAAAATGCTGTTGAACCAAACAAACACTTATGTGGGCTATATCTGACCTGCAGTTTGTGACTGTTGTCCTAAATCCTTCTCTCATACAAAATGTAATGCCTCAGTGTTTTTGTTTTTGTTTTTGTTTTCACATATGCTTGTCCTACTATTAAAGACTTCTTAAGGGCAGGGAAAATGCTTCTGTTCTTCTTCTTACCCATGACATCTAGCACAATGCCTGGTACACACTAGGCACTTAATAATTGTTGAATGGATGAGCGAATCAAGTGGAAAGAATAAGGCCAGAGTTTTGTTTTAATTGAAAACAAAAAAACTTACTTTATAAACACATAATCAATGAATATTTTAAATGAGAAATATATATGGCAATTGAATTATGATCCTGACCAAAAATACACAACCCAATAGACAAGGGGAAAATTATAAACCTAAATAGATTCCCAAAGTCCCTTTCCATTACTGAGGGAGAGACACATGAAGTTCTATTGCCTGATTATTTATTTAGAGTCTATACTTTTGGGGTGAACCAAGGGGAGGCAGAAGATAAGTAATTAAATTGAGGAAAATAGTTCACTGTGTATTAATCCTAAAGGACTGTTTAAGATCAACACCTGTGCTGACTCTCATTTCTATAACTCACATGTGATAGAATCCTTGTGCACAAAATCTAGTCCAGTGTCCTTCACTTCATCATCTTGGTAGCTCCATTTCTATGTGAAAAGTCAGCTTTAGTGTTATCTCCTCACTTAACATCTTCCTGACCATCCACATACAACGCCCCCCCCCTTCCACGAGCCTAAAGCCATAGTGCATGATGTGTCAGGGTGCCATCACTCCGGCATGTAATTGTGACCCTGCCCATGTCCACACTAGCCTGGGGCCTTTTTTGAGGACGGGGACCATGTATAGGTTATCCATGCCTAGCACTTAGTGGATGCTCTGTCAATGTTTGGAGAATTGCATCAATGACATATCCTCTATATTAGGAAGCATATTACCTCCAGAGCTCCAAGGTATTCAGTTCAATCCAGTAAGTGTTTACTGAGCACCTATTATGTGCCTGACACTGTTCTGAATGCTTGGGATATGCCAATGAATAATAAAGACAAAGTCCCCTACCTTGGTGGAACTTGCATCCTAGCAGAGGGGAAAAGAAAATAAACCATGAACATATATTAATTAATTGTATGTTTGTTAGAAGTGGTTGAGTGCTAAGGAAAAAGAAAAAAAGTAAAACAGGATAAGGGGCTCAAGAGTTAGAGTGGTGGAGGCCTGCAGGATTAAAGAGGGGGCTCAGGGTAGGTGTTATTGGAAAGGTGGCATTTGAGCAGTCTTGCAAAGCTGAGGGAGTTGCTCATCTGATGTCAGGAGAAAGGGTTCAGGTGGGAGAAGCAGCCAGTGCAAAAGACTCCAGGTGGGAGTGTACCTAGTGGAGGCCAGTGTGAAGGAAAGTGAGCAAAGAGGAGAGTATTTGGAGAAGAAGCCAGACTTGTGATAGGACTGCATTTTGTAGAGCTTTAGGTGTCATTATAAGGACATTAGTTCTCATGCTTAGTGAATCTGGGAGTTATTACAGGGATCTAGAGAGATAAAAGACAGATTTTAGCAGTATGAGTTCACTGAAATTTACTTAAGATTGCATACTGAGTGGTTGATAATACATTTAATGTTTCTTAAGAAACATACAACATATGTCAGATTTCTTAAGAAAAAATTCCCATCAAATATAATGGATACTTTTGTCAAAATAATTCCTTTTTTTCCAGGATCATGTGTGATCACCTTTTTGTCTCTGCTGACTTGGTTTTCAATACACCTGACTTATTTCTCCTTTTTTCACACTACATTATAATGTCTCTTTTTAACAGCCATATCAACTGCTTGAGAAATAGACTGACTGCCATAAATTTTCCTATTAATTTAAAATGTATGTTTTAAGTATGGAGGCTCCCTAAAAAAACTAAAAATAGAACTATCGTATGACCCAGCAATCCCATTACTGGGCATACACCCTGAGAAAACCATAATTCAAAAAGAGTCATGCACTGCAGTGTTCATTGCAGCACTATTTACAATAGCCAGGACATGGAAGCAACCTAAGTGTCCATGGACAGATGAATGGATAAAGAAGACGTGGCACATATATGCAATGGAATATTACTCAGCCATAAAAAGAAACAAAATTGAGTTATTTGTAGTGAGGCGGGTGGACCTAGAGTGTGTCATACAGAGTGAAGTAAGTCAGAAAGAGAAAAACAAATACCATATGCTAACACTTGTATATGGAACCTAAAAGAAAAAAATCATTCTGATGAACCTAGGGGCAGGACAGGAATAAAGACGCAGACATAGAGAATGGACTTGAGGACACGGGGAGGGGGAAGGGTAAGCTGGGACGAAGTGAGAGAGTGGCATGGACATATATACACTACCAAATGTAAAATAGATAGCTAGTGGGAAGCAGCCGCATAGCACAGGGAGATCAGCTCGGTGCTTTGTGACCACCTAGAGGGGTGGGATAGGGAGGGTGGGAGGGAGATGCAAGAGGGAGGGGATATGGGGATATATGTATATGTATATCTGATTCACTTTGTTATACAGCAGAAACTAACACAACATTATAAAGCAATTATACTCCAATAAAGATGTTAAAATTTTTTTTACATTAAATACATTCATTAAAAAATAATAAAATAAAATGTGAATAATAAGACCTATTCACTGCAAAGGGTTGGTATGAGGATTAAACTTTGAGTCATTATATATGAAATAACTTCATTTTTTCTGAAATGTTATACAGATACAAGGGGGAAGCTTTCATTAACACAGATATCTCTGTTTTGCATTAAAAAATGTACCCAACCTGTGGATTATACCAGGAATTAGCAAACCATGTCCTGTGGGCCAAACCTGACCTGCTGCCTGTTTTTGTAAATAAAGCTTTATTGGAACACACATACACAAAATAAAATGTGTGTTTTAAACTCATAGAAGAAGAGATCAGATTTGTGGTTACCAGAGGCAGGGAGTGGGTGGGGAGGGGGGAGGGGGGAGCTTGGTAAATGTAGGGAAAATGTATAAACTTGCAGTTATAAGATAAATAAGTACTAGGGATGTAATGGACAACATGATAAATATAATTAACACTGCCATATGTTATATATGAAAGTTAAGAGAGTAAATCCTGTGAGTTCTCATCACAAGGAAAAAATTTTATGTACTTTCTGTAATTTTGTATCTCTATGAGATGATGGATGTTCACTAAACTTACCGTGGTAATTTTATGATGTATATAAGTCAAATCATGATGCTATACACCTTAAAAGGTGCTGTATGTAAATTATATTTCAATAAAACTAGAAGAAAGAATACCCAAGAGAAAAAAATTTAAAAAATAAAATGTGCGTTTTGACTCCACTGAGGGGGCCTTAGTCTATGTGGTGTATGCTGGTTACTCTGCTGGATTCAGTAGCTGCTGAACAAAATCTTGCCGGCACTGCTAAGAAGTTCATACCTAATATAGAAACTTTATCAGAAAGCAAGAAGACAAATGCCATGAGCCAGAGGTCTGTGCCTGGCACCGTGGAGGTCTGATGGGGCAAGGCTAATTCTGTGCAAGTTAGGAAAGAGAGACCTCTTCTGCATGGACTCATCCTCTTAGCCCATCTTTTACTCCAGCTGTTGCCATGGCAACCAGCATCGCACAGGTATAATCTGATAGCACTACATATCTCTCATTTTCTGTACCAGGACTTCTCTGACTCATGCACAATCTGGGAAAGCAAGGATGTTAACATCCCATAAGGCAAATAATGACCCATGGGGAGCAGGACTTGATGAGTAAATACCCCTCTCTTCTATCCCACAGGTAATAATTCTGAGGTGCATCCTGTGCAGATCCTCAAATGATCCCTGTAGGATGGAGCCCCAATTGCTTACAGAAAGGAAAAAAAGCAATAACTTACTCTTCTATTGACTTGGTCTTCTTCACTGTTAAACTCTTTCCAGTCTCCTTCATAATCTTTGGGACTCAGATAAATCACCCTCTTCAAGCCCTGGTCTCACACCCTTTTTTCCTGGGGAAGCCCAAGCTCATACACTGGTGTTAGACCTGGGTTTTGAAAGTTGAGCAGGAGTTTTCTAAGTACAGAGACAGGGAGAGCGCATCCCAGGCAAAAGGAAAAAGCAGGAGCAAAGACAAGGAGGCACGAACAGTACAGGCACATCTAGGGATTTTCAGTAACCAGCTGTGGCTGAAGCATGGGGTGTATGGAGGATGTGAGGAGGAGAAAATTCCTAGTGGGAAGGTTTATTGATTGAGAAATACTTATCAGATATACTAAGCTGAGAATATTGAAAAAACGTTCCCTCAAAAGTTTTGTTTGCTGTTTGTTTTTCATCATAAGCACCTTCATTGTTCTTCATTTCTGGGAAATCAATGGCCCATGGACTGGATAATAAATTTCAGCCATGCTGAAAGTTGAAGACAAAGTTGAATATTTGGGTGAAAGACCAGATTCTGGAAAATAAAACTGCTCTTAGTGTGCATATTATCTACAGGTATGTAAAACAATTTACAGCTGTCTTATTGTGACCAAAAGAGGGGGACACCCAAAAATTTCAAGGAAGTAAAGTAAATGGAAATGAATTGTGTAATATGCATTGTTATTAATTAGTAAAATAGCAGTGAATTTCATTGTTTTATTATGGTGAACAAAAAGTTTTACAAGTGCTTTTGTGTAATAATTCCCACCTTATTTACTTTTATTTACCCATTAGGTCTTAAATTCTTTAACTACAAATACTCTTAAGGAGGGGTGGTACATTTACATTTGAAAAGGAATTTTGAACCTCTTTATTTTAGTACTATGTTCTGATTTATACAGTAATGACCATATTTCAACAAATCTTAACTTCATTATAATGGATAGTAAGTTATTCCCTTATTTTATATGCCATTAAAATGAAAAAGCACCCACATACCACAACTAGAGAGCAGCCTGCGCCGCAGAGAAGAGCCCACGTGCCACAACAAAAATTCCGTGTGCATCGATGAAGATCCTGTGTGCCGCAACTAAGACTTGATGCAGCCAAAATAATAATAATAATAATAATAATAATTAATTAATTTTAAAAAAATGAAAAAACACTGCCAATTACATTTTGACATGCTGTCAATTGTAAGATGCATCCTGATTTCAGAGATTTGAGAAAATAGGCAATGTAAATTAGATGTCTGCAATTTCATTTCCCTTGCCTGATTGTGAGCTCTGGGGGAGATGGGAATTTGACTTGTTCAGCTTTGACTTTTTCTACACTGGTACAGTTCCTGGTACATGTATAGTTGATATGTATTCACCAAATGTTTGCTGAATTAAACTAAGTAGATCTCTATCTATCTTTACCCATGGTTGGTATCCTACCACAGACTAGGACATTCCTTGGGATGAGAATTTCATCACCCATCTCAGAACCCTGCATAACGTAATGACATAGACCTACTACTAGTCAGCATCAACAAAAATATCATATTACCATCTTTTTGTTTATACTCAGTTAAGAAGTCAAAGTGTGTGAAGATTTTCCACAATGTGTTTTATGTATGTTTGTCTCCATGCCACAGATCATATTCTAACACATTTAAAAGAAAACCAAGGCCCTCTTTTAAAAAAATCATTGTTTATAAGTGGTAGTAAAAATAATTTTAAAAGTACAGATATTGTGTTAATTGTTTACACGGGAGGGTGTGTTTGGGAGGCCACATGCCATTTGTAACTCTTCTAAGCCTTTGAAAGGATTTACGTAGAAAGAAAAAATCGGACATCAAGGAATTATTCATATACATTTTTTGTGGTTTTCATTTAAGGCAGGAAGGGATTTTTCAAGGTTTTCCATGCTTTGATTTGATTTAATTTCATGCTCACTCTGAGGCTCATTTCCATCGCAGCCACCGACACCTTGAAAATCACACCTGTGATTTTCCCCTGCTAAGCAGCCCAGATGATATTGGGTAAGATGCTT
This sequence comes from Mesoplodon densirostris, assembly GCF_025265405.1. Taxonomy (NCBI): domain Eukaryota; kingdom Metazoa; phylum Chordata; class Mammalia; order Artiodactyla; family Ziphiidae; genus Mesoplodon; species Mesoplodon densirostris. The sequence continues at coordinate 51,268,851 of NC_082662.1, forward strand.
GGCATCTAAGCTCCATGTCTTAGAAACAGACCTCCCTGCATTAGTGAAGATTCCAGGGCATTCTTCTTACTGATCCGACTAAGCCTTTTTAAAATATACTATGACCAAGAGGATTTTTCAGCCTTAGTCTGGATCTGGCATAAAAGGAGCTGGGGACCTTGGAAGGCTCTGATGCCTGGGGTGCAGTGGTTACACCTCATTAGTCCCAGAACAGGGGCTTCTTTTCCCCCCTGCCCTTGTGGTCTACACCTTCCTATCCTGGCCCATGGCCTAGACTGCCCACGCCTCCGGAACACAGCACTGTCGTCTGACGTGCTTCCCGGGAGAGTACAGACAGACACACACCCACCCTCATACTACCGCTGCAGGGATCTCATCTTTATTTTTATTTTGTCTGCTCGCAGCTTGTCCTAACTTAAGAGCTTAGGTGGATTCTCTGAATGGAAAAGATGATGTTTGCCAGAATGAACAGTGAATGGAGGAGTGGAAAGTGAACAGGAGGGAATTCTGGCTTTGCATTTATTTGCTGGCATGATGCATTTGAAAAGTACTCATCCTTACTGGGTCTCTGTTTCATCATCTGTAATGGTGGGGAAGGATCCCTACCTCGGAGGGCTGTTGGGAGGATGAAATGACATGAAACAAAATGAAATAAAGGTAATGTAAGTGGAAAAGCTTAGCCCGGGGTATGACACAAGGTAGGTACTTAACAAATGTTATACTTCCTCAGGCGACAGTTGTTCTTGGCTATGGCTGTGCTCTGAACACAATGTGTCTGGCTTTGACCATAATGTCTGCTGTAGGTCTGTGTTCAAAACAGTCACTCCTTCAAATGGGCACTAGCTTGCCTGTGAGGTGCAGCTGAGAATGTCACTGGGGACCAGGCCTTTGCTGCCTGCCTGGGGAGGAGAGCTCTGCATTTCTGATTATCATGGCCCTTTGCTGTCAGTTGCTGCTTGAGATGACTGATATGGTCTAAATTAAATCTGAGATCAGACGGCCTTGCCCACATCCTCCCCATTCAGTGAGTAAGATAGACAGACTCTAAAGCTGTAGAATGATTTAAACACGAAATCTGAGGTCTAATAATTCCCCTTCAGGTTGTGCAAGCCTGAAGTTTTAAAATCACATGAGAACGATTTAAGGGAAAAAACACTCATTTCTGTTCTTGGCAAACACAAGCAGCTAATGCTTTGCTAGTCTGGTTTTCTTAAATGATCTTTACTTAGAGAAGGATCCATTGCCCAAAGAGAGTATCTGGGTCAGGAATCTGCCAGTGGGAAAGTGACTGGCAGATGCTCTGGAGTTCAGATGGTTGAAGGCTCAAAGGCCTGCCCCGGTGTGTGCTGGCCTCAGAGGGAAGCCGGGCTTTAATATGCCTTTACTGGATCTCGATGCTCCACCCAAGGATGTGGAAATGAAGAAATCCCTTTGTGCATTTGTCTCCTTCCCTTCAGATGACATATCCCAGCAAAGGGGTAGGGTCTCTGCTTAATACCCCTTGTCTTCTCTCTTTCTCTATTTTCTCTCTGCTTCCTTTCCCCCTTTCTCCATCCTTCTCCTGCCTCCCCTCTTTGAGTAAAACCTAGAGCAAAGTGTCAACTCAGAAGGGAAAGCTCTCTGTCTTCAACTCTTATGAACTGTGTGACCTGGAGCAAGTCACTTAACAGCTTTGAATCTTTTTAAAAAAATATCTTGAAAAACAGGGGGACCATATTTTTCATGTATCCAGGCATTTGTAAATTAACTTATTAATCACATATCTACTAAACACCTTTGGATGCCAGGCCCTGGACTGAAGATATGGGGGATGTGGATACAAAGGTGATTAAAATACAGTCCTTACCCAATGGGTGATCACACTACAGTGGAGAATGATACTCAACACACAGTGCTGTTTCAAGAATTAAATAAAATAATGCAGGTTAAAGTATTTTGTGAACTGAATAGTTCATTATGAAAAGCAAAATATTAACACTTCTGACTTCCTTTTAGAAACTTCTAATAGGCTTAATTTCTGCCATCAAAATATCTCCTTGGGTTGACCTAGACTTTCAGATTGCAAGTCCTTTTGGAACTCGTGGAATAAAGAACACATGGCCATTATGTTAGGTACGATGGATATTTGACATCTCCTGCAGAGACCTAAAGTAAAAGGGCTTAAATACTGCAGAAGTGTCTTTCTTTCTCATGTAACAAGCCATGCATTGGCAGACCAGGGCTGATGTAGCAGCTCCTCCTTGGGTCACTCAGTGGCTCCCTAAGGTATCGCCCTTCTTGGGATGATCCAACCTGGCAGAATCCAAGGTGGCTACCAGCATTACAGCTGAGTGTCAGCCAGCAAGGCAGAGGTAAGAGGCAAGATGGAGAGTACCCCTTCCCTTTGGGAAGTTGCCTACCTCCTTCTGCTTATGTCCCATGAGCCAAAATTTAGAATTAGGTGACCTCACCTACTTTCAGGGGAGGTTGGGAAATGAAGTCTTTACCCTGGGCATCTGTCCCACCCCACATCCAAACTGTCAAATGTGTCCAGAATCCAACCCCTTCTCACCATTACCCTCTTTTGACTATGGTCCACGTCACCATCCTTCTCCTTTGAATGACTGCAGTAGCCGCCTAACTGGCTTCCCTGCTTCTACTCTTGCTCTCCCCTGAAATCTTCACTCAGCACAGAATGAATCTTTTAGAAGTCCGATTTTTAACTTTTTTACTCAAAACTCTCCAATGGCAGGTAAGACTCTCAGAATGAGATTCCTGTTACCTGTGACCTTCTCCCCTCCTCCTTCACCCACTCCAGCCACACTTGCTTCCTCGCTGGTCCTCAGGATGGCAGACACACTCTTGTAGGATGCTTTTTACCCGCCATTCCTTCAGCCTGGAAGACCCACCAACTCAGATATTTACATGGCTTATTCCCTCACCTCCTTCAAAACTATTTTCAAAAGTCACTTTCTCTTAGACGTTTACCATTACTACCCTGTTTAAAATGGCAAGCCCTGTTTTCTTCCTCTACCTATCTACTGTATGTATATTTTTCATATTAGGTACATTTTCTATTATTTGGTATACTTTACTTATTTATTATCTTTACTGGTTTTGTGTATCTTCCTTTGCTAGAAAGACAGCTCCATGAACACAAGGATTTTTATCTTTCTTTTAAACTGATGCATTCCAGCACCTGGTACAGTGCCTGGTACCTAATAGATACTTAACAAATATTTGTTGAATATAAGATTGAAAGAAGAGATGGAGTCAAACCCAGTTCTGAAATTTGAGTGCTGGATCCACTTTGTCTGAAATAAGACCAATTCTAGATTTTTAAGTTCCGCAGGTCAACAAATTTTTTTCCATGTGTTCTTTTGTTCCGTACATTTGTATTATATAGTTATGATTATATTGAATTTTGTATTCTGCTATATTAGTCTGCTTGGTATGCTATAACAAAATACCATAAACCGGGTGGTTTAAAAAACAGACATTTATTTCTCACAGTTCTGGAGGCTGGGAAATCTACGATCAGGATGTGGTAGATTTGGTGCCTGGCAAAAGTCACTTCCTGGCTTGCAGACAGCTACCTTCTCTCTGGGTCCTCACATGGCCTTTCCTTAGTGCATGCTCCTGGAGAGGGAGATGGATCTTCTTCTTCTTCTGATTCAGGCACTAATCCCATAATGAGGGACCCACCTTCATGATCTAATATAAACCTAATCACCTCTCAAAGGCTCCACTCAAATACCATCACCCTGGAAGCTAGGGCTTCAACATAAGGATTTGCGGGGGCGGGGACACTAGCATTCAGTCCACAACACTTGCTTTTTCTCTTAATACTATTAGACTGTTAACATTCTCCCTATTATTTTTTGTTGTTGTTTCCTCAATAAGAGTTTTATTATTTTTTTATTATTTTTTAATGATAATCTTATTGAGACATAATTCATATACCATAAAATTCACACTTTAAAGTGTTTTATCAAAGTCACAGAGTGTGTAACCATCACCACTATCTAATTTTATTTATTTATTTATTTATTTATATTTAGCTTTAAAATCTAATAGGAATTCTTTTATTTTTTCCAGCTTTATTGAGCTATAATTGATATACAACATAGTACAAGTTTAAGGTACACAACATGATGATTTGATACATTATATATTGCAAAATAATTATCACCACAGTACTAGCTAACACCTCTATCCCATCATATAGTTACCATTTCTTTTTTGTGGTAAGAACATTTAATAAGTTTAGCAACTCAACTTTCAAAATATAATACAGTATTATTAGCTTTAATCATCATGCTGTACATTGGATTCCTGGAACTTGTTAATCTTATAACTGAAAGTTTGTGCCCTTTGACCAATATCTCCCCATTTCTCCCATCCCCCAGCCCCTGGGAGCCACAACTCTACTCTCTGTTTCTCTGAGTTCAGCTTTTTCAGATTCTACATATAAGTGATATCATACAGTATTTGTCTTTCTCTGTCTGACTTATTTCACTTAGTATAATGCCCTCAAGTTTCATCCAAGTTGTGGCAAATAGCAGGATTTCCTTTTTTCTCATGGCTGAATAATATTCCAGTGTGTGTGTGTGTGTGTGTGTGTGTGTGTGTGTGTGTTGTGTGTTGTGTATCTCATATTTCCTTATCCATTCATCTGTTTTTTTTTTTTTAACTTGGGTATAGTTGTTTTACAACGATGTGTTAGTTTCTGCTGTACAATGAAGTGAATCAGCTTATATGTATACATATATTCCCTCCCTCTTGTGTCTCCCTCCCACACCTCATCCCACCCATATAGGTCACCACAGAGCACCGAGCTGAGCTCCCTGTGCTATATAGCAGGTTCCCACTAGGTAGAAAACCATAAATGAGACGAAAAGACAACCCTCAGAATGGGAGAAAATATTTGCAAACAAAACAACTGACTTTGGATTAACCTCCAAAATATACAAACAGCTCATGTAGCTCAATATCAAAAAAAAAAAAAAAAAAAACACAACCCAGTCAAAAAATGGGGGGGAAGACCTAAATAGACATTTCTTCAAAGAAGACATACAGATGGCCAAGAGGCACATGAAAAGATGCTCAACATCACTAATTATTAGAGAAATGCAGATCAAAACTACAATGAGGTATCACCTCACACCTGTCAGAATGGCCATCATCAAAAGTTTTACAAACAATAAATGCTCCAGAGGATGTGGAGAAAAGGGAATCCTCCTGCACCGTTGGTGGGAATGTAAATTGTTCCATTCATCTGTTGATGGACACTTAGGTTGTTTCCATATCTTGGCTATTGTGAATAATGCTGCAATGAACATGGGGGTGCAGATATCTCTTCAAGATCCTCCTTTCATTTCCTTTGCCTATATACTAAGAAGTGGAATTGCTGGATTATATGGTAGTTCTATTTTTAATTTTTTGAGGAACCTCCATACTGTTTTCTATAGCAGCTGTACCAGTTTACATTCCCACCAACAGCGCCTAAGTGTTCCCTTTTCTCCTCAGCCTCACTGACACTTGATATCCCTTGTCTTTTTGACAATAGACATTCTAACAGGTGTGAGGTGATATCTCATTGTGATTTTGATTTGCATTTCTCTGATGATTAGTGGTGTGGAACACCTTTTCATGTACTTGTTGGTCATTTGTATGTCTTCTTTGGAAAAATGTCTGTTCTCTGCGCTTTTTTTTGTTAACCAGGCTGAGTGGCACACAGGATCTTAGTTCCCTGACCGGGGATTGAACTGGTGCCCCCTGCAGTGGAAGTGCAGAGTCTTAACCACTGGACCACCAGGGAAGTCCCCTGCACATTTTTAAATTAGGTTGTTTGTGTTTTTGCTATTAAGTTGTATGAATTATTTATGTATTTTGGGTATTAACCCCTTATCAGATATATAATTTGTAAATATTTTCTCCCATTCTGTAGGGTGCCTTTTCATTTTGTTGATTATTTCTTTTCCTGGGCAGAGGCTTTTTAGTTTGATATAGTCTAACTCATCTATTTTTGCTTTTGTTGCTTGTGTTTTTGGTGTCATGTCCAGGAAATTTCTGCCAAGAAGTTTTTTCTCTGCGTTTTCCTCTAGGAGTTCTACAGTTCAGGTCTTATGCTTAACTCTTTAAACCATTTTGAGTTAATTTCTGTGAGTAGTGTAAAATAGGGGACCAGTTTTATTCTTCTGCAGGTGATTATATCACTATCTAATTTTAGAACATTTTCTTTACCTCAAAAAGAAACTCCACAACCATCAGCAGCCATTCCCAATTTGCCCCCTCTTCCCACCCCCAGGCCACCACTAATCTACTTTCTGTCTCTAAAGATTTGTCTATTTTTGGTACTTCATATATATGGATTCATATATATGACATTGTACAATATGTGGTGCTTTGTGACTGATTTCTGTCACTTAACATAATGTTTTCAAGGTTCATCTATGTAGTAGCTTGAATAAGTACTTCATTCATTTTTATTGCCAAATAATATTCCATTGTACTATAGTTTGTTTATTCATTCTTCAGTTGATGGGCATTTGTGTTGTTTCCATTTTTTTTTTGTTTGTTTTATGAAAAATGCTGCTCTCAACATTTGGATTGTCTCTATTCTAAATTCTGTGTAGACATATTTTTGCATAGCACCCATGGATAATTTAAACTAGAGTTTACCTAATGGCTTCCATACAGTTGGACATTTAGGTTGTTTTTTTCTGCCATTCTAAATATTTAAAGTCTAAAGTTTACTTTAATGGTTATGTCCTAGTGGTTATATTCGTATTTATGGTGCTCTCATGATTAATATAGTTACATCCATTTTACTTGCTTAGTCCTTGAGGCTGATCTTGCTAGTAGCATTTTATTTTTCTTCCTTGCTACCATCTTGGTTCCTGATGACTGGTCCTAGAGCTCCTTGCAAAAGTGATTTGCACCCTATAAATGGACTTTTTTCTTGATCCAGCTCATCAATAATTTCCCATCCATGTCAGTTATAAGCAGAACCAATCATTATACTCCATCCCTTTTGTCAGAACAACCCAAACTGAGTCAGTAGGAGTTTTTCTCTGGAGCTTTTTCAAACTTGCTCTGGAGAAGGAGTCCCTCAGTATCTGGCCATGAAGCTGCCAGAATGTGAGTCCACATATAGAATTCTGGTCAGAAAGAATGACACCATTCCATACAGGTGAGGGACAGAGAGAGACAGCACTGATGAGGTTTGAATCTGTGGCTCCAGGCGTCCCTGAGGTCAGATACATTCCTATTCTTCCGTGGTTTGACCAACGATCCCCATCGTTAGATTTTTGTTTAATCCACGTCAAGTAGGATTTCTGGACAGAATCTTTATTTACAACTTAACTTAAGGTGGGGATACAGTCCCATTTCTCAGGAGCATTCAGATCAAATGCCAAATGAACACATTCACAATTAACAGCAAAATGTTAAGGGTGGATATGTTTTCTATAGATATTTTTCTATTGTGCAATATGGTTGAAAGAAGATGGAACTGGATTCATACAGACCTGTCTTCATATCTTGTCTCTGCCACTTATCGGCTGTGTGACTTCAGGCAAGTTATTTAACCTTTGGAAATCTCAGCCTCCTCCCCTGTAAAAGAGAGATGATAGCCCCCTCACAGAGCTGTGGTGGGGCTTAACTAAGATAATGTATATTGCGATCTATGTTAATATGTATTACTAGAGATTCATTTTCCATCTTCAGCAATTCTTTTGCCTAAGATTTTATTAATAAGGCAATGGAGGAATACCAAATGCAATGGTGAAATTCACCCATGAGCTAAGTCATAAAAATTTTTCAAATTTTGTGCTTACACTTGAATGCTCAAAGAAGACAGTTATCAGAAAACAATGTCCTCATGCCTCTGCTTTCTTCCCTACACAGCATTCTGGTTGCCTGTTCCATTTCCCCACCTCTAGATGCATTGCTTATGAGGCAAGTGCCTGAAAGTATTTCAGTTATAGTTATATGTCTAGGACACAGGTGCTGATTCAGAGAAGGCTCCCAATAAAAACATGCTGGATGAATGACTTGATGGATGAAGGAATGAATGAATTAAAAATAATCATGAGGAGGAGGTGGGAAAACACCATATTTGTCACCTTAACAGAATTCCATTCTCTTTCTATGTCTTGAGCAGCAAGAATGATTGGAAGCAACACAATAGTAACTAAAAATAAATAAATAAATAACAAAGGCCCAACAAATTTAATAAAGTAGATACACACTGTTGGCTTCCCAGGGGTAGAAGTCATGTTTGAGTTGTGTACAGGATATGATGGCAGTCTCCAGTCTCCAGGGCTTTGTTTACCAGCTCGCTTATGGCAGAAAGTTGTCTTGATCTTTTTGAGAAATAATGTAAGCAAACCATCAAACATGTCAAGAGAAAACCAGCTACTTACCAACCATGATTATAATTGCTTTAGTTTGTTTGTAAGTTTGAGGATATTAAACACATTATTAGCAACATGAGTAAGAATTCCATATCAGTAAGGGTATAGGGCAAGTTGGGAACCTGCTTAGTACCTAGCCATTTACTCTACTGATTGTCAGAGCTGTAAGGGAGCTTGAGGTCCTTCTGCAATGCCAGTCCCAACACTCCCCACTATTGGTTCTGGACCAGTTGAGTCATAGAGCAGACAATGAAAATAACAGATCTGGCCTAGAGAAAGTAGCCTCAACCTGAAGCCAAACTAGATTCCTCTTTACTTATCAACCCAATCACAGGTAAGTTCAGCAAGGCAAGTAGCCCTCACCACCAAGGAACAGCTACTCACCTCACAGAGGAGAAGGAGGAGAATGCTCACAGGTCACACAAAAAAAGAAGGAAACAAGGGCAGGCCGTGTGTGAACAGCAACCTTGAATATCTTAACCTTGGCCAGTACAGGACTGTAGACTGATTAATGGAGCTTAAACTATTGGCAAACCACCAATCACTAATAAGTTGGTAAGGGGCAGAAAGACCGGAAATCTTACTCTAGCAGAACGTTCTGGCTATCTATTTCTGCTTAACAAATTGCCCTGAAATGTAGTGGCTAAAACAACAATATAGTATTTTCTCTTAGAATTCTGCTGTTGACAGGCTTAGCTGGCTGGTTTTTGCTCAGGGTCTTTCACGTGGTTATCATTAGAGATGGTGGCTGGTACTGGGGTCATCTGAAGACTTCACTTATGCCTGGCACCTGGGATGGGATGACTGGTCCAGTGGGGGACTGGTGGGACATCTCTCCTCCACTGCCTTCTCTACTCTTCTGGTGTGGGCTTCCTCACAGCATGGAGGACAAAAAGTAATCAGTACATGGCAGAAGGCACAGAAAATTTTCTAAGAGGCCTGGGTGAAAACTGCAAGATTTCTTATGACCTAGTTTTATGAGTCCAACAACATGACTTCTGCTGCATTCTATGGTCAAGTAAGAGATTGAGCCCAGCTCAGATTGAGGGGATGCAAATTCAACTCCACCTCTCATTAAGAGGAATAGTACAAAATTTGTGGCCATCTTTAGTTTACTTCACAGAAGTTCCTTCATGGACAAATGAGGGAGGGGAGATAGAAGCTAATAATTATTGAAATATTCTATGTCAGGAGCGCGCTGCAAATATCACTGCTGATTCTCACAAAGACCCTGCCAAGTAAATGTTATTATTGCCATTTTACTAGTGAGGCAGCTGAGGCCCAGAGATTAGATGACTTGCTGAACACTAGGTGGCAGAGTTAAAATTCAAACCCAGTTATGCCTGATTCCAAAATGTTTTTCTTTCTGCTATACTGCACTAGCATTCATCTATTTTGAAGTTCTCATTGTATGGAGAACATTGAAGGTAACTTAAGTGACTGTGAACTAGTGGATTTCAAGAGAATCACTTTAATGATGGTTTCACTGGCCCAAAATTTGCTCTTGTTCAATATTAAATGAATTGATATTAAGCAAAACTCATCCTCTACCTTATGGAATGCACCATAAGGTGGGAAAGACTCCTGTCAACCAAGAGCTCATCAAGAGAGATTTTCCAACGGCACAAGCATGGAGGAGAGCCTACCATGGAGAATGGGATTTCACAGAAGCCCCTTTCTCACCATACTCCCAGGGTTCCCTCTTAGAACGCTAACTCTCTCTCATGCTATCCTAGAATCAAAACCAAAATCCTTATGTTTAATAAGTTCTATAATCAGTGGTTCTTAAGTCTACAACACCCACTTTTAATAATAAAAGTTTAAAATACCTCTTTAAAATTCCTGAAATGGGATTCATACTCCCGACCCATAAAGCTCAAAAACAGCCACAAAGAAAAAATAAAAGGACGCTATTTATAATAAAATGATATGTATTTTAAAAAGTAATTCTTAGAAAAACACAACCTTCCGAGACTGAACCAGGAAGAAATAGAAAATATAAACAGACTAATCACAAGCCCTGAAAATGAAACTGTGATTAAAAATCTTCCAACAAATAAAAGCCCAGGGCGAGACAGCTTCACAGGCGAATTCTATGAAACTTTTAGAGAAGAGTTAACAGCTATCCTTCACAAACTCTTCCAAAATATAGCAGAGGGAGGAACATTCCTAAACTCATTCTATGAGGCCACCATCACCCTGATATCAAAACCAGACAAAGATGGCACAAAAAAGGAAAACTAGACGCCAATATCACCGATGAACATAGATGCAAACATCCTCAACAAAATACTAACAAACAGAATCCAACAGCACATTAAAATGCTCATACACAAAAGGATCATATACAAAAGGATCAAACCCCATGATCATGTGGGGTTTATCCCAGGAATGCAAGGATTCTTCAATATATGCAAATCAAGCAATGTGATACACCACATTAACAAACTGAAGGACAAAAACCATATGATCATCTCAATAGATGCAGAAAAAGCTTTTGACAAAATTTAACACCCATTTATGATAAAAACTCTCCAGAAAGTAGTCACAGAGAGAAACTACTTCAACATAATAAAGGTCATATATGACAAACCCACAGCAAACATCGTTCTCAATGGTGAAAAACTGAAACCATTTCCTCTAAGATCAGGAATGAGACAAGGATATCCACTCTTGCCACTCTTACTCAGCATAGTTTTGGAAGCCCTAGACACGGCAATCTGAGAAGAAAAGGAAATAAAAGGAATCCAAATAGGAAAAGAAGAAATAAAACTGTCACTGTTTGCAGATGACATGACACTATACACAGAGAATCCTAAAGATGCTACCAGAAAACTACTAGAGCTAATCAATGAATTTGGTAAGGTAGCAGGATACAAAATTAATGCACAGAAATCTCTTGCATTCCTATATACTAATGATGAAAACTATGAAAGAGAAATTAAGGAGACACTCCCATTGACCACTGCAACAAAAAAGAATAAAATACCTCGGAATAAACCTACCTAAGGAGACAAAAGACCTATGTGCAGAAGACTATAAGACACTGATGAAAGAAATTAAAGATGATACAAACAGATGGAGAGATATACCATGTTCTTGGATTGGAAGAATCAGCAATGTGAAAATAACTATCCTACCCAAAGCAATCTACAGATTCAATGCAATCCCCATCAAACTACCAATGGCATTTTTCACAGAACTAGAACAAAAAATTTCACAATTTGTATGGAAACAAAAAAGGCTCCAAATAGCCAAAGCAATCTTGAGAAAGAAAAATGGAGCTGGAGGAATCAGGCTTTCTGACTTCAGACTATATGCAAAGCTACAGTAGTCAAGCCAATATGGTACTGGCACAAAAACAGAAATATAGATCAATGGAACTGGATAGAAAGCCCAGAGATAAACCCACGCACATATAGTCACCTTATCTTTGATAAAGGAGGCAAGAATATACAATGGAGAAAATACAGCCTCTTCAATAAGTGGTGCTAGGAAAACTGGACAGCTACATGTAAAAGAATGAAATTAGAATAACTCCCTAACACCATATGCAAAAATAAACTCAAAACGGATTAAAGACCTAAGTGTAAGGCCAGACACTATAAAACTCTTAGAGGAAAACACAGGCAGAACACTCTACGACATAAATCACAGCTAGATCCTTTTTGACCCACCTCCTAGAGAAATGGAAATAAAAACAAAAATAAACAAATGGGACCTAATGAAACTTAAAAGCTTTTGCACAACAAAGGAAACCTTAAACAGGACAAAAAGACGTCCCTCTGAATGGGAGAAAATATTTGCAAACAAAGCAACTGACAAAGGATTAATCTCCAAAATATACAAGCAGCTCATGCAGTTTAATATCCAAAACACAAACAACCAAATCCTAAAATGGGCAGAAGACCTAAATAGACATTTCTCCAAAGAAGAGATACAGATTGCCAACAAACACATTAAAGGATGCTAAACATCACTAATAATTAGAGAAATGCAAATCAAAACCACAATGAGATATCACCTCACACTGGTCAGAATGGCCATCATTAAAAGATCTACAAATAATAAATGCTGGAGAGGGTGTGGAGAAAAGGGAACCCTCTTGCACTGTTGGTAGGAATGTAAATTAATACAGCCACTATGGAGAACAGTATGGAGGTTCCTTAAAAAACTAAAAATAGAACTACCATACGACCCAGCAACCCCACTACTGGGCATATACCCTGAGAAAACCATAATTCAAAAAGAGTCATGTACCACAATGTTCATTGCAGCACTATTTACAATAGCCAGGACATGGAAGCAACCTAAGTGTCCATCGACAGTTGAATGGTTAAAGAAGATGTGGCACATATATACAATGGAATATTACTCAGCCATAAAAAGAAATGAAATTGAGTTATTTGTAGTGAGGTAGATGGACCTAGAATCTCATACAGAGTGAAGTAAGTCAGAAAGAGAAAAACAAATATTGTATGCTAACACATATATATGGAGCGTAAAAGAAAAGAAAAAAAAAGAAATTACCATGCATATCTAAGAATTTCCCTGTAGGTACATTCCCATATGTATAAGAGGATATAGACTAAAATTTATTCACTTAATATTATTTGTGATAACAAAACACTGGAAACAAAATTAATGTCCTTCAGTAAGAGAATTACATTTTATTCACACACACACACACACACACACACACACAAATAAAACAAAATAAATAAAAGAATAAAATGGTTCTGATGAACATAGGGGCAGGACAGGAATAAAGATGCAGATGTAGAGAATGGACTTGAGGACACGGGGAAGGGGAAGGGTAAGCTGGGACGAAGTGAGAGAGTAGCATGGACATATATACACTACCAAATGTAAAACAGATAGCTAGCGGGAAGCAGCTGCATAGCGCAGGGAGATCAGCTCAGTGCTTTGTGACCACCTAGAGGGATGGGATAGGGAGGGTGGGAGGGATATGAGGATACATGTATACATATAGCTGATTCACTTTGTTATACAGCAGAAACTAACAGAACATTGTAAAGCAATTATACTCCAATGAAGATGTTAAAAAAAATAAAAAAGCAGGTGCTTGAACACATCTACCTTATAAGATGTACACTGTTAATAGTCCTCAAATTGTGATGGACTGTTTTTTTTTAAACTTTTATCTACTATGTGGTGATACTTTCATTAAATATAATAAAACTATTGCTTTATGTAATCCACAATTGCTAAAAAGTTTCCCAAAGGTTACTTTCACTTTTTGTACGTACCTGACCTAGGACTGGTAACAGTTGATAGGTGAACTCTGGTCCGTGGATCCCACTTTGAGTAGTGCTACTTTGAGTAGCACTGCATTAGGTCAAGTAATGTTCTTAACAACCCTATCGGGTAGATATTATTCAGAATCTTCATATTGTAGAGGAGAAAGGTTAAATAAGTTGTCTAGAACTCAGATTCAGACCCAGGTGTTTTGCATGGACATTGCAGGACTTACAGTCCTGCATTTAAGATTTAGTACCCCTGGGGTGTGCACAGTCTATTGGAAGAAACAGACAGGTAAATAATAGGTTAATTATTTTTTATCTTGAAAATCAAGCAAAAATCTAGGTGTAAAACTATCACCCCACTGAAATTGCCTTCAGCTCCAAAATCCCTCTCCAGTCAGGTGCTCAGGAATTCACTTGTCTTACCTCAATATGAGTAACGCAAATCTTGGAACCATCCAAATCTCTTGTTCCTCATTCTGACTCTTTAACCAGCCCTCATTTTGAACAGATCTGTGGGATGGGGGGAAATGACCATTCTCATGTCCAAGTTCAACATCTTTTCGAGCAACATTTGTGCCCTTCCTGAAGGAGTGTGGAGGGGACATGACAAGAAAGTAATTGGTGCATCTGTTCCCACGTCTGCTCGTGAGCTGCCTGTGATCACAAACAACTCATCTGGGGGCACGTCAGTCTCTCCCCCAGAGGTACCACCCCCGCACCAGTTGTGGACCGCACACTCTGGTGTGTGAATCACCTCCTAGGATGAGCGACTGTTGACTCACAGCTTTGGAGAGCTTCCTCTTGAAACAGTAGTTGCCCTAAAGCCTTGGAAAGAGAGCAAAACAACTTTTGAAGGAAATGAACGCCATCCCTTTGTCAACTGTGAGGCTGTTACAGCTGGAAATGAACCCCACTTCCTATCAGCAAGAGCATCTAAGTGTCTGCAGGCTCCTGAGGTCTGGACCTACCACAGCTCAATGGGAAGCTTCCTGAGCCTTCCCAGCAGTGCTACTCAAGGGGCTCTGAGACCTAATTATTTAGGAGAGACATTTATTGAGAAATTACTATATGCCTGGCACTATACAAAATAATCTACATACACTATTTCATTTTATTCTCAAAAAAATAGTGTAAGGTAGATTCTATTATGATTTCCATTTTACAATTTATTTAAACTGAGGCACAGAGTGGTTAAGAACTTAGCAAAAGCTAGAGAGCTGGAAAGTGGAAGAGCCAAGGCAATTTGGCCCCAGAGTGTTTGCTCTCAAGTGCTGAGTCTTAGTGAACATCCAGCATCAGGGGAGGGGCCTCATCATCCGTGGGAGTGTTCTTTGACATTTATTGAACACCTGCTTTGGCCTCAGTTATTCTACAGAATGATGCAAAGAACATGGCATCACACCTGGTAAGTTCCTCAACTTTTCATAGCATCTGTATTCTCATTTTGTGATAGGGATTTGATGTCTCCTTACAGAGTTTGGGGTTAGATCCAAGAAGATAAAGTATCAAAAGCACATCATGCATGCCTGGCCTGTGCAGATACCCACACATGTTATTCACTCAAGACATGTGTGAAACACATGTTACAGGGATGACACATGTTATCCTCCCCAAGACACACAGGAAAAACTCAAAGAATGTGTAGTTGTGTGAACAAGAGAGACACATAACTGATGTTTATAAAGTGATTAGAACTCTAGTGGAAACATGTTCGATTTCAGGGTAATGCAAATGAGAATTGTGATTAGATTGTAAATCTTATGTACCTTATCTACTTTAGCCCTAACAGTCCTATGACTTTGGTATTATTTTGCCCACTTAATAGGTGAGGGCATTCTGTATTCATGGTACTGAGGAAGGAAACACACTCCGTGAAAGGAAGAGTTTTTGGAGGCATAATTACAGACACTGTTGACTGAGCATCTACTGTGTTCTGGACTTGTTTATATACTGTCCTGAGGTCTCACAATGGGAAGTACTACTCACAATTTACAGTGAGGAAACTGAAACTAAGAGAGTTTAGGAAACTTGCTTAAGGTCTGAAATCTAGTGAGTCCCAAAAATTACTTTGTAGTAAAGGATGATACTGATGCTGGCTTTGCAATGTGAATGTCAAATTGTATGTCAACACATTTGGTATCACTTTGCAATTTGTTTCAAGCTGTCCATGATTTCCTGCCTTTTAAGTACATTTTATTTTGTGTAGGCCTCTGGATGTGTAATGACAAAAGCACATTTTAAATCCTAGGTTTCTTCTGGAAAACAGGCTTGAGAGTGAAGATGGCAGCTGGACACATCTGTGAGCCCAAAAGCCCAGAGGTTGACAGTGGATGAAATGCACCCTGAGTCCTGTTTGGTGGGTCAAGCAGGTGGACTCAGGCACAAGGTGAAGGTGTATGTTTAGTGGAAGAAGAGGTTCTACATTTTCAGTTGGTTCCCCCACAGTCTTGCAATGAATTCCACATGGATCTCTGAATAACTGAATGTGAATAATGAGAGTTTTCAAGTTTTCTGGAAAACACTGAACAGCCGCTGTCAACCCAAAGTATGGACCCTTCAAGCATAGTGATGCAGTAGCATAGGGAACACGTTTGACCCAAGAAAAATCCAGAAAATGGATGGAGTTAAAGATCTGGTTCATCTAGTATATGGCTGAGATTTCCTGTCATCAAGTATGTTTGCTATCAAGCCTATGGCCATGTTTCCACATGGGCAGTGGTTTGAGACATTCAGCAAAACCAAACATGAAGCTTAGTGCTGTTACCAGGTTGGAATGCCATGCTCACAGCCATGGAAAATGAAGGCTGGATCTGGTGAAATGATTTTTCTTTCTTGTTTTACTTATCATCTAAGAAACCAAAAGTTTATGAGAAAAGACTGTTGGGATGCCCTCTCACTGTATGTGTTAGAGCCTGGATCTGAACCCAGGTCTGTGTGACTAAATGCCTGTGTTCAACTTACATAGCTATTCTCTTCTCTGACAATGTGATATTTAAGCTGAGTTGTAACAGGTGAGCAGACATTTTCCAGATGTATTAACAGGCAAAATACATTGTAAACAGAAGGAACAGCATGTATATAAACAAGACCTTGAACTGTGGGCTGAAGGGCCAAGATAATGTAAGGTTACACTGATAGCAGAAGGGAAGACTTGCTGTAAGATATATTTGAATACATTGAAATATGTTTTGTCATTTATTCATTCACTTGGTAATTCAACAGGTATTTATTGAGTGCCTCCGATAAGCCAGGTAAAATTGTCACATTAGAATCGGAAATTACGGGACACCTCTATCAAGATATCACTGCTTCTTAGCTCTAGAACTTCCTCTTCTGCTTTAAAACAAACAACTCTACAGACTTTTTTTATTGTTGTTGTTAACCTAAAAAGCTTAAATTATATATGTAACTTTTTTTATTTCTTTTTTAACATCTTTATTGGAGCATAATTGCTTTACAATGGTGTGTTAGTTTCTGCTTTATAACAAAGTGAATCAGTATACATATACATATATCCCCATATCTCTTCCCTCTTGCATCTCCCTCCCTCCCAACCTCCCTATCCCACCCTTCTAGGTGGTCACAAAGCACAGAGCTAATCTCCCTGTGCTGTTTGGCTGCTTCCCACTAGCTATCTATTTTACGTTTGGTAGTGTATATATGTCCATGCCACTCTCTCACTTTGTCACAGCTTACCTTTCCCCTTCCCCATATCCTCAAGTCCATTCTCTAGTAGGTCTGGGTCTTTATTCCCGTCTTGCCCCTAGGCTCTTCATGACCATTTTTCCCCCCTTAGATTCCATATATATGTGTTAGCATACGGTATTTGTTTTTCTCTTTCTGACTTACTTCACTCTGTATGACAGACTCTAGGTCCATCTACCTCACTACAAATGACTCAATTTTGTTTCTTTTTATGGCTAAGTAATATTCCATTGTATATATGTACCACATCTTCTTTATCCATTCATCTGTTGATGGACACTTAGGTTGCTTCTATGTCCTGGCTATTGTAAACAGAGCTGCAATGAACGTTTTGGTACATGACTCTTTTTGAATTATGGTTTTCTCAGGGTATATGCCCAGTAGTGGGATTGCTGGGTCATATGGTAGTTCTATTTTTTAGTTTTTTAAGGAACCTCCATACTGTTCTCCATAGCGACTGTATCAATTTACATTCCTACCAACAGTGCAAGAGGGTTCCCTTTTCTCCACACCCTCTCCAGCATTTATTGTTTGCAGATTTTTTGATGATGGACATTCTGACCAGTGTGAGATGATATCTCATTGTAGTTTTGATTTGCATTCCTCTAATGATTAATGATGTTGAGCATTCTTTCATGTGTTTGTTGGCAATCTGTATCTCTTCTTTGGAGAAATGTCTATTTAGGTCTTCTGCCCATTTTTGGATTGGGTTGTTTGTTTTTAGTCTACAGACTTTTGCTCATTGGCAAACTAGCATCAAAAGTCCCCTTTGAAGGGCCTCAATGGTGGCGCAGTGGTTGAGAGTCTGCCTGCCGATGCAGGGGACGTGGGTTCGTGCCCCGGTCCGGGAAGATGCCAGGTGCCATGGAGCAGCTGGGCCCGTGAGCCATGGCTGCTGAGCCTGCACGTCTGGAGCCTGTGCTCCACAATGGGAGAGGCCACAACAGTGAGAGGCCCGCGTACAGCAAAAACATAAATAAATAAAATAAATAAATAAATAAAAGTCCCCTTTGAGTGATGCTGGCTTTTGAGAGAAATTAACTATGAAAAGTTATAATAGATTAATGGGTGAGCACAAGGTAAAGAGAAGCAGAAAGAAATTCCAATATCTTTGGGCTGGAAAGTATCTTGGCTGTCATATGTTTTTACCTTTTTTTCTGCTGAGGTCAGAGGTGACAGTGACCTGCACAAGCTCTCTTATGTACCTGTTTTAACTACTTTCTTTTCTTACAGCCAGGGTCTTATTTCGGTATCTCATCATTTTCACCTGGATTATTACAACAGCCTCTAACAGATCTCCCTTCCTCCATGCTTGCCTCCTCCCACCCTCCACACAGCACAGAGATCATTCAAAAAACAATTGCTTTATTTTACTTTGTTCCTCAAAACCATTCAGTGTTTCCATATTGCCTTGGGCTGTGCTTCTCAAACTGTGGTTAGAGACCAGGTATGGACAGTATTCAAAACCATAGGATGCGGGCCTCCCTGGTGGCGCAAGTGGTTGAGAGTCCGCCTGCCGATGCAGGGGATACGGGTTCGTGCCCCGGTCTGGGAGGATCCCATATGCCGCGGAGCGGCTGGGCCCGTGAGCCATGGCCGCTGAGCCTGCGCGTCCAGAGCCTGTGCTCCGCAACGGGGGAGGCCATAACAGTGAGAGGCCCGCATACGGCAAAAAAAAAAAAAAAAAAAAAAAAAACCATAGGATGAACATAGCATCACTCTAGAATGTTCATTTTACTTGATGGCTAGTAATTAAAAATATTATTTTATATTAAAATAAATGAATATATTACAGAATACATGAAAAATTTGGGGGAGTTTAAAAAGATTTCAAAGAATTTTCTTGTAGCAGTTGCTGTCAGAACCTGTGGAAGTACGAATTTATTGTTTTCTGCTGTTAAAGATGTTTCAGTGGGAAAAATCTATAATGTCCTAGACCATAGGATAAAATTCAAATATCCTGTCTTCAATTTCTCTAGGATCTGTTCATGCCTGGCTTGCCACCCTCTTCTTTTTAATGGTTTCCTTGAAACTCTACTCACCAACTATCCCACTATCATATGGCAACTCTATTTTTAGTTTTTTAAGGAACCTCCATACTGTTCTCCATAGTGGCTGCACCAATTTACATTCCCACCAACAGTGTAGGAGGGTTCCCTTTTCCTCACACCCTGAGAGAGGCCTATCTTGATCTCAGACTTCCAGCCTCCACAGGACTGCGAGAAGATAAATTTCTGTTGTTAGATCTGTGATGCTTTGTTATGGCAGCCCTAGCAAACTAACACACTCTGGGATTAGGGACTTTATAAGACATAGTTGCTAGGCTTCCAGTCTCCACGTTATAAGAGAGAACTTAGAAGGGCAAGAATGGCTCTGAGTTGCCAAGAGGCTCTCCAGCACAGCTGGCCTCTGTTGCGCACATGCTGAGAACCAGGCATGGCACTAAGCACTTTGCACATTATCTCATTTAATTTAATCCTTGTATCTACCAGTTTAATGCCAATCTCACAGCCACACTGTGAGTCTCAGAGGAGTTACTTTCCCAAGGTCCCCCAGCTGGTCACTAGTATGGGACCCTGGGTCTGACCCCCAAGGAGGATCTCTCTTCACTACATGCCTGGTTGCATAGGCACTTCCCTCACTGGTCCACACAAGGAATATCTATTGATATTTAAGTCTATGTCACTTCCTCTGTTCCTTTTTATCAGCTCTCCCACTCCTCACCCAAAGACAACCTCCTTCCTCCCCACAGAGCACACCATTTCCTCCTTTATTCCCCCAAATCTGTGTCCTGTATGGACTACTACCATAGTACCAAAATAATATCAAAAATTGGAAATGGCCAATGACAGGAGAATGAGTAAGTAAATGATGGTGTATTTACTCAGTATAATATTATATAATAATAATAATGGAATAATAATTACACAATTCAATATATGATTCTAATGAAGATCTTATAAAAATGCTAAAGAAAGATTCCTTTTGAATAATGGTAAGTGAAAAAGCAGGATTTGCTGTGATTATTTGTACTTAAAAAATAAAATAAAATCCTAAACAGAAGGAAAAAATGGAAGAAATACTCTTAGCTGTAGTCATCTTTGGATGATTTTTTTCTCTCACACTTATTGTTTATATTTTGCAACAGAATCGGCTACAATGAAAATGGATTTGTCATATAAAGAGGCTTTTGAAAAACATCTAGGTCCTGCACTAAAGATATCTGCTGCCAATACCCTTACATTCTGCTGAGGGACACCATTCAGAAGAATTCTCTGTGACTGGGAGAGAAAGGGCCACAGTGTCACAGAAACATCAAGAAGATGGAGGCGGGCTTCCGTGGTGGCGCAGTGGTTGAGAGTCCGCCTGCCGATGCAGGGGACACGGGTTCGTGCCCCGGTCCGGGAAGATCCCACATGCCATGGAGTGGCTGGGCCTGTGAGCCATGGCCGCTGAGCCTGCGCGTCTGGATCCTGTGCTCTGCAACGGGAGAGGCCACAACAGTGAGAGGCCCGCGTACCGCAAAAAAAAGAAGGTGGAGGCTCAGAAGAGAAGCCAAAGACCAAGGAACTTTAGGTCCTTGTTTTTCTCCCCCACTATGGAGGCAGCTCCTGGGAGCCTTTCCAGCCCGGTCAGTGTCGCTACATCCATAGTGCCTAGCTAGGCTTGGAGGAAACTAAGGTGGCCAAACTCTGCCCCAAACCACCCCCACCTTGAAACCCCTCTAAAACCTCCCAGTAGCCTTCTGGATTCCTCTTGGGTATGCTGAGCAGTAAGGAGTTCACACGTTTGAGCCAGTCACCTCCCACCTGCCCCTCCAGTCAGTTAAAGTGTTCTGCCCAAATCTATTCCTTGCTATCCCTGTCCTGCTGTATGGGTTCCCCAAGAACGAGGTTAGCTCTTTACTTGACGGCCTCCACTACTCTTTGACCATATGAATGCTCTGTAGATTGAGGTTCATGAGACCAGAGGTTATGTTTGTTTTGCTCCTGGCTGTATCCTTAGCACATGACACAGAACAAGCACCCAATAAATGTTGTAGAATAAATGAACAAGTGAAGGAGCAACTGAACAAATGTTCACTCTCTGACATGGGTCCTGGACCCCTCACCCTTTTCTTTTGGACATCATCCAACATGGTAATGTTCCTATTCAAATGTAGAGCTCAGGAGTCTACCACAATAGTTCTAGGAGGGTGGGAGCACAATTCACAGGAACCATAAAATTCTTCATTTATAATATGCTATGTGTATGATGCAACTCAAGATCTTCATAACTGTTGACAAAGCCTCTTATGTTAAAAAAAAACTCTGGGCTATGTTTTTAGCGTTTAGGGCCAGTGTTATAAATCTCAGCAGAACTGTGGTCCCTATTTTGACCATTCAAGACATCGTGCAATGTAGTGGAAAAGGCATAGAACTGGGAGTTAAAAGACCTGGGCTCTGATCATTGCAGTGATAGTTTCTAGCACCAGGCACCAGGCTCACTCCAGGCTAAGCCCGCGGTTCAGTGCCTTGCCCTGTTTTGCATTTAATCCCTGTTGCAAACATAGATAGTATTTTTACCATGTTTTACAAATAGGGGAATTGAGGCTTAGAGGGGCTAAGCAACTGGCCTAAGCTTGACTCTATCATTTAATTGCCAAAAAATCTCAAGCTGGTCACTCAGACTCTTGGTGCTTCATTTTCCTTATCTGTCAAATGAGGATAATAATACCTGCCTTGGAGAGCTATTGGGAGGATTTATTAAAAGGCTGCAGTGAAAGTAACTATGAAAACCTATAAATTTGCAATACATTATTGTAAAGGCTCTGATTTTCCAGAAAACAGTCTGGAGACCTAGACTGCAATTTCCTCTTCTTGTCTGTGTATTCCAGATTGCTGTCAGTTGATGTAACAAATGTTTTCTTCCTTTCTCTAATCCTGTACTTTATAGATTAATTACTCCCAAATGGATACATGAAAGACCAATTTCTGCCTAACATACATCAAACCAGCCATAAATATGTACTTAGATTTTTATTTATTATTCTTCATTAAATCTATTTCAAGTGAAAACAAACAAATCCGATCTTTTCCAGTATTAGATGATCTCAGCGCCAAATGCGTCTTTCTTCATTACTCTTCCAGCAGAGGGCACTGTTTCTCTGTAAAGCAGGTGATCCTTCTCTTTCAAACACGATTGTTAGACTTTGGAGGGAGAACAATTTCCCAGGGACCCCAGAAATAAATGCATACCAAAGTACTAGGAATTAATAATAGGGAGGACGTCATCTGGGTTTACTTCCCAAAGAGAATTTTCAGCTAGTGCAGAAATGCCAATTTTTGTATTGTGCAATATTGGGTCAAGTCCCCTCCTTTAGAAATCACAGTATGTGACAGAGCCTTTTAGACCATTTAGCTCTCAGGTCACAAAGAAGCAGCCTGTGGGCCAAATTCAGTCCACGTTCATGTTTTGTTTTTTCTACATTATTATTATTATTATTAGGCTAACATTAAATTAAGCAGGAGATTGCACATAAGATAAAGATTTCTTAGCATTTCTTTTTTTAAAAATTAATTAATTAATTTTTGGCTGCATTGGGTCTTTGTTGCTGCACGTGGGCTTTCTCTAGTTGCGGCGAGCAGGGGCTACTCTTCGTTGTAGCGCGTGGGCTTCTCATTGCGGTGGCTTCTCTTATTGCGGAGCTGGGCTCTAGGTAAGTGGGCTTCAGTAGTTGTGGCGCATGGGCTTAGTTGCTCAGTGGCATGTGGGATCCTCCCAGACTAGGGCTGGAACCCATGTCCCCTGCATTGGCAGGCAGATTCTTTACCACTGCACCACCAGAGAAGTCCCTCTTAGCATTTTTTAAAAAAACAAATCAGAAGATCTCACAGCTCTGAGCCCACATGCCTCCCTGGTGACAATTGGCTGGAGTTTAATAAATTGACCCCTTTGGGCAAGGCATATGCTTGCTACTTCCCCACTGTCCCCATTCAGCCTGTCCCATGGGTGTACATCATCTACCTAGACCCCAACATACTTAAGTTTGTGACCTGCAGATTATGGTCCACCTTCTTTGTGTTACAGATGAGAAAAACAGGCCCTAGAAGTAGGAAGTGCTTTACTCAAGGTCACAGTACAAGTGAGGCTCTGAGACCAGGCTAGAATCCCAACTTACAGGGTTATAGGGTTTCTCAAAAATGACGAGTGGTCCTGACTCCTGCCCCCCGTGCTTTAGTCAGGAAGCTTCAGCCCTTTCCTCATCTCTCTCAGGAGGCTGATGTTCCCCAGCAGGTGGGAGGGGCCACAGAAGGGCTGAGACGTCGTAAGATGCAAGGCGATGCTTTAGAGGGCAGAAAGAGAGAGGAGAGGTCCAGTTTTGTTTCTCAGACTCCTGATTTCTTCTGCAGATGGACAGGACTTGAAAGCACAGAGCCAGAGAGACTTAGTTCCTGACTCTTTCTGGGCCTTTGTTTCCTCATCTGTACAATGGAAGCCCTGTTACTTGGTGGAAGTTGTATGAAAGTTACTCATTCTCTGAGTTGAGCATCTGTGATCCATTCCATTGTGACTGCCTACTAGGTGTCAGTGCTGAGGGCACAGCTATGCTTGGAACATGGGGAGCCCTCCTAGACGGCGGCATTATTGAGGAGAAACAGGACAGACAGGATTTTTGTTACCTTTGCCTGGAGGGGCCTCAACCCCTCCACATTCCAATAGCTCTTTTCCTAAACCAGTAGTTCTTAACGTTGACAACACATTAAAATATCCTGGGGTGTTTTTGTGAATCTCCATACCCAGACTGCCTCCCAGATCAAGTGAACAGAATTTCTAGGGGTGAGATCCAGTCATCAGTGCTGTTTAAAGTGACCTTTGACACTCCAATGTGCAGTGCAGATGAAAACCACTGTCTGGAATCTTCTCCCCACCCTGTCATAGCCCGGAGCCTCTTCTTTACCTGAGATCCACCCTGCATACGCACTTCCCTTCTTACCCTCCTACCCCCGCCCTTGGACTCTGGACAGATTAATTAAACCCCTTTGAGCCTTGGTTTTCTTATCAGGATAATAGAACCTCAATTAAGTCCTGTATGATATGCGCTATTTCATGTAATTCTAGCAACCATGGGCTGGCAATAGAAAGGTTATTAGGTTTGCAAATTCATAAGATCACAGAGTCTTAGGGTTCAAAGAATTCTTTAGAAATCATATAACCCAACCTCTCCCCGGGGTTGGAATTCCTACTTGCCTACCTCCTGAGAAAACGGGCTTCCTACTTTCCAGAGTGGGGCAGCTCTAATTCTTAAAAGTTAAAACCATTTGTTGAGATGACATCTGCCTCCCTTGAACTTCCATCTCTTGGTTCTAACTGTGGTCTTCAGGAAAAGAGAGAACAACCCTCATTATTTTGCTACATGGCAGACAGACCTTTGGAAGTATGGTGATGACAGCCCATTTCATCCCTAAGTTTTCTTCTCACCTCCAAGCTTTCTCTCCCCCAGCTTTCTCAACTGATCCTCAAACAAGACCATTTCCAGTTCCACTGCCATCCGGCCTCCTCTTTGATTCAGGGAGACAGAAGTGGAATCAACACTTATGGAAGACTTTTCTAACATTCAGAGTTGTTCAGCAATGGATCAGTGCTCACTTTGAAATATCATTGCTTGTATGTAGATTATACCTAAAAAAATTGGGTCGGGGAGGGGGGGAACTATTACAAATGTGGTGGGCATCTGTTTTTGTTTGTCCAACATCCATGACATTTTCTTTGGGACTAGGATTAAAATCCACTTGGGTGAATGATCCAAGTCTTTTGAGTACAGGTTGGCTTGGACAGTTAGCAAGGTGCCCTACTCTCCTCTAGCCACAGGCAGAAACATGGCCTTCGCTGGGCTGACCAGACCTTCCCTTCCTAATTGGTCACATGAGTGGTTTGAGCTCACTGGTTGTCACAGGGGCTCCTGGACGAGCCTGTGGTGTAGTTCTTGCAAAACCCCTAGAACCGCTTGCTTCCTCTTCCTGTCTTTCTCAGCCTGGTTCCCAGCTTTCCTTTTGAAATTGTGCATTCCCTCACATTCTTCCCCCCATTGTCTTTTGGTATGTATTCATCAAATGCAGTTTCTGTTGCATACGAGTAAAGACTCCTGGTTTACTTGGTAACAGAGTAAAGGAACAAATAACGTTATGGAGTATTAATTTTAAAAAGTCTCAAAGCATAGATAAAGAGGAAAATAAATGTAGAATTTATATTATTTTACTTATTGTATATGCTATGTGTATTCTATATGTTATATATGTACAATGAATATTTTTTATTTTCATGTTTTTTTAAAATTAAACTCTTATTGTAAACTAACGTGCACATTGTAGAAAAGTTGAAAAATACAGAAAATCATATATTACATATTACATATGTAAAATTATTTCTTGGCTGCTAAAAGTGTGAGTTTATGCCCTGGGGCAGAATTGATGCCATTCCACACTAGCCCAGCTTCTTGGTTACCTTTTGGTCTGTTTTTATTTCACTGAGAATGTGGGCCAGTGCTTATTTTCACAGCCAAATTAATTAATGAGAAAATCCTCAGACTTTCCATGTATCACTTCCAAACGCCCACTTTTGATGAGTCAGTTGCCATTTGAACAATATAGGATAATTTTCAAATTAATTAAAACAAGACAACAATACACCCCATTTCTTACTCAAGTATCTCCAAGGGATTCTATTCTGACTTCATTAATCTTTGGACTTCCACTCTCAAACAGAGAAAGGACATTAATCATGACTCCCAGCGGAATAGGAACAGAACCCAGAGAGCGAACGGTTTGTCAGTTATGCAGAAGTGCTGGGGTAATTGGGACTATATCCTGCTTGGAGTCTTTCTAATTTTTTTTTTTCCTTGCCAGACAATCAATCAGCCATATTTATATATTGAGTGGATACCTATTATGTGCTAGTTGTTTTACAAATACTTAGGGGAATGTGAAATACAAACTACTCTGGGACCTTGCCCCCATCCCCTTGGTGTCCAAGTAGCAAGGATTGACAGATATGTAAGGAAATAAGCACAGAGATCGTATTGTGATGTTCATTAAGTGTAAAGCAGCTGCTGTTTTGTTCTCTGAACACAGTATAAAATCAAGTTTCTCACTGTGGGTACCTTTTCTCTGCTTCTGCAAATCTATTTAGTATCTGCTCTGCACAAGGCACGTTCACATGCATCTGCCCTCTTAATGCTCACGACAGCTCAGCAAAGGAGGCATGCTCATTTTCATCTTATAGATGAGGGTGGGAGATCACCCAGCCTGTGAGCCCTCTCCTTTCTCTCTCTCCATGATTTTCCCGGTTCTCCTTGTGTACTGCTGTGGCCTAGTCACCATGGTGCTCACGTGGCCCCTCTCTCTCTCTGAGTCCAGGTTTCTCCCTCTCCTGAACTTGAGAGTCATACCCGAGTCACCTTGGGCATCTCCACATAGATGACCCACAGGCATGTGAAACTCAGTATGCCTTAGACCAAAGCCATCTCGTTTCCCTCCCCAAACCTATTCTGCCTCTTTTGCTTCTAATCCAAGTAAACATGCCATCCACTGACATCCTAGCCTGAGAATCAGCCTGGACGCCTCCCTTTCCTGCACAGACCTCTCCCATTCAATCAGCCATCATTTCTACTTCCTACATTTGTTTCAAAACTATCGCCTTCTCTCTGTCTCCATGACTTCGGTCCTGGTCCAACTCTCACCCCTTATCTGCTGCTTACTGTACCAGCCTGTCCCTTCTCCAATATCCACTCTTCTCCAATCCATCTTCCATGCTGCAGCCAATGGGATTTTTTGTAAATGCAAATATGATCATGTTCTTCACCTGGTTTCAATCATTCAATGGCTCCCTAATGCTCTGGGTACAAAAGCCAAACTTCTATCAATAATATAAAGGTCCCTCAGGATCTGGTTTCAGTCTACCTCCCACCTTCTTGCTTTTGCTCTATTTTCTGACTGGAGATATTTTTCACTCTAGTCATCACCTACTGAACTCCTGCTCATCTGTCAAGATCCAGCTCAAATGCTATCTCCGCTACAGGAAGCCTTCCCTGACCCTTAAGATGGAAAAATTCTTGGGATGGAGGAGAATGAGATTAGGTATTTATTTCCCTGACACCTTCCCTGTTTGGTCACCCTGGTCTGGCTTTGACCCTCAACTGTCAGTCACTATTCCTTTCAAGGTTATCTTCTCTACACAACTCTTCCCTTCCAGGTCTCTGTAGCCAATTCCCTCCCCTATTCTTTTGGACCCGGGGTGGTACCAGCACCCAGGGTGATAATAGCTGCTAGCCCTGGGTCCCTGCACAGCCCCTGTGGGTCTCCTACATTCCACCTACTCCCCTTTGTAAATAAACTTCCTCGAATTATACTGTTCTGTTTCCTAGAGGGACCCTATCTGATCCACCAATATTTTACAAACAGAATCACATTTCTCTCTGTTACCATTTCAAAACTATATTATCTTTGTTTCTGTTTGATCCTTCATTGGTCTTGGTTTGTAACTCTTGTACTTGAAACTGGGGGGCAAAACAGCTTTTCTACCGTATTTGCCAAGAGAGAAAAAAACTGTAAAAATCCACTATTTTAATTTCCAGCATATAGATCTTATCACAAGAATCTTAACGAACCACTTATGTGCCTCTATCTCTTCATTAGACTGTGAACCCCTTGAGGGCAGCAACTGGATTTTCTCCACCATTCTTCCCCGAAACACAGCACTGTGCCTGGGATATAGTAGAAACTCAGTAAATATTCAGTTAATGAATAAAGCACTAGGAAGCACGTCATAAATATTCATAGAATAAATGAACGGGGAAAGAATTGGTACCCCACATTTCAAAGCCTTAGAGACTATAGTTGTTAACAGGTGAGTCTCTTTTTTTCCTTTTGTCCCCATGCCAGGATATTGGAGCATTATGTTGCCAGGCTTTGGAATTTCCTGAAAAGAGTTAAAAAGATCTTTCCTACCCAAAGCACCTTTGGCACACATAACTCAGAGAAAGCACCCTAACCAAGCTCTCACCCCCAAACTCCCCTTCCCCCTATCACACCCCTTCAGATGTGACAACTCTGTGGGAAACCAATTGGCTGTTAATCACAAGGGAGCTTTATTTACTCTGTTGAAAGAATTGAAAAGCAGTCATTTTTATTAGCGCCACAGATGCTTCTTCCATCATGGAAGAAATACAATTATGCGTCTTCCTTTGGCTGAATGCAGACAGCTACAACCTCATTATTCATTCCGGTAGGAAGCAGGGCTCTATAATGAGCAGGGGAAAAAATACACTGACCCCTCATTCGTAAAGGGAACAAATCTTAGTTTCTGGAATGACACGGCCACTGCCAGCATAGCAAAAAAGGCTTTTTATTTTTTTTCGGTTACATAATAGGTTGTGATAGCTTTAGAGGCCTAGCAGAGGCGGTCCTTAGGGTGTAGGGGAAAGAGTGTGGGCTCTGCTTCAGGCCAGCCTGGGTTCAAACCCTGACTCTGCTTCTTATCAGTACTGGACAGAGGGCATTTTCTTATCTGAAATTGGAAATAGGAATAGAACAGCTTCCCAGGGTGGTAGTAAGGATTAGAGATTAAATTCCTGTACGTGGTGTACAGCACCCATTGTGACAGGGTCTGGCCCCCTGCCTACCTCTCCAGCTGCTACTCCCACCCTCCCTCCCCCCAAAGCTGGCATCTCTGCTGCAGCCATACTGAACTCTTCAAAACTCCCTAGAACTTGCCATACTTCTCCCTGCTTCCCTGACTGTGCACACGTGCCCCCTCTGCCTGAGTCACACGCCCTCACTTCCCTTGTTCATCCGGCAAACGTGTTTTCTTAATAGTGATGGCTCTTCTGTGAAACCCGCCTCTCCCTCCCTCCCCTGGACAGACAGAGCATCACCCATCTTACCACCACCCTTTGCACACAGCTCACTGTAGGATGTTGCCACACACTGAGATGGACGTGTCTGCTTATGTGTCCGTCCTAAGCATCAGTCTGTAAGCTCCTTAAAGAGCAAGAATTAGGAGCTCTCTCTTCTGTAGGGACAGCTCTGGGCAGAACTGATGGTCAATCAATGATTTACTGAATGAATGAATGAAGACTTAGGCAAAACACCTAGCTCCCTGCATGGTTGTGGCAGACACGGTGGATTGGTTAAAGTTATACCATTTTCAACCTTCCCCACTCACCTGCTCCCACCATAGAGACCCCAGCTGTTAGGGAATTTGGGAGAACCCTGTCACCCAGTTTTGGCCAATGAGAAATTGAAGGAAGTCTGTTGGGGGTACGTGTGTTTCTTTTACTTGTCCTCAGGCATCCTAATTGGATCTTGACACAGGGTATTCAATTCTAAAGGCTGATTCTCCTTTACCCAGCCTCATGGGTTGACATAATGAGCAAAGTATGGTCTTGGAAGTCAGACAAAAGAGGGTTTGAATTTAATCTCCATTACTGTGTGTCCCACAATCAACATGGTGCAGACTACTGACCTGGAAGGTGGATGGACTCGGTTCAAGTGCTTTTTAAAGTTGTTTGACCTTGGGCAAAAAATCCTCATCTTCCAGTGTCTTAGTTTCTTCATCTGTAAAATCAGAATAGTAATAGTACCTACCTCATAGGGTTAAGTAGGTTAATGAATATAAGGTACTTAGAAGAGAGTGTGACACATACCTAGGACTGTGTGACATCAACACTATTTTTATTAAGAATACTAGTTGTGTAACTTAAGGCAATTTTATGTGCTCTCTGAGATTTGATGTGCACATCTATACAATGGGAGTTAGAAGTGTCTGCTTCACAGATTGTGGCTAGGATGGCAATTCATGCACTTAGAGCACCAGACGCAGCACATGGCACGAGGCCACAGCTGGGCAAAGAGAGAAGAAAGACTGTGCTGAACTCTGGACCTGGTGTGTCTGGGGATGTCTGGACTGATGGAGCCTCACCTTTACTCCCTGGTACCCTCCTCCCTTCCTACCACCACGAAAGAGAGGTCCCTCCTGGGTGAGGCCAATGGCTGCCCCTGAGCTCTGAACCCCTTCCCTCTTCTCAGGGACCTTGTGCTATTGATTCAGCGCCTGTCCCTTCAGCCTTTTCCTCTCCACTCACTCCTCTCCAAGAACATTTTAAATGGGCTCCTGTCTCTTTCACCCTAGAACAAACACCACTTCATTAAAAAAAAAAAAATCAGCTTTAATCCAACTCTCTCCCTAGTGCCATTCTTTTTCTTTCCATCTTTTCACAGTCAAACTCCTTACCGTATTAGTCTACACAACAAATCTGTCTCCTTCCTCACCTCCCACTCACTCCTCCCGATGGTGCAGCCTTTAAAAAGTAGGTTGAATATTTAGAGTCTAGAAGAAGCAAGGTATAAAAGACACAGGGGCAGGCACGGGTGGTTTCCAACCTGAAAAGGAGGCCTAGAGAGAAGGTATAGAAAGAAGAGGAGGTGATAAAGACTCTGGTGACCTTGGCCGCTGCTGGCCTTCAGTGCCTGATATGCAATCCAGGCTCACGTGTTGGGCAAAAACTACAGTCCTCTAGGCTCATTACCCACAGTCCCCTAGGCTCATTACCCACAGTCCTCTAGGCTCATTACCCACATGCACGCAGCTCCCTCCCACATTATGAGCCCTTTCCTGGTAGCACCTAACTTCTAATCAAGCCTAGTGCAGACAGCTCCAAGCCTTCTGTGCCTTTCCAATTCATCTCCATTACTGTGTGTCCCACAATCAACACGTTGCAGATTACTGACCTGGAAGTTGGATGGACTGGGTTCAAGTGCTTTTTAAAGTTGGTTGATCTTGGGCAAAAAACCTCATCTTCCAGTGCAACTACTGGGGCTTCACTGAAGTCTAAGCAATGCCAAGAAGAGAATAGTAAGAAGGTAAAATTTATATGTGGATGTAAGTTTTAAGATCTTTCCCGTGTCTTTCCTTTCTCCTGTTTCAAAATCATCCATAATCAACAGAGGCCAGGGGCAGATGCTGTCGACCTGGCTCTGATGTTGCCCACCTGGGAAATCACATAGGAACATCTGAACTGCCTTGCCTGACAGACCCAGAAGATTGGAGCTAGTGTTTGTGAAGCAAACACATCAAAGCTCTGCCACATCCAAAAGCTCACTGGATTTTCTTAACGAATATATGAGTTAGGGGCCCTTGCCAGCCCCAATTACAAAGAGGCCAAGGTTCAGAGAGTATCAGGGTCAGTAGCATCTACCATTTGTAGGACTTGCCATGGGCCAGGCCCTGACCTGGCTGAGCACTTTGAAGACATTAGCTCACTTGGTCCTGTGGCTGCAGCCTTATACACAGGCGTTATTGCCCCTTTTACACATAAAAAGCTTAGGATTTGGTAGACACAAGGCTGACTCTGCTACTTCCTGATTAGAGGAGTGACATTGGGTGACCTTCTTAAGCTCTGTGGGCTACAGTTTACCATCTAGAAAATATCAGGGCTAGATTTTATTTATTTATTTATTTATTTTTGCGGTAAGCGGGCCTCTCACTATTGTGGCCTCTCCCGTTGTGGAGCACAGGCTCCAGACACGCAGGCTCAGCGGCCACGGCTCACGGGCCCAGCCGCTCCGCAGCATGTGGGATCTTCCCAGACCGGGGCACGAACCCGTGTCCCCTGCATTGGCAGGCAGACTCTCAACCACTGTGCCACCAGGGAAGCCCTATCAGGGCTAGATTGAATGGGCTAAAATCCATTCCAAATTGAACTCTCTTGGGTGTAATACTTGCTAGTCATCTCCTCATAACTCCCAACTGTTAGAGTCAGCTCAGGATATTGGAGCAACATTAAAGAAGTTATTTCAGTTTTAGGAATGGAACTAAAGTGGGTGGAGGAAGAACTGTATGGTCTGTAACTGCCATTCTGTTCATTTTTCACTAGGTTGTTCTTGTGGGTTTCTTAGAACACTTTCCAGATTCTTCTAAATTTTAAAACTAGGATGTTGGAATCAGACAGATGACCCAGATTCAGTATTGGTCACAGCATTTGCTAGTTGTATGATCTTGAGAAGTTCACTGACATTTCTGAGCCTCTGTTCTCTCATCTGTAAGAGGAGGTGCTCCCAGGATTGTTGAGAAGATTAGCAAGAAGGAGTGCATGAAGCTGCTTGACACGTAGTAGGTGCTCAGTAAATAGTTGTGATGATTATTTGCTTTATTTTTTTTGAATTTTATTTTATTTATTTTTTTATACAGCAGGTTCTTATTAGTTGTCCATTTTATACACATCAGTGTATACATGTCAAACCCAATTGCCCAATTCATCCCACCACCACCCCCACCACCCACCGCTTTCCCCCCTTGGTGTCCATATGTTTGTTCTCTACATCTGTGTCTCAATTTCTGCCCTGCAAACCGGTTCACCTGTACCAGTTTTTTGGGTTCCACATATATGCATTAATATACAGTATTTGTTTTTCTCTTTCTGACTTACTTCACTCTGTATGACAGTCTCTAGATCCATCCATGTCTCTACAAATGACCCAGTTTTGTTCCTTTTTATGGCTGAATAATATTCCATTGTATATATGTACCACAACTTCTTTATCCTTTCATCTGTCGATGGGCATTTAGGTTGCTTCCATGTCCTGGCTATTGTAAATAGTGCTGCAATGAACACTGGGGTGCATGTGTCCTTTTGAATTATGGTTTTCTCTGGGTATATGCCCAGTAGTGGGATTGCTGGATCATATGGTAATACTATTTTTAGTTTTTTAAGGAACCTCCATACTGTTCTCCATAGTGGCTGTATCAATTTACATTCCCACCAGCAGTGCAAGAGGGTTCCTTTTTCTCCATACCTTCTCTGGCATTTGTTGTTTGTACATTTTCTGATGATGCCCATTCTAACTGGTGTGAGATGATACCTCACTGTAGTTTTGATTTGCATTTTTCTAATAATTAGTGATGTCGAGCAGCTTTTCATGTGCTTCTTGGCCATCTGTATGTCTTCTTGGAGAAATGTCTATTTAGGTCTTCTGCCCATTTGTGAACTGGGTTGTCTGTTTTTTTAATATTGAGCTGCATGAGCTGTTTATATATTTTGGGGATTAAACCTTTGTCTGTTGCTTCATTTGCAAATATTTTCTCCCATTCTGAGGCTTGTCTATTTGTCTTGTTTGTAGTTTCCTTTGCTGTGCAAAAGCTTTTAAGTTTCATTAGGTCCCATTTTTTAATTTTTGTTTTTATTTCCATTACTCTAGGAGGTGGGTCACAAAAGATGTTGCTGTGATTTATGCCAGAGAGTGTTCTTCCTGTGTTTTCTTCTAAGACTTTTACAGTGTCCATTCTTACATTTAGGTCTCTAAACCATTTTGAGTTTATTTTATTTTTGAGTTTATTTTTGTGTATGGTGTTAGGGAGTGTTCTAATTTCATTCTTTTACATGTAGCTGTCCAGTATTCCCAGCACCACTTATTGAAGAGACTTGTCTTTTCTCCATTGTATATCCTTGCCTCCCTTGTCACTGATTAGTTGACCATAGGTGCACGGGTTTATCTCTGGGCTTTCTATCCGGTTCCATTGATCTATATATCTATTTTTGTGCCAGTACAATATTGTCTTGATTACTGTAGCTTTGTAGTATAGTCTGAAGTCAGGGAGTCTGATTCCTCCAGCTCTGTTTTTTTCCCTCAAGACCACTTTGGCTATTCGGAGTCTTTTGTGTCTCCATACAAATTTTAAGATTTTTTGTTATAGTTCTGTAAAAAATGCCATTGGTAAGTTGATAGGGATTGCATTGAATGTGTAGATTGCTTTCCATGGTATAGTCATTTTCACAATATTGATTCTTCCAATCCAAGAACATGGTATATCTCTCCATCTGTTTGTATCATCTTTAATTTCTTTCATCAGTGTTTTATAGTTTTCTGCAAACAGGTCTTTGTCTCCCTAGGTAGGTTTATTCCTTGATATTTTATTCTTTTTGTTGCAATGGTAAATGGGAGTGTTTCCTTAATTTCTCTTTCAGATTTTTCATCATTAGTGTATAGGCATGAAAGAGATTTCTGTGCATTAATTTTGTATCCTGCAACTTTACCAAATTCATTGATTAGCTCTAGTAGTTTTCTGGTGACATCTTTAGGATTCTCTATGTATAGTATCATGTCATCTGCAAACAGTGAAAGTTTTACTTTTCCTTTGCCAATTTGTATTCCTTTTATTTCTTTTTCTTCTCTGATTGCTGTGGCTATGACTTCAAAAACTATGTTGAATAATAGTGGTGGGAGTGGACATCTTTGTCTTGTTCCTGATCTTAGAGGAAATGCTTTCAGTTTTTCACCATTACGAATGATGTTTGCTGTGGGTTCGTTGTATATGGCCTATATTATGTTGAGGTAGGTTCCCTCTATGCCCACTTTCTGGAGACTTTTTACCATAAGTGGGTGTTGAATTTTGTCAAAAGCTTTTTCTGCATCTATTGAGATGATCATATAGTTTTTATTGTTCAATTTGTTAATATGGTGTATCACGTTGATTGATTTGCGTATATTGAAGATTGCTTGCATCCCTGGGATAAATCCCACTTGATCATGGTGTATGATCCTTTTAATGTGTTGTTGGAGTCTGTTTGCTAGTATTTGGTTGAGGATTTTTGCATCTATCTTCATCAGTGATATTGGTCAGTAATTTTCTTTTTTTGTGACATCTTTGTCTGGTTTTGGTATCAGGGTGATGGTGGCCTCAAAGAATGAGTTTGGGAGTGTTCCTTCCTCAGCAATTTTTTGGAAGAGTTTTAGAAGAATGGGTGTTAGCTCTTGTCTAAATGTTTGATAGAATTCACCTGAGAAGCCATCTGGTCCTGCACTTTTGTTTGTTGGAAGATTTTTAATCACAGTTTCAATTTCATTACTTGTGATTGGTCTGTTCATATTTTCTACTTCTTCCTGTTTCAGTCTTGGAAGGTTATACCTTTCTGAGGATTTGTCCATTTCTTCCAGGTTGTCCATTTAATTGGCATAGAGTTGCTTGTAGTAGTCTCTTAAGATGCTTTGTATTTCTGTGGTGTCTGTTATAACTTCTCCTTTTTCATTTCTAATTTTATTAATTTGAGTCCTCTTCCTCTTTTCCTTGATGAGTCTGGCTAATGGTTTATTAATTTTGTTTATCTCCTCAAAGAACCAGCTTTTAGCTTTATTGATCGTTGCTATTGTTTTCTTTGTTTCTATTTCATTTATTTCTTCTCTGATCTTTATGATTTCTTTCCTTCTACTAACTTTGGGTTTTGTTAATTCTTCTTTCTCCAGTTCCTTTAGATGTAAGGTTCGATTGTTTATTTGAGATGTTTGTTGTTTCCTGAGGTAGGATTGTATTGCTATAAA
Organism: Mesoplodon densirostris; assembly: GCF_025265405.1. Classification (NCBI taxonomy): domain Eukaryota; kingdom Metazoa; phylum Chordata; class Mammalia; order Artiodactyla; family Ziphiidae; genus Mesoplodon; species Mesoplodon densirostris. The sequence continues at coordinate 51,304,572 of NC_082662.1, forward strand.
TTTCCCTCTTAGAACTGCTTTTGCTTCATCGTGTGGGTTTTGGATCGCCGTGTTTTCATTGTCATTTGTCTCTAGGTATTTTTTGATTTCCTCTTTGATTTCTTCAGTGATCACTTGGTTATTTAGTAACATATTGTTTAGCCTCCATGTGTTTGTGGTTTTTATGTTTTTTTCCCTGTAATTGATTTCTAATCTCATAGCGTTGTGGTTAGAAAAGATGCTTGATATGATTTCAATTTTCTTAAACTTACCGAGGCTTGTTTTGTGACCCAAGATGTGATCTATTCTGGAGAACGTTCCATGCACACTTGAGAAGAAACTGTGATATCTGCTGTTTTTGGATGGAACGTCCTATAAGTATCAATTAAATCTATCTTGTCTATTGTGTCATTTAAAGCTTGTGTTTCCTTATTAATTTTCTGTTTGGATGATCTGTCCACTGGTGTAAGTGAGGTGTTAAAATCCCCCACTATTATTGTGTCATTGTCGATTTCCTCTTTTATAGCTGTTAGCATTTGCCTTATGTATTGAGGTGCTCCTATGTTGGGTGCATATATATTTATAATTGTTATATCTTCTTCTTGGATTGATCCCTTGATATTATGTAGTGTCTTTCCTTGTCTCTTGTAACATTCTTTATTTTAATGTCTATTTTATTGATATGAGTATTGCTACTCCAGCTTTCTTTTGATTTCCATTTGCATGGAATATCTTTTTCCATCTCCTCACTTTCAGTCTGCAGCCTGTATGTGTCCCTAGGTCTGAAGTGGGTCTCCTGTAGACAGCATATATATGGGTCTTGTTTTTGTATCCATTCAGCGAGCCTGTGTCTTTTGTTTGGGGCATTTAATCCATTCACATTTAAGGTAATTATCGATATGTATGTTCCTATGACCATTTTCTTAATTGCTTTGGGTTTGTTTTTGTAGGTCCTTTTCTTCTCTTGTGTTTGTCACTTAGAGAAGTTCCTTTAGCATTTGTTTTAGAGCTGGTTTGGTGGTGCTGAATTCTCTTAGCTTTTGCTTGTCTGTATAGCTTTTGATTTCTCCATCGAATCTGAATGAGATCCTTGCTGGGTAGAGTAATCTTGGTTGTAGGTTCTTCCCTTTCATCACTTTAAGTATATCATGCCACTCCCTTCTGGCTTGTAGAATTTCTGCTGCGAAATCAGCTCTTAACCTTATGGGAGTTCCCTTGTATGTTATTTGTCGTTTTTCCCTTGCTGCTTTCAATAATTATTCTTTGTCTTTAATTTTTGCCAATTTGATTACTATGTGTCTTGGTGTGCTTCTCCTTGGGTTTATCTTGCCTGGGACTCTCTGTGTTTCCTGGACTTGGGTGGCTATTTCCTTTCCCACGTTAGGGAAGTTTTTGACTATAATCTCTTCAAATATTTTCTTGGGTCCTTCTCTCTCTTCTCCTTCTGGGACGCCTATAATGTGAATATTGTTGACTTTAATGTTGTCCCAGAGGTCTCTTAGGCTGTCTTCATTTCTTTTCATTCTTTTTTCTTTATTCTGTTCCACAGCAGTGAATTCCACCATTCTGTCTTCCAGGTCACTTATCCTTTCTTCTGCCTCAGTTATTCTGCTATTGATTCCTTCTAGTGTAGCTTTCATTTCAGTTATTATATTGTTCATCTCTGTTTGTTTGTTCTTTAATTCTTCTAGGTCTTTGTTAAACATTTCTTGCATCTTCTCAATCTTTGCCTCCATTCTTTCTCCGAGGTCCTGGATCATCTTCACTATCATTATTCTGAATTCTTTTTCTGGAGGGTTGCCTACCTCCACTTCATTTAGTTGTTTTTCTGGGGTTTTATCTTGTTCCTTCATCTGGCACATAGCCCTCTGCCTTTTCATCTTGTCTATCTTTCTGTGAATGTGGTTTTCGTTCCACAGGCTGCAAGACTGTAGTTCTTCCTGCTTCTGCTGTCTGCCCTCTGGTGGATGAGGCTTTCTCCAGATTGGGGCTTTTTAATGAAGGTTTTCTGATCTGCTAGTGTTGGAGAGTCTCCTGCAGAGGTGGGGGGTGGCTGTGTCTCACCGTGAGGATAAGGACACTGGCAGCAGAATTTCTGGGAAGTACTCCTTGGCGTGAACCCTCCCAGAGTCCATCATTAGCCCCACTAAAGAGCCTGGGTAGGCTCCAGTGTTGGGTCACCTCAGGCCAAACAACCTGATTATTTGCTTTAAAAATGTTTAATCTGGTGCACAATCAAATGACATGTGGAAGATGCCAGGAAATGCTTACAGGTTTCAAATTTGGGATCTGCACCATGCGCTGAGCGGGTGGTTTTGAGCAGGAGGCCTGGGGAGTGACAGCAGGGGAGGGAGTGATGCTGAAACGATAATATTAGAGTCCACAGAATAACTCCCAGCTGTCAGGTCACACAACTTGAGAACTGCTTCAGAGCTGTCAACTCTTCCATGTTGTTGCTAAGAGACCAGGCTGGGGGTGGGGGGAGGTATTCATGCCTCTAATTAAAGGGAGGGGAAAAAAACAAAGAGATGAGCTTTAGATTTTGGAAATGATTTTATGGACTCTTATTCACCGAATGCTAGAGACTTTGAAGATGGTCCACATGTTAAAGAAGTATGTATTAAGTCCCGACTGTGTGCCAGCGATGGCTCTGGGCTCTGGAGAGACAGCGATGGATCAAGTCTCCGACCTCATGAAGCATCTATTGCATTCAGGCTTCTCCTTTACAGTCAGAGGACTGCTGGAGGTCCCGGGAGCTGAGTCACATGCCTAAGGTCTCAAGGCCACCTCCTGGGAGAGTTGACCTTAGAATCTGGTCTTCCCAAATCCTAGATCAGGACTTTTTCCATCTACTACATTTTACGAATGAGATTCATCTGCAGCAGATTTTAATGTTAACTGAGACTTTAGCACTTCAGCTAGATAAATAAAGGTCCTCGCTGGAGAGATTTCTGGAAACGAGTCCAAAAAAATAATGTTTATTTAATTTCAAGTGTCCCACTGAGAAATGTATTTATTCTTAATTCCTGTCCTGCATTATTACACCCAGTTGAATGAGATTGGAGGGTAGAATGGAGGTGGTAGGATAAAATGAGAGGGAAGGTTTGGGCATCTCATAACTGCTGAAACTTAGCAAGACAGGGACGTCCAGAGGTCTGGGTCCAGAATCAGTTCCTGTCCCTTCCTACCTGTGACTTTCACCTTTCTGGGCCTCAGTTTCACCAGTTGTGAAATGAAAGATTGGATTAGAATGGTCTCGAAATTCTTCTCCAGCTTTGAATTCTAAAATAAATCACCCGACAATGTCACTCAGCCCCAAAGGACCCAAGGTGTAATTCCAGAAGGTGGCTGTGTTCCAGGGATGGAGTCTTGAGCATTAATCAGCCCTTCCTCTGTGCCCATGTCCTGCAGCATCAGTCCCATGTGCCTAGTGAGCAGCTGGTTCTGTGTCCACACCTGAGATATTTGTGCCCTCAGAGGACAAGGACTGTGTCCCATCCACTTGTGCATCTCTCCCCAGGACCCAGTGGCATACCAGGCAATGAGAGACATTTCATACATGTTTTTAGAAGTGTCTTTAGTTGAAAAGAAGCAGATTTACAAAGGAATTTTGAACAAAAACTGTGGAAAAGGAGAAGCACTTCCAAAGTTTGCTGGGATAGAAACTTGGACTCCAGACCTAGCTAGTAAGTGACAGGGCAGATTTTCAAACCCCAGGACTGCCTGACTTCTAAGCCTGTGTCCTCCCCCTTCCCCATCCTTGCACACATTCACTCATTTATTCAAAATGGTAGCTCAGTGTCATTGGAGATTAAGTGTACAAGCCCGGGAGCCAGGCTTTCTGGGTTCAAATCTCAACTCCTCCACTTGATGCTGTGTCACTCTGAGCAGGTATTTTCACCTTGTCATACCTCTATTTCTTCATCTGTAAAGCAGAGATAATAATGGTACCTCCCTCCAAGGACTGTTGAAGGAAAATATGTGAGATGATGCACATAAAACATGTAGCATAAAGGCTGGTATTTAATAAGTGCTTACTGAGTGCTAAATGCTATTGTTGCTGATTCTGTTGTTCTTGTTATTATGATTATTACTACCAGTAGTAGTAGTACCTGCCATACACTGGACCAGTAGTAGCAGCAGTAGTAGTAATCACAGTAGTATTTGCCATGCACTGAACCAGTAGTAGTTGTTGGAGGAGGAGCAGCAGCAGTAGTAGTAGTAGCAGCAGATTTGCCCTGCAGTGGGCCAGTAGTAGTAGTAGTAGCAGTAGCAGCAACAGCAGTAGTAGTAGTAGATTTGCCATGCACTGGGCTAGTAGTATTGATAGTAGTAGTAGCAGTAGTAGAAGCAGCAGCAGCAGTAGTAGTAATAGTAGTAGTATTTGCCATGCACTGGGCTAGTAGTATTGATAGTAGTAGTAGCAGTAGTAGCAGCAGCAGCGGTAGTAGCAGCAGCAGCAGTAGTAGTAATAGTAGCAGCAGCAGAAGTGGCAGCAGCAGCAGCAGTAGTAGCAGTAGTAGTAGTAGCAGCAGTAATAGTAATAGTAGTAGTATTTGTCATGCACTGGGCCAGTAGTAGTAGTAGTAGCAGCAGCAGTAGTAGAAGTAGTAGCAACAGCAGTAGAAGTAGCAGCAGCAGCAGTAGTAGCAGCAGCAGCAGCAGCAGTAATAGTAGCAGCAGTAGTGGTAATAGTAGTAGTATTTGCCATGCACTGGGCTAGTAGTAGTAGTAGTAGCAACAGCAGTAGAAGTAGCAGCAGCAGCAGTAGTAGCAGCAGCAGCAGCAGCAGTAGTAGTATTTGCTATGCACTGGGCTAGGAGCTGGGTGACAAGCAGACACAGACTTTTTTCCCATAGAATTCCCTGCCTATATTGCTGTAATTCATTAGAGATCAGAGATGGGCCTCTGACTCACAAACTAAAGCGACCAGAGTGGTCTTGGTGAGAGTCATTTTGTATGTTAACCCAGCTGGAGGAGAAACCATCCAGAACTTCATGAATGCAAGTAGAAAAGGAGGGAGAGGCAGCGACACTGCCCAGCTGTAACGTGTTAGGTGCTAAGGGGGCAATCTTTTATATAATGATAAAATCTTCAGTCTACCTCCGTATCTATGAAGAAAATCTGAGCTGATGGGGATTTTACAACAAAAATTAGATTTTTACAATAATCGAATTTCAACCTCTCAACCATAAAATAAAACTATGTCAGCAGTAGAAGGAGTCTTTATTGATAAGTCCACCGTTTTACAATGAATAACTGGAGGCCAGAGGTGACCACCCGGATGTTCCCTACCCCTCCAGTCTGGTTGCTGGTGGGTGGTGGAGTCAGATGGAGGTCCGACTCCATCCTCCCCATGGGGCTCTGTGCATGACAGGATTCCCAAGAGCAGTTGTAGGTTACTTGCGACTTGCTCAAGGTCACACATTTGGAAAGCAACAATGTTGAGACATCTTCCTCTCTCCCTTTCTTTCTTTCATTCAACACTTCACAGGGATGTCTGGCTCCAAGTTGGGATGCTGTACACAGGTATCTTTCAATAAAAATCTATCAGAACAAAATGAATTTTGAAGTAGCTAAGAGCATGGGAGACTGACAGACATGGGTTCCCATGCCACTGGACCACTGACTATTGGTGTGATCTCTGAAGATCAGTTTGTGTAAAGTGGAGGGGACAACTCCTCCCTCCTAGGCTGTTTCTGTGTGGTCATTTGAAGGTTTTATGATTAACCTAAATTAGAGGCAGGATGGGAGTTTCTAACATACCGAGTCTCCCATTGTCCTGCCTGATCTGCTGCTCAGAGCAATGGGTTCTTTTCCTTCCTTATCTCTTTGGAAATGCCGTGCCTGGCCTAGATAACATATAGCCTTCTGTGTGTGAGGCATGAGTTTGCATTCTCCACCAGATCTGCGGTATGTGTTTTCCAGCCTACTGAATAGACAGGCCCATTCATCACATGAATCAGTTTGTGCCAGTTTGTACTTTTGCCCTTAAGTGCTGCTGCAACCCAAGCTAAGGCTGGGACCTTGCGGTTCTCCAACTCACGATTGCTGCCTGCCAGCATCACAAACCTTTCCTGGGGCTGGCATGAGTTTCAGCCAGCAGAGTCTGCACAGAGACACAGGGGAATGTCTTCCGGTGCGAATTGGCTGTAAGTCACGACACCATGATGCACTGGATGGAGAGCTGGCAGATGCCATCCGCAGATGCCCCTCAGAAACTCCGGCTGTTTTGCAGCCTGGAGAAAAGCTGGGAGTTATGGGGCCCTAGAGGCAGCACCTTTGCTTTCTGAAAAGGAAGCTGTAGTGCTGTGGGCTCCATCACGTGTACAATGGCTGTGTCCAGGCCCGAACGGCCCTCTCATTACTCACCAGAAATGAGTATGAACACTTCACACAGGAAGATGACTCGCTCCTCTGACAAGATGCAGAGAGCCATTCCAAGGAAATGATTTGCAGTGTTTAAATATTCTATTTCTTAGTCTGCTTTTCCTCTGTTGAATCTGTTGCAAATTGATCTGGTTGTAGCATCCTTTGAACACCTTGGAGGATTTTTAATTGGTACTCACGCCAGTTATAAAACTTCAAGGGTAATTCCTGCTCCCTTGATGTTTCTGCAGCATTTGCTGTGGAGTGGATGGGTTTGTCATAGCAGTGGGAAATAACAAAATGAGCATGTTGCTTTTATAATTGGAGATGAACAAACATAACAAAAAATAACAGCTCACAGTTGTCACAGGTCAGGCTTGAGTATAAGGCATTGTGGATGCCTAGCATGCCTGAACGAACAGAAGGATGAAACTGGGAGAAGGCAGGGTAGCGGATCAACCTAGGCCCCACTGAAGTCAGCTTAAGAGCAAGGCAACCTAGGAGACCCAACAGAGTAGCCAAGGGAATGGGTTAGTTTGCTTCTTATTCTCAAAGGTGGATGTTTCTGGAGTGGGAACTCCTGAGTGCATTCTCCAGAACCAGGTAGGGATTTGCCACCTTTGCGGAAGATCTGTCCACATGCAGGAAGTGTCCTACCAGACTCTGGAACCCAGCCCCCAGGGAAAGGACCTGAGAAAAGTCAGGCATGGTTCCTGGCCACCAACCAATGGGCTGGGACACCAGCAGGCTCTGGGCTCAGGGAAGAGGCACTTAGACAGAAGCTAGTCTTACAGGATTGGGGAAGGCAGCATGGTGTCATGGGGAGCACCTGAGTTTGGACTTGTGGGACTATCAATTCGATTCTCAGTTTTGGTACCTACTAGACGTGTGATCCTGGGTGGGTCACTTCACTTCTTGGGGCATATCTGCAAAATCATTCCTACAGAGGCAGTGCAGTAACCAAGATCCTAGTCAGACAGACTTGGGTTCCAGGCCCTGATTCATCACTTATAAACCATAAGTACCTTAGCTTCTGTATTTACCTTCTGTAAGTCTCAGTCTCCCCATCTGTAGAAAGGGGCTAAGAGTATCTCCTCTTATCTCATAGATCTGGTGTGAGGATTAATTGAAACAATGCAGGTAAAATACTTAGCATTAGGCTCAGAACATAGAAAGCACTCCATGAGTTGTAGCTGTTAGTTGGTCCTGGGGTGTCGGCTCCTGGTTGGTTTGGCAGTGGAGGCACAGGAAATGGGGCTTTGTGGTATGTGTTTGGATGGTGGTGACAGTTTAGGGGATACCCCTGGAGGTCACCATAGTTTTCCAGGCAGCCTGATCTTGGCGTCATGCACTGGATGAGGTGGTGCTTGGTCCTGGCTAAGTTACCAGATTCCTTGTCTGAGAACATCTTCTAAGCCCTGCTTGATGGGCTGAGGGGACGTTGAGGTGACCTTTGCCAGATAGGCTTGCCTCAAGGACTGGGGTCTCCAAACTGGATGGGCAGGGCTGAGGCTGACAGATTTACAGCTCAGAGGGTGTTTTCCCAAACACGATCTCCTTTAATTTGATCCCTATAGCTTGCATTCCTGACATTCTCCCTACTTGAAGAAACAGAGGTCCTGCGAGGCTCCCCAGGTGGGAGTCAGTGCAGTGATGGCTCTGAACCTGAGGCCAAGCCCCGCTCCCACCCTGCGGCCACAACACTGGGTGCTGGCCCCCACCTCAGTCATCACAGAGGCCTGCTCTGTGCACAGTACCGTAGGGGAGGCCAAAAGCATGGGCCCTGTTTCTGCCCTGACATGGGTGGTAATAAAAATCCTGGGGATGTAATAACAGTTACTGTGTATTCAATACTCACTAAAGGTGTTAGGCGCTTTACATATGCGATCTTATCTTTTCCAAAGGAAAACACTGTAAATAGGATTTATTGCATCCATTTTATAGATGAGGAAAGGAAGGTTTAGTAAGGTTTTCCAGGATACACACAGCTAGAGGAAGAGCTGGGATTTAAGTCCCTTATCAGTCCCCTTTTCATTCCTCATGCCATCTCACTTCCCTTCCTGCTATAGTTTATTATGCAGTCAGCATAAGCATAATTATATGCAACAGACTATGAATCCTGCATGGTAGGAACTGGGTATTCATTTCTTATCCCTCTCTCACTAAGCTACTGATGAAGCCCTTAGTGGTCAGAAGTGACTAATGGGATTGTTCCTGTTCTGGTTTGATTTGAATTTCTGCCTAGATTATTACATAAAAACTCTAATGAACAGGGTGGACAATGGCATGAGCAGTGCCCTTTTCTAAATGCTACCGTGCTAGCATTAATTCTCACACTCTTTCTTCTCTTTTTTTAAATAGCTCTTCATGTTCTTTGCCAGTTTTCTATTGAGTTATAAGAACACTTTATATATTAAGAAAATTAGTCTTATTTACTTGTTGTATATGTTAGAAATATTTTTCTCCATGTTAGAAATATCTTTTTCTATTTTGTCAATGATCTATTGAATGCATATATAGTATTTTGGGGGGGCATAATATAGTTTTGTGTTATTTTTAAGGAAGTGTTCTCACTCCAAGAGAAAAAATAAATTATTTATGTATGCAAATCTTACTGGTCTTTTACTTTATTTTCTATTCTCTTGTACCGATTTGTCATTTTAATATCTCCCAATTCCAGACTGTTTTAGTATTTATAACTTTATAATTTATTTGAAAATCTGGGAGTGTATATCTACTTTTGTTGTCCTTTTTCAGCTTTCTCCTGTCTTCTCACACATATTTATTTTTTCTTTAAACAATTATTCATATGGTACACTCTTTTATAGAAAAATGAGAAATATAGATACGTATAAAAATAAAATTTAAAAAAATGAATAATAATACCATCCAAAGTTTACTGATATTAATTTCTTGAGGTATCTCATTCCAATATTTTCCTATGTATAAACATACACACACACACATCTTCTTTTCTAAAAAAATTCAGGGGCTTCCCTGGTGGCACAGTGGCTAAGAATCCGCCTGCCAATGCAGGAGACATGGGTTCAGGCCCTGGTCTGGGAAGATCCCACAGGCTGCAGAGCAACTACGCCCGTGCACCACAACTACTGAGCCTGCATGCCACGACTACTGAGGCCCGCGCACCTAGAGCCCATGTTCTGCAACAAGAGAAGCCATTGTAGTGAGAAGCCTGCGCACTGCAAGGAGGAGTAGCCCCCGCTCGCCGTAACTGGAGAAAGCCCGCACACAGCAACGAAGACCCAAAGCAGCCAAAAATAAATTTTTTTAAAAACCTGCAAAAAAAAGAAATGAAAAAATAAAAATAAAAAAATTCAGATTGTACTATAGTAGAAAATGTATTATCTGAAATCTGTAAAGCCATTGACTAATTAGTATGAGCATTGCCTAATATACTATGTTTTATTTAACTATTCCTCTATTGCTGAGCATGCAAGTTATTTCTAATTTTTCACTCAAGCTATTCATGCTATTTCTGTCTGGGTGTGAATGAATCCTTTGCACATTTCTCAAGCAAGTTGATAAACATCTGGTCTAAGATATTCTTTAGCACCTTGGGGTTGGTTTTGTGATGTCTACATCAGCTCATCAATATCTACTCAAAGACTCCTTCCTCCTTGAAAGTACCATTCAGACTGGGTGTAAAGGAAACACTCATCGCGGAGGAAGTTGGCACGGTGGTTAAGAGCATGAGCTTTGGAATCAGACAGAACCATGTGAATTTGGAGAAGTTGCCTAAACTCTGTTTCCTCATCTGTAAAATATGGACACCAATAGCTACTCAGAGGATGACAGTGGGGATTAAATGAGATTATACTTGTAAAGTCCTTAGCATTATGCCCAGCACACGGTAAGACGTTCAACAAATGACATCCACACAAACATTGTGTCCCCTCCAACTACTTAGCCACAGCTGCCCTCCCTTGCCCTTTTGAATTTTTCTGCTTGGCAGTCTGGGGATGGAACTGCTGAGGACTGAGTCATATCTTTAGAAGACTTGTTGTGCAAGGTATGGTTCCAGAATTAGCGGCATTTGCATCACTTGAGAATCTCAGGATCTGAAGAAATTAGATCCCATCCAAGACCTATTCATCATAGTCTGCATTTTAAAAAGACTTTCATGCACTGTAAAGTTTACGAAGATATTGGTCTAGGTATCCAGGGAGCTGGTGGTATTTGTGTAGGGGGGGTGCGGGTGGGGATGCAGGAGGATATGGCATCTCTAGTCTTGAATTCTCTAGTCTGGAATTTGCATTCTTTTGGTCTCAAACTCATCACTCAGTAGCAACGTGCTCTTCACAAAGCTCCAATGACCTTTACCACCATGATGTAGTGGAAGGCGCTCCGTCTTCAGATTTAGACAGAGCTGGGCTTCAATCCCAGCTTTGTTATCTGGAGGACTTATTAGCCAGGAAAACTTGAGACAAATCATTTCAACTTTCTAAGTCCAGTTTCCTCATCTGTAAAATGTGGGGTGATACACCTTTCTCAGGGTGTTCTTCGAGATAACCAGAGATAAAGTATTTAAGAAGACTAGCACATCGTCAGGGTATAAAAAGTATTTCAACTCCAAAGACCTGAATTTGGATCTCAGTTCCACAACCCACTTGACCAGTCACTTCCTCTCTGGACTTAAGTTTTGTCACCTGTAAAATAGACGTTTAGGTCAAATAACACCTGAGGTTTCTCTCTGCTCTCAAACTTGATAACTCTAAGGCATATTTCTGTAAACGTATTTGAATCCTAATGGTAGCTCATGGTTAGAAAAAAGACTACCACCATCCTGACAAATGATCTAAACCTCCTTTGAATTGGGAGACCTGAAAAAAGGATGGATTTTCTATGTATCGATGTATGTTTTCGACTGGTACAAACAAGAGACTCAAGGAAAGTGTTGATGGTTATTAAATTGAATTTCCATATCATAAGGACATAAACCTAGATGATTATATGGTGAGTACTGAACTCTCCCAAGGTGGATTTTGAACCTCCAGAGTGTTTGGGGAAGTTACTGGAAGTTCTCTGATTTGAATTAGAAAGCTGTCAAAACCACCTGAACTGAAGATGCTTGACTGGGGGAAGGGAGACAAAAAACTGACTTCTCCCAATGGAATCTTAATAAATGATAGACAATTAATTAAAGTAATTGAAAGTATCCTAAGCAATTCTTTTCCCAAGCTTTTTTTTAAGAGATTATAAGATCAGGAAAGTCAGAATACACTCAAACTAACAGTCTGTACCCATGAGAGAGAGAGAGAGAGAGCTAATTCCAGCATTATTTATAATCTATTTGTACATCCATTCATTGACCAAACTTGATTTGAGCACTACTATAGGTAGACAGTGTGCTAGGTGTTAGGGAATGGAGGGTCAGAGTAGAAATATGTTAGACAGTTACAGTGTACTCTAAGAGATGAGACAGATACCCAAATAACTCTTATGGAGGATAAAAACTATCATCAGAGAGGGAATGATAAAATGCTTTGAATATATAGGGAACAGAGAGATTATTTCGGGAGACTGGTACACATTAGAAATGACTTCTTAGCAGATGTGGCATCTAATCTGGGCCTGGACTGATTGGATTTTATCCATCAATTCAACAAATATTTGCTAGGAACCAGTGAACCACAGTGCCTCACAGACGATGCCTTCAGAGTTGGCTAGTTATGAGGGAGCTGTTTGTCAATTACTAATTTTCTATGATTTGCTCTTCTTCCTCTCCCTTTTATACCACCAGTTTGGGGGAAGTTAAACTTGCAAATTTCTTGGGGGATTATCAAAACCGGTCATTGTTAAATGTTGGTTTCTCCAAGCCAGACAAATCTGCATTCATTCAACACATATTTATCGATCTAAACTGTGTGCTAGACATTACAGTAAGGAGTTAGAAATACAGTGATGAGCCCAGGCAGTGTGATTGTTATGTACCTTACAGCTGGCTGGAGAGAGAGACGGTGTCAGATGATCTCACAGATACATGTGCAGTTGTAACTGATGAGTGCAGAGAAGGGAAGAAGGCCTTTGTCGTTGAGAACTTATCATAACGGGAGCTGATCAGGAGGGGTACAAGGGAAGGCCTTGCTGAGGCATAACCCTTGACCTTTGACACGTTTGAAGTGTGAATAGGAGTTAACAGGGATGAGGGGGAAGGACCAGTGCTCTAGATAGCAGGAATAGCATGTACCTGGCTTATTCTCCACAGGAGCTGGAGAGGAGAGAGCTGAAAGGAAGATGATGCAAGATGAAGCTGGATCCATAGGGTGGGGATTAATGATGCAGGAGGCCCGGTCAAAGAATTCTGTCTTTATCTTAAGAGTCATGAGAAGCCACTGAAAATTTCAAGCATGAAAGGGGATGGTCATATTTATATTTTGAAAAGATTCTCCAATTTGCAAGCTCTCAGTGTTAAACTAGTTGAGTTTATATACCTTCTGGCTGTGAAAATGGGAATAAACAGAAGGCAGAAGAGTGTAGATGAGGGGGAGGCCACTTAGGAAGCTAGTGTTGCAGTTCAGAAGAAAGGTTATGTTCTTTTGACTAAGGTGGTGGCAGTGATGGAGAGATAAATTGGAGCTAAGTCCATAGTATGGTGGATAGAACATGGGAGATGAAGGTGAGAAAAGGGTCAAGGATCTCTCCTAGGTTCCTCTCTGGCATGCATAATTGGATGGATGGAATACCATTCACTGAAATGAATCAGCAGTTGGCCTTGTCTCAGGGCTGCCACATACAGTTGTGTGAGTTGTGCACTGCACAGGGTATCTGGCTGAGTTGGGTAGGCAGGTGCTGAGAGTCAGTTCATGCTCTGCTCGTCAAGCCACGCATCTCAATTCAGGGCTATGTCTACCCAGGTTGGAGAAGCATGTTCTCATAAGTTGCAAAAAGGAGCCATTCATTTGGCTAGATTAAAAATAGCTAGACCTTTGAACTCAGCAAGGCAGGCATCCAGGCAAGCCTGGATGGGGTGCTATCAGTTGGCGGGGTGGTTAGACATGGTAAAGCCAGGAGCAGAGTACCTGGATGGTGGAGGCAGGGGCTAGGGAAGTTGAGGAGAAAATAAGAAGGTGCAAGGAACACCAAGCTCAGTTTATTTATCCTGCAGTGGCGGTTTCTGGCCTTTACTGGACTCCTGACCCACAGGGAGGGATCCTGCCTATGGCTCACCCTTCCCGTTATTTTGATTCTCTTGTTGGATGCCTTTGATGAAAGTAGATATGAAAACCCAGATGATCAGAGAGCAGAAACAGTTTAAGAACCATCTAGCTCCACTCTTTATATAGGTGAGAATGCTAAAGCCAGGGGAATGGGATGCTTTGTCCCATGTCCCTATGCTGGGACTAGATCCTCAGTTTCCTTACTCACCACATCTTGCTGATCTTCCCTCTAACAAGAAATAAACTGATCTTTTGCAGGCAGCAAGGCACACCTGAAAGAGCACAGATACTGAGTAGGGTCAGCCTAGATTTGGGGCCCCACTTGCCATTTCTTTGCTGTGTGATCTTGGCCAAGTTACTTGATCTCTCTGAGCTTCGCTTTCTCTACCTGTAAGAAGGAGATAAAAACACTCACTTTGAAGTGGGGGCTGTGAGAATTAATGTAAAGCCTCTGGGACAGTATCTATTCACAAGCCATGATCCAGACACCATTCTCCACTTCTGGTGTCTTCTCTAGCCCTGTCTCCCCACCTACCCCTTCTCTGTTCCTGAGAGTTTGGCAGAGATCTGCAGAAAATGTATTTCTTTGTAAGGTCTTTGTACAGCACTACATAAATTCAGCATATCAGATAAACACAATATTGAGAATGACTCTACATTTCCCCCTAACCTTGATTTGGGGGTTCAGATCCCTAAGGTGCAAATGACAATTAAACTCTGGCCCCCAAACCAGCCTTCTCCTTTCCCCCGTGATAAATCTGCATGGATTTCAGGAAGCTTCATGTGAAAATAACACCTTGAAACCAGAAACAAAAGGAACTGGAGGCTTCTGCAGGAAGCATAATATAAAAGCCAGTTTTGCAGAAGATGAAGGGTGGGAGCTCAAAAAAAAAAAAAAAAAGAGAAGAAAGCTATCACTGGGAGGGTTTTGTTTTTTCTTTCAAAGTGATTTGTGATGGCACATAGTTACTTTCATTTGTTTCCTGACTTTGAGAGGCTGACAAATAGCAGTCTCATTTTGAATATCTATAGTTACTCTTGAGGTTTTGTGCAGAGTGGGAAGGACTGTTTTGAACAATTTCTCATGGACAAGTGGAAGCTGTACTCTTGCTACAAATGATTCATCCAGGAGAAATGATATATAAACAAGACTGCCTGCTTGGAAAGCGGATGGGAGGGCGAGGTATTTCAGAAGGGCTTTTCACTCTCATGCCAGCTAACAATCAAAGCTCTTTTTTTTTTTTTTAAAGAAATTTATCTTTATTTTTGGTTGCGTTGGGTCTTTGCTGTGCACGGGCTTTCTCTAGTTGCAGCGAGCGGGGGCTACTCTTCATTGTGGTGCGCGGGCTTCTCATTGCGGTGGCTTCTCTTGTTGTGGAGCACAGGCTTCTGTAGTTGTGGCACATGGTCTCAGTAGTTGTGGCTCGTGGGCTCTAGAGTACAGGCTCAGTAGTTGTGGTGCTCAGTTGCTTAGTTGCTCCATGGCATGTGGGATCTTCCCAGACCAGGGATCGATCCCGTGTCTCCTGCACTGGCAGGTAGATTCCTAACCACTGCGCCACCAGGGAAGTCCCAAAGCTAGCTCTTAAAATAGCAGAGGTGTTGTGAAATGGAGACTTCAGAAAGACTTTTTAATCTTACATCTCATAGTTAATATCAAAGAAGGTATTTCTTTTTTTTTTTTTTTTTTTTTGCGGTATGCGGGCCTCTCACTGTTGTGGCCTCTCCCGTTGCGGAGCACAGGCTCCGGACGCGCAGGCTCAGCGGCCATAGCCCACGGGCCCAGCCGCTCCGCGGCATATGGGATCCTCCCGGACCGGGGCACGAACCCGTATCCCCTGCATCGGCAGGCGGACTCTCAACCACTGCGCCACCAGGGAGGCCCGAAGGTATTTCTTAAATCTCTAAGACCAGTTACTCTCTCATGGTGATCATGTATCAATAGGTTGATTCAGTCTTAAACCTTGTCTTGTTAGTGTCAGGGAAAGAGCAAGGGCTCTGG
Source organism: Mesoplodon densirostris (assembly GCF_025265405.1). NCBI lineage: Eukaryota > Metazoa > Chordata > Mammalia > Artiodactyla > Ziphiidae > Mesoplodon > Mesoplodon densirostris. The sequence continues at coordinate 51,320,100 of NC_082662.1, forward strand.
AAGTTGATCCACCTGAGTAGGATAAAGCCAGAGAAACATCCAAGGTGCACAATTTAAGGAGGCACCTTACTCTCTGGGTCATGCGAGTGCTGGCTCTGCACTTGTATGACCTGAGACTAAGGTGCCTCCTTAAATTTGCCTGTGATATTTGCCTGCCCAGTATCCATTTGCCTTTCTGGTAGTCATACCCCAATTTTGCTTTGGGGAAGTACCAGGTCCTATTGCTTGTAGAGGTGGTGAAAACTATCAGCTGGGCAGCAGGTATGGAGGGATAGAAATGTAACTCAAGCCAGGAAAACAACATCTCTCTCTTCCAGGAATATGTCTCTTGAGTAGAGAGAAAAAGCACAGAAACATGATTGGGAACCATTGACTCCAACAGAAGCATGGATTTCAGAGGAAGTCCCTCAGTCTCCAGAGCTAGCTGCCTACCCAATGTTCATTCTCTCATTCACAAATGTTAAAGACTACATTTCCCAGACTTCCTCGCAACTAGGAATGGCCAAAGAAATATGTATGGAAGTTGCTGGGTGAGCTTCTGAGAAAGCTCTTTAAAGCTGGTAGGGTGCCTTTTATTGCCCTGATCTTTTCCTCCTTCGTCTTGGCTGGAATGGGGACTTGACAGTTGGAGACCACCTTGTAACCATGAACTGACTTTAGGATGGAAGCCATATGCAAACAGTGGTGGAGCAGAAACAATGGAGCCCGTGCTTCTGAAGACTGAGAGATGCCACACCACCTCTCTTCAGACTTCTTGTTCAACAGAGGAAATATATGTGTAAAAATTTTAAAACCACTGTTATTTGGCTGTTCTATTTTATTCAATAGGAGTGAATTCTGATTGATTTAATTATTTTAATGATTATCCCCTGAGGCAGACATGAATGGTGCTCCCTAATTATCTATCTGCTCCTCTACATTTCTCTTTCCCTTGCAGTTGGGTTGAGGCTATGTGTCTAATTTTGACCAACGGCCTCTGAACAGCAATGGCATATGTCACTTCTGCACTAAGGCACTTACGTGCCGGTGTGCCCTCTCCAGCTCTCTTCCCTGCCAGAGTAACACTGGAAGCCACATGATGAGGTGGGGTGGTAGTGTCACAAGATAGAAGGAAATGGGATCTCTGAGTCACTGGATGTAGAACTCCCATTAACCTGCCTCTGGGTGAGACTTTGGGTGAATGAGAAATTTACTTTTGTTTTGCAAAGTCAATGAGATTTCAGAGTTTATTCATTACCACAGCATAGGTTAACCTATCCTAACTAATACACTCCATCTTATAAATGAAAAAATTGAGTCAGCAAATAAGTAACTTGTCCTAATCAAAGCGGCTACTTAGTGACCAAGTCTCTCTGACTTACAATAGCCAAGCTCTGTTGTCTGCATCTCCTCCTTGATATTGGTCACCATGGGCATCCCTCACCCCGTTGGTTCCCGGTCATTTCCTTCCACCCAGGTTGTTCCTCCTGTCTCTCTGCATCTCTCTCTTTGGGCTGCATAAACTACAATGCCACATGTCCAAGTCTTAGGCTATGACATTAAATCATAGAATTATGTCTCATATTGTAATTCTGTCTTGGAATTTATTTTGAGTCTTGGCTGGTTGAGTTGGCCAATACTGAAAATGGCTGCTTAGCATCTGGCTTTTATTTGGTCTTTGGCTAAAACAAAAAAAAAATTCAAAATTAATTTTCATCACCAGGTTTATAGTATTTTCTGTTTTCTTTCCGGAGCACAGTGAAGAAAACAAAAGTGAGATGTGGCTATAATACTGTATCTGAATCACTCAGCTTGGTGGGTTGGAACAACTTGCTCATAAGAAAAACTCGTGTATTCGACAGATGGCTATGATGCAGGGGCCCTGATAGATTCTGGGAATGCAAGATGAATTTTTTTACCACAGTCCTTGCTTTAAAGGGGTACCCAATATAATGACCTGTATACGTAAATAAGATGCAAAATAGTGTGATAAGCCCATAGAGAATCAGGGTGTATCAGAAAATGTGGTGACACAAATGGAAAGGTTGTCTTTTCTACCTGGAGTGGTCCCGATTCCCACATGAATGTGTTAGTGCCAAGGTTGGAAGAGATTTTCCAGAGATTGCTGAATATTGAATGCTGTGCTAAGTGATTTTCACAAATCAACTCTCCACACCCCCTTCCCCACCATGCTTTACAAGTATTACATCTATTCCAAGGATGAGTAAACTGTTGTTCAGTGAAGGAAAGAGACTTGCCTAAGGTCACACATGCAGGATTTTAACTCATTTCTGTCCAACTCTAGAAATTCACATTTTCCCCAGTATACGAATATGGTCCCTCTGGTAAAACAGATGGGTTTATTTCCACAACCTCCACTGTCTAATCCAATGAATTTCCTGAGCCAAGCCCTTGGCAGATCCATCGCAGCTTGGGCTTCTTGGAAATTCGGTGCTGGTCCTCAAGGGCTCCCTACCTGCTGAGCCTTATTCTTCATTCTGAAATAAGAGCTGCCCTGTAAACAGTATCTGGTGCTCGCTTCCTGGACTCCGGCTGGTGGGGCAAGAACAGTTCCAGCGCATATGCTTCCCTATTCTGTAAAAAATGTGTTTATACTTGGTTCCCCTGAAGGCAAACGACGCCCATACTTTTGTCCCGGCCGAATTTGTTGGCTGGGCTTTTTCTAATCCTTTACACCCTGCGAAGCAGGGAGCGCTGCTCGTGCCCTCTGGCGCCATCTACTGGCACTGCTCGAGTCTGACGGCGGCCCCTGGAGAGGGGTTGTGATGTATTCAGTAATTAGTTGAAGGAATTCTGCTACTTCATTAGCAGATTCTTTTTTTTCTACACGGACGAGAGAGTGACCAATTAGTAAAGAGAATAGATATCAAAGACTTTAACTTACTTTAAAGAGCCCAGGATCTCCTCTCTCTCACTTCTCCCACCCCACCAGTTGTGATGTTCCTTCATCTTCAATTCTTTCTTCCTTTAAAAATATTTATTTTCTTATTCTATAGAGATCAGGGCATGGGGCACACAGCTGCACACCTGAGCAAACAGAGTGGCTGACTGGTTTGCTGGCGTAATGAAAATCATTGGTTTTGAGCTCATTACTCTGATTCCACAATGGGCACCAAATCCCATTTAAGACCCACCCAGGAACTCTTCAAAGTGACGCTGCTCCAGGTCTGTGCCTGGCGAGCGTGCCACCTCTCTGAGTCTTTGCAAAGGAATAACCCACGTTTGGAGACCCAGGCCTCTCAGATCAAAACCAGGCCTGGCCTCCAGACCTTCAAACAAGTCACGACAGTGAACTTGACTCATCCATTTTCAAATTACAGCCTGTTCTCTTTACGAAATGGAGCAGAACCTCTCAGATTGGGGCTGCCTGCTATATTTGATATATTAGGGAGAATCCTGACTCTTTCCAGGTTTCTGCTGGTCTGTTTTAAATCCAAATAGCTTGGCTGAGTGTGGTTTTTAGTTATTTTTTCATTTGAAATGGAATTCGAAACAGCAGGGGCATAAAGCCCAGATACAAATGGGAAAGAAAACATAAAAAGGTCCCTGGAGTTCCCCCTTCACCTTCCACATTAAGGAAAAGGAATATCATTGTAAACCGACTATCTGTCAAAATACCATGCAGGGAGGGTGATATTGCTGAGCTGCTGGAATTTTACAATATTTCTAATGCTTTTGGTTTTCTTTAGAGGCGTTTCGATGGAGGGTTCAGGGGCACAACTCTGGAGCCAAATCCTGCTCTGCCTTTTACAGTCCTGGAGCCTTAGCCATTTTCTGTAAGCACACAGAGTCTCAGTTTACTCACCTGGGAACAAGCCTGCGCTAGTTACCTGATAGGCTATTGCTTGAAACAAGGTAATACAGAAGGCATTTACCATGGGCCTGGGCACTTCACAAGAGCTTCATAAACAGCTAATATCATGATCAGTCTCTCGTAGCCGGGAATCAGAGCTTCTGCCTTCGGAATGAAGTGTTGACTTTCAGATGAAGCCTGAGTCTCCTTTGTTCACCGTCATCTAGCCTCTCAGATTGTTTAAGACTTGGAGTTTGGGTGCTATATTCGGACATGCCGCATTAACCACACCCCTTCTAGATCCACCTGTCCCGTGACCTCCTCCTCCCCCATCCCCTCCCCCCAAGGGAATAGTACCTTCTAACTGGTCTTCTCATTACTTCTAACACACACTCTTGCCCAAGACAACAATGCTCTCCCCACCCACCCATGTGCCTAATTCCTTCAGGTCTCAGTTTCAAGGTCACTTCCTGGGGAGGCCTCCTTGACTTCCCTGACTGAGGCCAGCCCCTGCTCGCACCTCCACTGAAGCCTCCGATCGTGGCTTTTTTTTTTTTTTTTTTTTTTTTTTCCAGTTGCAGAGCACAGACTCCAGAAGCGCAGGCTCAGCGGCCATGGCTCACGGGCCCAGCCGCTCCGCGGCATGTGGGATCTTCCCGCACCGGGGCACGAACCCATGTCCCCTGCATCGGCAGGTGGACTCTCAACCACTGCGCCACCAGGGAAGCCCCCTGGTGTCTCTTTTCTTTACCTGACAATAAGTGGTCAGGAATTCTGTCCATTTCGTCTATAAATAGCTGATGCTGGATGGATGGGCTCTGAACCCTCCTTACCTTAGTCCCTGATGTCCCCTCTTCCTGGAAAACGATCACCCCATTTTTCTGTCCAACACCCACTCATCTCTTTTAAGATACAATTCCAAATCAGCTCCTCAGTGAAGCCATTGCTGAATTCCCTTAGGTGGGGTACTTGCTCCCAAAGTATCCTGTATTTACCTCTGTCATGGCAATTATATATTGAATCCACCTGCTTTTGATAACAGGCTCCATGTTTTACACAGCTTCTCACCTCCAGCACTTAGCAGGTGCCTGGATAGAGGAGGTGAATGGATTCAATAAACATGGAGTAAATGAATAGAGCCACACGGCCTTCTGGGAGAGTGACAATTATTCAATCCCATACCGCTCTCCTCAGGTGGAAAGATTTTAAGACTATTTATGCCAAGAACTGGTTACTATATTACCTCCCAGCCATGGCTTAAGCCACACAGTAGATACTCATCAACCTCTCGGTATTTTGTACTTGCAACACTGGATTTATCATTCACTTCTTATGCTTATAGTCAGTTCTAAGAATTTTCAGAGATCCTTCTCACATTCTGGTTCTGGGGTGTAAAGATCTTTGATTCGTTATAGGGAGGAAAAAGAATATTTCATTGTATATTGGATTCTCCTTTTTTAGGGTTCAGTCATGACGATAATTGATTTCAGTTTTTCTTTTCTACTTTTACTACTTCAGCTCTTGAATTGTGGAAATCCTGGTGTAGAAAGTGATACTGATACAGTTCAATGAGCAGGTGAGTGGAGAAAAACACAGACCAGAAGTAGATACAGTTAGAGGGCTTCTTGATGTTTCAGAATCTTGCTTGGAGAATCTTCAACTCTCTATTTCAGTTGGCCTGGGTCAAGTTTTTTACAGCGACCATCAAAACAGCGACTAAGACTAATGACTATTGTTTTCACAGAATATTTTTATATATGTTATATCATTGAATACATCCCTCCTGAGCATTTTCCATCCAAAGAAGCATATTCTTGATGATTTATATCTGGAGTTCCCAACTCATTAGAAGAGATCATATTGTGGATCACGAATGCCAACCTGGTTTTTGAAGCAGAATCGATGCCCCTCTATCCTGGACTGAAAAATTTGATAATAATAACAGCAGATAATAATAATCTGTTTGACCTCCAGCACCTACTCCTTCGTAGGTCCTGATTGTCCTTTGAAAATCTTCTCCTCCTCGCTTTCTTCCTTGGCCATGTAGTTTGATGAGACTCCCAAAACCTTGGTTTTAGAGGTGGGCAATTGACCTACACCTCAGCCAATCTAGTACGTCCTGTGCCTGACTGGTTCAGGGATGGATATGAGGTGCAATCAGATCAATGAAGCACCATCCTGGGAGGATGTGAGGAACGACTATAGCCATCTTACTTATTCCTACAGACAGAGAATGGGAGCTGCTGACCCTATCAAAAGGAGACTGAGGATGAAGCTAACTCTTCCCACAGCAAGCTGAGTAATGGAGAGCAATCAAAGCCTCATGATACCATTTGAGCCCTGTATCCAGCCAGGTCTAGAGCTACCTCTACTGATAGCTTTTCAATGATATACTCCAATAAAATGCCTTTTGACTTTAACAGAATTTTCTGTCACTTGTAACCATAGAATTCTAACTGATACATTTATAATTTGCCAGCACTAGGCTAAGCCCTTTTACGTAGGTTAGCTAATTGAATCCTTAGGACAACCCTATGGGAGTAGTTATTATCTGCATTTCATAGCTGAGGAAATAGAGGCTTAGAGAAATTAACTATCTTCCCACTCACAGGTGGGAGATGTTAGAGTTGGAATTAGGATTCAGGTCTTAGCTTTGCACTGTTTCCTGGACACGGGAACATGGCTGGGGGGTACCATCTATCAGGCACCATCCACTTCTCACCCTCCCTTCCCAATACTCCTAACCTGGTCCTTCATTTTGCTGTCCTCCTTCTCTCTTCCCCTCCCCTCCCATACCTTGACTTTGAAACTCCAGGGAGATGAACATTAGCCCCTCCACCCAGCAAGCTCTGGGAGCCCAGGCTCAGCCCTTCCCTGGCGCATGGCAGGGGACTGGCTGAGATGACCCCCAGTTAGTCCTTCTGGCCACTTTGCTGTGAAGTCATGGCCCTTCCCTGGGTGTCAGTGATTGCTTCTTCCTTTCCTGGCCCAGAGCCATCTTCAGAGGCTCGTCTGACAGCACCCAGGGCAACCCAGGCTGAGAGGCACCCTGCTTGGATAAGGCATTTTACCGCTCGGGCATTTGTGTACAGCTGGCTCTGTTTGAAATCCTGTCCCTCTCTGACTTCACTTCCTGAATGTGCTGACAGGCCTTTGAGCCAAGCCAAACAGGTTCCCAACGCCCGTGCCTGCAGAGTATTCCCCTGCGAGTGCAGCTGGGGAAACAAAACTTTTCTCCAGCCCGCAGAGAGGACCTGCCAGCCCTTATATGACCAAGAAGCAGGTCCTGCGAGACGTCGTTGAATCTTAATGGGAAACGTTTTCATTTCAGCCGGGGTGGGGTGTGTGTGTGTGTGTGTGTATGCATTCACACTGGCTTGGGCGGGGAAGTGGAATTCCTGATCACTTCCTCTTAAATTAACAAATCTACGGTGAAAAATGGCTAATTATTGCTTGCCTGCTCTATACAGGGTTTTACATATATGAACCTCTGACAACCCTCTGAGGTAGACATGGCTAGCCTTATTTTTACAAAGGAAGGAAATGATACATAGCGATATTCATGAACTTGATCCATGTCTCCCAGGTTTGAGCTGCAGAGCACAGATTGAACCCCTGGGTACCTGACTCCAAAATCCCTGTGCCTCCACTAACTCCTAATACCTCAATTCTCTCTTCCAACTTGTAATATCTTGATTCTTCATGTGGTCAGAAGGGTAGCAAGGCTCTGTTGTCTTTTGAGTTCTGTGAAGTTCTACAAGTTAGTTTTCTTCTCTGAATCTCAGTTTCCTCATACGCAAAATGGAATGATAGCAGCGTCTGTGGCAGGGAGGCTGTGAGGCTCCATTGAGATATAAATTCACGTGGCAGTACTACTCAAGGGCAGGGTCATATGTGAGCAAAACTAGCTCTTCTGAGTCAAGAAAGACCTGGACTCAGCTCGGGCTTCCACCAGTCACTTATTCCATGAACTTGAACAAGATGGAAACCCCCATTTTCTCATGTATACAATATAGCCCTAACATTTACCTTGTAATTCCCAGCAGAGTGCCTGCTATATAGTAGAAATTTAGTAAATGGTATATGTATTGAATATTATACAGGTTTTTGTTTATTATACTTGCGGCAGACACAGTTGTTTCCTACTGGAGCAGTTAGGAAAGGCTAAGTAATGTTACAATAACAAAAAGCCCTCATCTCTGTGTCTTAATACAACAAAGGTTTAATTTTTGCTTCTGTTAAATGTCTATTGTTGATGCTGGGGGCGAGGAGGGACCCTGATCTACATCATCGTCATTTAAGGACCAGGTTAATGGACATTCCATCTCTGTGCTTCCACAGTTGACAAGGCTGGGAAAAGGAAACATGGTGAATTGAACACTCACTCTTAAGGCTCCCACCTAGATGTGAGAGATGTTACCACTGCTGGCATTTCATTGACTGACACAAGTCACAATGCCTCTCACCCAACTTCCAGGAGGTAGAAGATAGGGAAGTACTACCCTACCTTGTACAAGAGGAGAACTGGAAACATTTGGTGGAGAGCACTAATGACTATCCACCAACCCAAAAGCCACCCTCCATCTCACTTATTTTTTGCCATCAGAGCCTTGATTTTTATTTATTTTTAAATTTACTTTTGGTGTTCATTTTCCCATGTGCTTAGAAGAAGGTGATCCCAAGGGGGTGAATCACGATTATAGGCCAATCATGGTGGTCCCATTCCCTTGCCAGGGATGAGTTTGGGTATAGGCATACGACCTGCTTCAGGCCAGTGGGACCTGAAGGGAAGTCTACTCGGGTGGAAGTAGGGAACTTCTAGGAGAGGTTTCTCTTCCTAATAAAAAAGAGAAAGATGAAAGTAAACACCCTTGCATTGCTAGTGATTATTGTGTTTACCTATGATGCCAGGAACTGCTAAAGCTATCTTGAGTCCACACAAGGGGCGTCTTTGACACACTGAGAATGGTGAAACAGATAGAAAGCCCATGATGATGTCGCTGAGCCACTATATTTGCCCTGGATCTTGTTTAAATTGTGTCTTCTGTTACTGGCCCATGTAAGCATCTGAACTGGTGGAGTGGTCGATTATATAACAGCCAGGTACCTGCTTATCTTTTTTCAAGATTTGCCATAAGGTGAGGGCATTCCTCCCTCCGAGCATGAATCTAGGATGAATCAAATACACCTTGGAAGAGATTTGCCATCAGCAGAAGCTGATGGACAGACAGTCCCATGGAGATCTGGGAAATGCCTAAATTTTGTCCAGGTAGCTAGTGAAAACCTACAGCCTAAGAAGGCAGTAACTTAATGATCTGGTAACCCAATTTTCTGAAGGAATAATGAAGCAACCATCAAGCAATGTCTTTTAGTGGATGTACATGAAGGAAGTTTGAAACTGTCAGGGCTTCTCAGCACTAGTATTCTAGTTCCCCCAGAACTGAGCGGTTTGCAGCAGGGCAACGAGAGTTCATTAGACGTTGCTGTAGCATGGATGAAATATCCCAGGAGACTATCTGATTACCTTTGCTCAGATGCTGTGTACATCAAAGAACCTTCTGATGACTAATTCAGTTCCTCAAGGTCCTTGATGTAGAATCAAGGGGGTGCCCCAGGATCACCAGGGCATCAGGTTCCTAGAAAAATATAGGAGAAAAATATGGTTCTTGATGGTTGGGGACCTAATTGTGGCCCCACCAGTCACTGCATGAGGGGCCTCAACAAAAACTCTTAAAACTCACTGGGAGCCTCAGCTTCTGTTCCTGTGAAACACAGCTACTAACAATGACGCACGCAGGGTAGTGGTGAAAATAAAATGCAGTAGAAGAGATGAAATCATGTTGGAAAGGACAAGAGTATAAACTGGTGAGTACCAATCTCAGTGCTCATTCCTCTCCTCTTTGCTTACCCCACTCCAGGAAGGCAGCCCTTCCCTTAACTCCTAGGGTACCCCAGAGTTTTTCCAGGCTTTTGCTCATGCTGACCCTCCATCTGGAATTCCCTACCTCATCTCTTCTGCTCTTGACCTGATGAACTCTTAAGTCATCTAATCAGTCTCAGTTCAAGTATTTCTCCAGAAAGACCAGGATGACAATCAGACTCAGCATGGAACAGTTAGTACTTCACAACCCGACCCTTAAACGTTCCTGCTTCTTCTCCTTCACTCTTCTTCTCACACCTTCATTCCCAGCCTCTCCAAGCAGTTTACAGGTCCCTCAACACACCATGTTTTCTGATGCCCTGTTCCTTTGCACACAAGTTCCTCCTCCAACCTTTTTTGTTCCTGCTGAGTTCCACTGGATCAACTCAGATGTCATTTCACCTGTGAAGTCTTTCCTGATAAAGTCTCTTCCTCCTGCACCTGGCACCTCTTTCTGCTTCATCTCCGTACTCTTCCCCACCAGACTGGGAATTCCAGGAGAACAGGGATTGTGTCGTGTTCCTCATGGAAGCCCCACTCTTAGCAAGGGCCTCAGTGAGACTGGGCCCAGGGGAATGCCCTTCCTTGGGACGTCAAAAGTCCAAAACCAAATAACTGGAGCCAGGGTCCAGAGTTAGGTAGGGATTGTTTCACTTTCTGGGGTCATCCCAGCTTCTAACTCTCTTCCCTTCTTCTTTAACATTCCACTTGACCCACATAGAAGTAGGTGGTGGGGTGGGCAAGACTGAAAGGCATTGTCTTTTTCCTTGGTTCATTCAATGGGTATCTTCTCTAACAATAAAATAGCACGAGAATAGATACATTGGCATGATCCTTGTCTCTGTCAAGCAAACACTGGGTACTAACTTCAGGACCCCTGAAATACATTAACTTTACAAACAGGAAGTCCTCTCTGTCATTACCAATGAAATAGCGGTTTTTAATAAAGTCGCATGTAGAACTATTTTTTGTGCCTGCCTAATGATCACATATTATCCTTCCCTATCTCCACCTCCAAGCCTAATGTTTCAGGCAGGCCCATTTTATATGAGAAGGTGCCCACTTAGTGGAGGAGGGAAGGGATGCTCTGTGTGGCTGGAAGAATGAATGTGCTAACAGTTTAATTCTTTTTTTGTTTGTTTTGTTTTGTTTTGTTTTGTTTTTGCGGTATGCGGGCCTCTCACTGTTGTGGCCTCTCCCGCCGCGGAGCACAGGCTCCGGACGCACAGGCCCAGCGGCCATGGCTCACGGGCCAGCCGCTCCGCGGCATGTGGGATCCTCCCAGACCGGGGCACGAACCGGCGTTCCCTGCATCAGCAGGCGGACTCCCAACCACTGCGCCACCAGGGAAGCCCAGTTTAATTCTTTTAAGAGCACTCATTGAGAACTAGGCTTTAGGACCTGGTGATTGGCCATGTTTGACTTTTCTGAGGGTCTTCAATCCATCTGGCATTGTGCGCCTGGAAATGGATGAGGTATATTTCACTAGAAGAAGTTAAGACCTGGAATTATTTTGGAGCATTTCAGTTCAATTGTCTATTCAGTCAACACACATTTTATAAACATCTCCTATGTAACCAGGCACTGTACTAGGAGTCTGGGTCCCACAGACGAGTAGGATAGGTTCTAGCCAAGAGACACACAGGTTCACGATGATAATACTTTGATAAGTGCTATCACAGAAGTTTGGATAAAATGTTATGGATGCTCAATTGGGAATATTCGTTCCACCTGAAGAGGGAGTTAGCAAGGAAGGCGTCACAGAGAAGGTGCCACTTTTGCCAAACCTTGAAAAATGGGTAGGATTCAGCAGTTGAGCCAGAAAGAAAGGTATCCCAGTCAGAGGGATGAGTACAAGCAGAAGCATGGAGGGGTGAAAAGGCATGAAATTCAGATTCACACAAAGATACTTTTCTCATAGTGAATGTGTAGCCACTCAGCTTAGAAATTGTTAACCTTTTTCGAATCATGGAACTTTTTGAGAACCAAATAGAGCTTAATGATCTCTCTCCCTAGGGGAGTGTGTGTTCATGTGGGCACACCCATACACAAACACAATTTTGTAGGCATTTTCATTGAGTTCATGAATCCTCTGCCCCAATGGACACAAAGGGTTAAGAATCTCTGAAATATACATATGTAAGACAGATTAAAAGAGGATTAATGGTTTTATGTGCCAATAGCTTCATCTTCTCCAACCGTTAGTGTTACCCAAACAATAACTCATTGAATGCCAAAATAACATTGACCTTTGAGGGTCTATAAGTATCTGATTTTCTGTCTCCAGAGTTTACAGGAGGTTACTGGTGAATTTCCTCTACCACAATTTTTTTTCTATCCCTTTTGTTAGAATTTCAGAGATATACATTCAGAACGAGAGTTGAAACAAACAAGGGTAGGGATAGGCCTGAGTTTCAGGCTTTTTGTTTTGTTTGGTTTTTTTTAAGTCAGAGTCTAGGGGCTTCCCTGGTGGCGCAGTGGCTGAGAGTCTGCCTGTCGATGCAGGGGACACGGGTTCGTGCCCCGGTCCGGGAAGATCCCACATGCCACGGAGTGGCTGGGCCTGTGAGCCATGGCCGCTGAGCCTGCACGTCCGGAGCCTGTGCTCCGCAACGGGAGAGGCCGCAACAGTGAGAGGCCCGCGTACCGCAAAAAAAAAAAAAGTCAGAGTCTAAAGCAAACTGGGGAGTGGTGTGGCTTTTCTGTGCTGCACTGTTGTCTGGGCTTAGTCTACCTTTGCAGGTAATTAATTTCCCAGCCTGCTTATTTTTTCTAGTTGGCTCTTGTTTAGCTTCCACAGAGCCCCACCCCAAAGTGCTTTATTGTCCCTCTTCTGACTATTCCTACAAATGGTCAAAATCTACTCACCTTCCGGGTTGCTGACATGGGCAAATTCACTGTTTGGAGAAGTGTCTCTGCTCCCAGTAACCCTTTGTTAAATAAGTGTTGTTACAATGGAGTGGACCTGATAGCTGACAAGTCAGTCCAACCCCTTCCACTCCTGGACACTCCCCCGAGGAGAAACTCTCTGTGTCTTTGGATTTACAGCCACAGGCAGGATATTAGCACTCCCAGACCTGTAGGGTACTAGAGCACTGCCAATGAGCAAAGAGCCCTGCCTCAGTTAGTGGTTTGGGGAAGTATTCCTGGATATCAAATTGCTTTTGCTGCTTGATAATCATACTGGCTCTTGGGATGAAAAGCAACCAAGCAAAACTTGTTCCCTTGTTGAGGACTGCCTTGTTGATCTCTTAAGTTATATCTGTAGACAGAATTTAAGTTTGCCATTTCTCCAGAGTGAAGGTTTGATTTATATACATAATCATTGTACTGGTGTTCATGTTTTCTCTTGTGTATTTTTTTATAGTATCTAGAGTACCATCTTTTGAGACCGAGTCTATAATAATTATTTAAACAAGGCTGATTATTTTAGAGACAAATTAAGAAACTATAGAAGAATCCGAAATGATAAACTGCTATACTGGTAATCTGTCTAGGCATAGGGAGGGGGTGTGTGGAAAGTGAAAGAGAAAGAGAGACAGAGAGAGAGAGAGAGAGAGACAGAGAGAGAAGGCGAATGAGGATGAATGAAGCTGGGAGAATGTTTCATCCAGACTGCAATTTCTGTGTTGACTTTTCATAAATTCTTTGCTTATTAATTACCAAATAACTTCAGATGGCAGTAATGTTAACCCCTGCAACTGAAAAGCAATGCTTCAGAACAGAGCTTGGGGAGAAGAAAAGTAGTAAAGGGAAAGGAATTCAAGATCTGTTATTGGTATTTGAATACATTTATTGTGACAAGAATGCTGTTATAAATATTCATATGCAAAGACCGTCTCTTTTATCTAGGAATTGTTAAAATAAAGATTCCAAATCGGAAGGATACATCTTTTGTAAAAATCTGCCACTCTTCCTGCTTTGAGAATAAGCATCTATTGTTAAAATTTCTACTAACATTATAAATGGTCACAGCACATGCCACTTGATATGATCCAAACTTTAAAATGTTTGACTTCCCAGGGAGCTGCCCCTCTCCACCACAACCTCCCTTCCCTCAGCCTCCTGAAATGCCACATTATCCTTTGTAAGCCACTCTGTATAGCTTGTTGGGAAGAATATAACTTGATGAGGGAATCAGCTAGTTATCTCTTAACTCCAGTAGGTAACAGTTTTCACTGCTTGATAGTAAGAAGCACTGAGAGTGATTTTAATGGACACTCTTAACTCTTTCAGCTCCACCTGGCAAAGTAATCTACAGGTAATGCAGAAAAGAGGTTGGGGGAGGGGTCACTTTTTCAATATTTTATTGTATTTTCTTAAATATCCTTTCTGGAATTTTCAGAAACAAAACATAAAAAAATTATATACTTTATTACAAATGGTAAACTCAGAGTGCTCCAAATCTCTTATTTACAAACAACGCTGGGCAGGACACCCAAACAAACAAACATGAAATAACTTACAAAGGCGTGAAGCTGTTTATTGACAGTAATCAGCTTTCATCAAATTAAAAAATATATACATGTACATACACAGTTATGGAAGGCAGTCCAGAAGGAGTTCATCTGCAGACTGGGCCTCGCTCTCGCAAACCTCCCTCCCGCCTCCCCCCCCCCACCCCCTTTGTGTTCTTAAGGAGCACTACAGAAGCAATCTACAGTCTCTATTGCAGTTTGCGACCCCTCCCTCCCCCCTTTAATACTGAATGAGATCGAATGTTAGGTCCATGCAGTTCTTGGTCAATGTTAAAGAAAAGTCTAACGTTCTGTTTGCGCGGGGACAGCCCGACCGTAAAGCGGGGCAGCCCGCGGGCGGCCGCTCCCTGGCTCCCTGCCAAAGGGAGGGCGCGCCAAGTCCTTCCCTCTCGTGCACACTGGGGGCGCCGTCAGGACGCAACCCAGTCCAACTTGGAAACCCCTGGCTTTAGTCCTCGGACACTTCTTTTTTCTCTCTTTCTCCCTCTCTCGCAACTTGTCAAGTTCTCAAGTCTGTCCCTCTCTGGGTTATTTGTTCTCCGTTGCCCCTCAGCCCCCGACAGTCTCGCCTCAAAACGTTTGCAACTGCTGCGTTAGCATGAGTTGGCACCCACTGTTAACGTGGTTCATGACTTTCTGCTTAAGCTGGGCCACCTGTTCCCTGAGCATGTTGGCCGTGGACGCCAGCTCCGAGTTCTGCGCTTTCAAGGTTTTCACTTTTTCCTCCAGCCGGGCGATCCTCTCCAGCTTCCTTTTCCGGCACTTGGAGGCAGCGATGCGGTTCCTCATGCGCTTCCTCTCCGCCTTGATCCGCTCCTGGGACTCCATGTCGATGGGGGACAGGGGCGGCGTTTCCCCGGGCATCTCGGGGACCGTCTGCGGCTCCTCCTTCAGGGCCTGCAGCCGCGGGTGCTGCACGGGGATCTGCTGGGGCAGGTGGTGCGGCGGCGGCGGCGGCGGCGGCGGCTGCTGCTGAGGCTGCGCGGGAAAGGCCAGGCCGGCCGCGCCGTAGGAGGGCGCCCCGCCGCCGCCGCCGCCGCCGCCGCCGCTCAGCGCGCCCGGGTTGAAGTTGCTGAGGTTGGCGTAGACCGGCGGCTCGCTGTGCAGGCTGGCGCCGAAGCCGCCGCCGCCGCCGCCGCCGCCGCCCGCCACCGAGGCCACCGCCGGGGCCACCAGGCCCGCCCCGCTGACCGGCTGCGCCGCCGACGTGACGTTGGGCAGCGTGTTCTGGCTGTGCAGTTCGGCCAGGGCGCGCACGAAGCCCTCGGCGAAGCCCTCCTGCTCGTCCGTCACGTTCTTGGGACACAGGAACTGGGTGGGGGTCGGCGTGGTGGTGATGTGCCCGTTGCTGGACTGGATTATCAGGCGCTCCAGCTCGGGCGACGCCAGCTTGAGCAGCCCCACGTCGGGCGAGGTGAGGAGGTCGGAGTTCTTGGCCCGGAGGTGCGGCTTCAGGCTACCCACGGGGTCGGCCAGGTTCAGGGTCATGCTCTGCTTCAGGATCTTGGGGTTACTGTAGCCGTAGGCGCCGCTCTCGGACTGGAGGAACGAGGCGTTGAGGGCATCGTCGTAGAAGGTCGTTTCCATCTTTGCAGTCATAGAACAGTCTGTCACTTCACGTGGGGTTAGTTTGGGCTGCGCGCAGAAGTTTCGGGGCCGCAACAGCGCGCTGGCAAGCGGGGGACACCCGCGCTTCCCCAGGCCTTGAGCAAGGAAAGTTTCTGGAAGAGCGCGCGCCCCCGCCGGCTGGCCTCCCCCGGCGCCCTCCTCACCGGCTCGCTCCGGGGGATCGCAGGGTTAAGACGCCGCCCGCGCTCTTACTTGTCCGCTCGCGCGCGCCGCCCGGCTTTGAAAAGTCGCGGTCACTCCCGTAGCTCTCTCGGGCCCAGAGGTTCCTCGGAGCCCGCGGACGAACTCGCTTCCCGGCGGCAGCAGGTAGCGCGGACCCCGCGGTGGCCGGCCGGCGGCGGGTCTCCGCCGCCCCGACTCCGAAGACTGTCCCCTCCTCCGCTGCGAGGGGGAGGGGGCGCCCGGCAGCCGCGGCTCGCGCTCGCCCAAGTTCAGCAACCGGTTCGAGCGAAGCGGAGCGCACGTCCTCCTCTCTCTGCCACCTCCTTTTCTCTACCGCCGCCGCGGCAGCTTCCTTTGCAAAGGAAAGCTTTGCAAAAGTTCGCTCCGGGACCCGGCGGCCACTTGTCTCCTGTCCTCCTGGCCGGGAAACTTCTTGCCGCTGCAGCCGCTCTCCGGACTTCCCCGGACGGACAGTGGCCGCTCTCCACGCTGTCAGCAGCGCTAGCGCAGCTGGGCTCTCTCCGCCTGGGGGCGGCTGGAGAAGGGGCTCTCCCGGCGCTCCCCAGAACACCAGCCCGGGAGCCACAAGCACTAGCTCCGGGCCGTTGGAGAGAAAATGGAAAAGAAAATAAGATTTGCAGTCCTTCCCAGCTGACTGTGCCTGTCTGCCTGCCTGCGTCCGCGTACCTCCACTCCCGCCTCACAGCTTCAGCCACACTCAGTGCAACTCTGAGCCCTTATCCAGCCCGAGCTCAACACTTATCTGCTACCAGTCAACCTCTAAAAATAGCCCATGATGTCACCCCAAGGCCTTCCCATTGGCTCGCGTCGCTCTCAGGGGGGCGGGCCCACCCGTCGCCATGGAGACCCCACCCTAGAAGATTCTTCTCTGGACCCGCGGAGGCTCACGGGATGAGGTAATGCTCTGTTGCCCTCCTACAGTTGGGCCCTTCTTTCTCCTCCTCCCCCCGGCCTCCCCCTCCACGCGACTTGAGCCCCTGTCTTCCTTCTCCCCTCCCCGGCGCGTCTTTCCCGGCCCGCCCGGTGCATTGTGGGCTGACGTCTTGGAGTTTGACTGCCTAGTGACGGTGGCTGCCGCGAGCCGGGCGGACTCGGGCGCTTGCAGCCTCTGAAGGAAGCGGGCTGAAGTTCAGGGCTCGGGGCGGGAAGGCAGGGTATGCGGGACCCAGAAGGCGGGGGAACCGGGCCAGGTGTCTGGGGCCGAGGGCGCGGGGCGGGTGGTATTTCCCCACCTCAGGGCTCGATGTCATTTCGCCGCCGCGAGGGGCGGGCCGGCTGAGCGCCCCGGAAGTGCGGGGGGGGGGGGTGCCGGGAGTACCGCCCTTAAGGTGGCTCTGTTAAGTCCCCTGTGGGGACGAGTGAAAGTGGGCTTTTAAGTTTAGGGGCGGTTCTTGAGAGTCGGCCCCCCACGTTGAGAACGCTCAGAAGTTTGTCTCCTGATCAAGTTCAAGAGCGACTGTCTGGCTGCACCTGGAAGCCGAGTGATTTGCATTGCTTGAAACCTGGTGTTCAGCTAAGTCCCCGCCGCACCCCACCTCACCCTCCTGACCGTGGGAGAAAGGGTGCGGGGGTTCATAGCTTTGCCTCGGAGAGGAGATTTCTTACAGGAGGTGGAATTAGTCGAGTTGGGAACGAGCGTTTAGGGAATCCGAAACTCTGGGAACCCGGTGATCGCCTACTTCCCGCCCCCGCACAAGATGCATAGGCACACCACACATCCCACGCACACACGAACACACACACACACACACCACTCTTCCCGCCCTGATTTGCTTCCGGGAAAACTAGTCCGAGAGCTGCAGACACTTGCCAAAAGTCACACAGCGAGTCAGGAGTAGAATCAAGATTTAAAATTTCTCCGCTCCCGGCCGGCCGGTGGGCCCATTATCCTGTGTAGCCTCTAGGAAGCGCTAGACCCATGTAAGTGGTTCCTTTCTGTGGTTGTTATTTTATTCTCCCCCAACCCCTCACCCCTTAGGGACAAAAGTGTATGGTGGGAAGAAGAGCAAAGTCGGGAATCGTGGGTTCTCTCGTGGCCAGCGCTGCCACGTTGTGAAGTGAGCAAATCAGAGAACTTCTTTGAGCTTCAGTTCCCTCATCTGCAGGTGGGGCTGGTGAGACCCACCTTACTGGGCTGAGTTAGCGTAGAGTCATGGCCTCCAGGTCTAGGAGGTAGTCGCCAACAGCCCCCTTCCCTGCCCTTCTTCGGAGTTTCCCAGAGCGTCGATGGAATGCCAGGATGTAAGAATGTGACTTGGCAGGACCAGGTGGACTGATGCTGCGAGGAGCAGTGAGGGCAGGAGGGTGAGGGAGGAAAGGGTCAGAAGTCAGCTCCTTCCAGGGTTTTCTCCAGGACTGGGGCTTGAAGTTGGACCTGCAGCAGCTTATGTTCCTAGGTTCTAATTCTGGCTTTTCAGCTTCTGAGCTTGGGGGAATCCAGCCTTGGGTTCATAACCCAGAGCTTTAAGGTATTTGTGGCTTTTAGAGTTCAGATCCAACAGCCCGGCAGCAGCTGGTGTCAGGGAAATCTTAACAGCTTTCCTTTACTCCAGCACTTGCCTCTCATTGCCTTGTGCAGCAGGAGAAAACAGTGGCTACTGTGAGCCAGGCACTGAACTGGGTGGGGGTAAGGGTACAGTGATGACACGAGTCAGTTACTTTCCTCAAGGAGGGAACATTCTCCTCTATATTGTTACCCTGAATCATTTTCTTCTGTAATCAGGGAGCTGGTGTTTTAAAAATAATTTTAATGATAACAGTAATAAGAATGAATATCATGTATTAAACACCTACCATCAGCCAGGCATTCACCAGAGCAATTTATACAGTTCTCCCTACAACTATCTTGGGCTACATATATTATTATCTGGATTTAGTATATGAGGAACTAGGCCCAGAGAGTTTAAGTATCCTGCTCAGGTCACACAGGCAGCTGGAAGTAGACTTCAGGTGTGTGTTACATTCCCTTTTTATATCTTCTCTGCTGAGGGAGACTCTTGTAAAGTATTGGTTGTCTGCAGAGGAAACGGCCCTTAGATGGTGGGATGGAAGAAATTGTCTTGCCCGATTCTCTGTAGCTCCTTTCAAAGCCTCCTTTCAGAGCTCCTGTATTTAGAAACTTCAAAACTTAGGACTTTACATAAATATATATCTTTTGCCTAAGGGTTCTGTGTGTTCCACTCTGCCTTATGTGGTTTAGTAGGCTGATTTTCTCCTTATGTTGAGAAATAGCATATTTCATCCAAAAAATAACAGATCTTTTCATGTTAACGCCCTTGCTTGGAAGCCTTCATTGGCTTCCCCTCACAACCAGGAGAGGGTTCGGATGCCTTTGCGTGGGAGAGGGGGCCTTTCACAACCTAGCTTCTGCTGTCCAGCCGCATCCTTCACTCCTAGTATCAGGAAAGGCTGGGCTATGCTGCCTTAACAAACAGCACTACCATTTCAGTGGCTTACCGCAGGGAAGTTTATTTCTTGCTCATGCCACGTCCCCACTGGGGGTCTGCAGGGGAGTTCCATTCCCTATGGATTTGGGCTGAAGAAGGCTTCATCTTGATGCATGCTTCTCCTTACGGTCTCGGCTGGGTAGAGGGAAGGCGGCAACTCATTCAGTGGCTCTCAGAGCATCCACCTGGAAGTGACACACTGTACTCCTGCTCATGCATCCTTGGCCGGAGCAAGTTACGTGGCCATGCCTAACTTTAAAGCTCTGTAATCCTGCCAAGTGTCTCGAAGGGAGAGAGCCAGGAATATTTGGGAAACAACACTAATGACTCGAACAGTCTCTCTTTCTGTTCACCAAATGTTTGGCTTACTGTCCTCCCACAGGCAGAATTCCACTCTCCTCAAGGGGGACGACCCTAAAGACCCACCTAGTCACGGTATATCAAGCTCACTTTCCAAGGAGCGGGTGATGCGTAGTAGACTCTATATCAGCTCCAGATGTGACTCTTCATCCAAAGGCAAGATATCTGCCTGGCATACCCTCAGTATGTAGCAGTGGGACAGAGATGGGATAACTGCAATGGACACACTGATCGGAAAGTGGAGGAATGGGACACCACAGTGGACATTAATCCAGAGCAGACACGTTGGGGACTCCCCTACCCAACACCCTGATTAGATGTGGATTCTGCTCCCTAAGTGTAGCTGCCCTAGCCACTGTTTTCTGTGAACCCTGGCCTTGACCTCTGAGAGAGTCTTCCTTCTGTACATCTAAAGCAGGCATAGGAAATAGTTTTTCAAACCAGCTTTTAAAAATAGGGGTGGTGTTGGGGGAACAGAGTGATATTAAGTCTCAAATACAGTCTCCTTTAATCCAGGCTGATGTTCTTTTGGCAGTGCAACTCTCCCAAAAATGTAGGTTTCTTATCTATTTGATTCCAGGCGTTCCATGTGTCAATAGCCACAGCCAATTCTTTTCTAGACATGCCTCCATGGTTTGCCATGTTTCTTTGCTTTCTTGCTCTCCTGCCTGCTAATATCTCTCTCATTCATCTCATTTTCATATTCTCTCTGTCCCTCTCTGTTTCTTTGTCTTGCTGTCTCTCTGTCTATCTCTCTCCTGACTTGGCTTTGAGTGCTTTACGCTTATTGGGCTTAGGTGGGAGAGTCATACTTTTCCTCCCATTTCCTCCCTTTTCCCTTTTCTCTAATTGAAAGCATATGCTCAGTAACATCTTAATTTATCCAGAGGTTTAAACAATAGGTTTGAGGCCATACCTTTGACTTGAGCCATACTTCAGGGCTGATTTTAACTAGCCGTTTCTTGCTGAAAATCTTCCTTAATTTTACGAGTTGAGATTGAGAAACAATAGCCTCCTCTAACCCTCCATAACTCTGAATTTATAGATTGTCCCTAGTCTCTTTCATTCCTGCTTGCAAACTGGCCAGATCTTCTCTGAGCTCATCTCTCTCTCTTTTTTTTTATAAATTTATTTATTTTATTTATTTTTGGCTGTGTTGGGTCTTTGTTGCTGCGTGCGGGCTTTCTCTAGTTGTGGAGAGCGGGGGCTACTCTTTGTTGTGGTGCATGGGCTTCTCATTGCTGTAGCTTCTCTTGTTGCGGAGCATGGGCTCTAGGCACGTGAGCTTCAGTAGTTGTGGCACACGGGCTCAGTAGTTGTGGCTCATGAGCTCTAGAGCACAGGCTCAGTAGTTGTAGCGCACGAGCTTAGTTACTCCACGGCATGTGGGATTTTCCCTGACCAGGGCTCGAGCCCGTGTCCCCTGCATTGGCAGGCAGATTCTTAACCACTGCACCACCAGGGAAGCCCCTGTATTGGCTTTAAAAGCTTCCTCCAAGAAGTGACATGTTACTTATGTTTACATAGTATTGATCAAAAACTAGTCACATGACCATGTCTTACTTAAAAGGTGCAGGAAAGTGCAATCCTACTATGCACTTGGAAGTTAAGATCTGGAAATGCACACCGCTGTATAGGCCAGGTTATGCTCTGGTAGCGATCCAAAAACCTTACTGAATGACAACCATGGAATTATTTCTCACTCATGCTGCATGCCCATTATGGGTTGGTTGTGTCTCTGCTTCAGACACATCATTTTTGCTCTGGGACCTTTTCTGAAACATTGCTGATTGCCATGGCAGACAGCAAAGAACATGGTGCTTAAAGCTTCTACTGAAAACAGTTTCATGTGGCCAAGCCTGTTGTCAGTGGGGAGAGGCAGCAAGTATTTGCAAATAGTAATACAGTATACCACGCCCTACACTACACATTCCTCCCATTCCTATGAGTCTCAGCTACCCTAAACATTTTCCATACCTCTGACATTTTCCTGGTTTTCCATTTATTTTCATCCTTAATCAAAATGCCACCTGGCAAACTCCTACTCACCCTTCAAGACCCTGCTCAAATAATTGCTCCCTCTGAAGCTTGCTGTTACCCCATCTCTCACCCTCAAGTAGTTATTATCTTCTTTGGCTCCCATCACACTGGGTACAGACCCGAAGCTGAGAATGTACATCACGTGTTCTTGTAAATGTCTTCTTACACCCTGACTCCACATCCAGGAACTGTGTCTTACTCATTTTTATATTTCCAATGCTTAATGCAGTGCCTGGCACACGGAAGGATAGAAGGGACTCAATAAATGCTTATTGATGAGTTTCTTAAAAATAGTATTTTCTATAGCAGAATTAAGGGTGTGTTTTAATAGTCAAATAGCAACAGTAACTTGTTTAAATACATAAAGCTTCTAACAAATTCCCCTGCTGAACCTTCCCTAAGCACATCCTATTGGACTTGGGATAAAACCCAAATTCTTTACTTTGCCTATAAGATCTCACATGACCTGGGTTATCCTACCTCACCAGCCTGAAATTACTAGTACTTCTCTCCTCACTATTCTGCAGCCACACTGGCTATGATTGTATCAGTCAGGATAGCCTAGGTTATGTTCCAGTAAAAAAACAACTCCAGATCTCAGTGACTTAAGACAAAAAAGTTTTATTTCTCGCTTCTGCTCCATGTCCATCAAAAGTTGTCAGGCAGTCTGATCACTTTGGCTTCCCCTGGGATCCAGCCTGATGGAGTACGCACTTTCAGGAACATTACAGACCTCATGGTAAAGGGAAAGGGAGCTTTGAAGGGCTCTAGCCAGGCAATTAGGCACATTTGCGGGAGAATGTCACATGTCACTTCTTACAATTCATTGGCTAAAACTAGTCTAATGGCCCCACCCAGCCACAAGTTGACCAGGAAATGCCATCCTATTTGTCTGGAAGGCGGAGAGCTGCAAATCTTTGGCAACCAGTCCTAATGACTCCCACACTGGACTTCTTCAGTTCCTCAAACAAGACAGACTGTTTCTTGCCTAAGAACCCTTATATGAGCCCTCCTACCTCTTCCCTGTTCCTTGGTCAATTTTTATTTCTTTAGAAGTTAGCTTAAATGACACTTAAAGAGGCTTTCTTTTATATTACACCCCTGTACCCACCCCCATCTAAATTAGGTTCCTCTCTTCTGCCTTTTCATAAGTCTCTGTGTTTTTTCTTTATAACAGTTGGGATTTCAGGAGGGTGATAAATCACACCCTCTTTCGTTCCCTCCTGAGTTCAGAACCAGCTGAAAGTTAGATACAGGAATCAGATGAATGTGGATTGCATGCCCACTCGATAGCTGATATAGGCTAGATTGGAGGGCATGGCAGACATGAGGCCACAATGGGTTTCCTCATGTTTCATCCTAAATTAAACTTACCCACGGGTCCCTGGCAAAGGCGGGCAGTTGCAGGCCTTTTCCAAATGGACAGTCAGTGTTTGCATCCTGTAGACAAATTCATTCTGAGAAGAGAGAACAGATGGCTGAGATGGGCCCGCTTTTGTATACACCATCCCCCTTACGGTGATGTCTTTTCAGCACTCAGAACGTCTGCAAAACTTAAGGGATCATAAAGGGCCCTTTAGAAGCCACCTTCCAAGTTCTGCCCTTTTCCCAATGTAGGAATCCCTTTGACAGTATCTTCACTACTTAAGTGCTTCTAGCGATCCTCAGAGCTGGGGAGTGATGTCTACTGAATGCTGCCAAATGGACCTCACTGGGAATATTATGGACATGAAACTGGGGGAAGCAATTTTGATCAGTCAGAGAGATCTCAGAGAAGGTCAGCCGAATGGTGAGAAGCCAGAAACTATGACCCGTGGAGAAGAATTGAAGGAACTGGGAATATTTACCCAAGGGGAAAAATAAAAAACCGTGAGACCATGTAGAGAAGTCTCCAAATAGTTGTGCAGCTATCACATGGGGGAGTTCACTTATTTTGCAGGTTTTGAGGTCAGAGCAAGGGTAATGACTAGAAGTTAGAGAGGAAAACTCGGCTATCTTTAAGGAAGAACTTTCTGAAGTTATAGTTATTTATCAATGTGATAGTTGCCTTAAAAGTAGAATGGAAATTCATCCATTCAATACATATTTACCGCTTACTATGTGCCAGACACTATACTGGGTTAGTTTATGATAATTCCTAGTGAGCCCGTAGTAACTTGCAATATTCAAGTTATACTTTGTTTTCAAAGTTCATGAAAACCTTTAAAAATATTCTCTTTTAGAATTTGTCTGGGAGTGGACACCAATATTAGTGGCATTTTTTTTTCTCAATTCTAGAACTGACATTTTTTTTTTCCTCTCAAAATTTGAAAACCTAAGATGATATTTTCTCATGTCCAGTGTTAGTTAGGTGAACATTCTTCGATAAAAACAATTGTTGGGAATTCCCTGGCAGTCCAGTGGTTAGGACTTCGGGCTTTCACTGCCGAGGGCCCGGGTTCAATCCCTGGTCGGGGAACTAAGGGCCTGCAAGCTGCACAGCATGGCCAAAAAAAAAAAAAGTGTTTTTAGTGTCCATAAGTCAAAATTACCTGTACTTGGGATCACTTAAGACTAGATACTCCCTTACCATTTGGGGCAGAAGAACTACAAAGTGTTCCCCAAACTCCTTTTCCTTTCCTCCTGAGCATACTGCTCAACTACATTTTCCGGCCTCCTTTGTAATTAGGTGTGGCCACATGGCTGAGTTTTAACCAGTGCAAAGGGGGTTAATGTGATGTGTGCCACTTACCGGTCTGGCTCATAAAACCATCTCTCCCCATCTTCAGGGACATAGAGAAGGGCAGAGCCACAGGTGGAAGGAGCCTGGATCTTTGAATGACCACATGGAAGATTCATTGCCCACCGGCCAGGATTATTTGCACTGGATTTTGCCTGAATGAGAAATCAAATTTACTGTTGAAACACCGAGATTTTGGAGTATATATGTTAAAGCTGCTAGTGTCTTCTCATTCCAACTGGTGCTGCAGGATGCCCTCAAAGAGAGAAGACATGTGGAACTGAAGTTAGGGATTTTGTTCTGCCCTTTTCTGTTAGAAGAGCATTAGTGGAGCAGGCAGAAGTGAAAGACATAGCACTTAATTACACACTGATGCTTCCTTGTGCTCATGTTTTCTTCCCAACTAATTTATAAACTTCATGAGACGTGTTGCAATGTCTTACCTCCTCTTTTATATTTAATCTTTTGGTGGATATTTATAGAGAAATGCCAGGTGCTTTGAGGATTTCAGAAGAAATATAGGTAACACATAGTGTTAAATGTTATTCATTTACTCAACAATTTTTGAGAATTCACTCCGGGCCAGCCACTGGGAAGCATTGGTGAACAAAAGCTATGGTACCTGCCCACAAGTTGGGGTATAGCAAGGAAAATAGAGATAAAGGGGCAAGACTAGTCAAGCATGATAATGCTGTGAGAAAGAAGGACAGGATATTCTGGATGCACGTGGAAGGGACATCTGACAAGGGTGGCAGTCAGAGAATTGTCCTCTATTAAGGTGATGAAGAAATTGAGACCCCCAAGGATGAATAGGAGTAGCCAGAAGAAGAGGAGACTGGAGAGAGAGTGCTCTAGGAATAGGGAATGCATGTACAAAGGCTTGGATATGGGGCTTGAAGATGGGGTGTGTCTGGAGGGACCAGAAGGTAAGCTGGAAAGGAAGAATGGAGAGGATGAGCATGAGAAGAGGAACTTATAATATATAAGGAACTTATATATTATAAGAGGAACTTATATAATATATAAGTATGAGGCATATACTTAATAAATGCAAACAGAAAGCCTTTTACTATACGTGTATGAATTTACCTAGGAGGAAATGTGGCTGATTAATCATCAAGATGTCAACAGTTGTGGTATTTGGGTAATTTCTTTTTTCCTCTTTATGCTTCTCTGTTTGTTTTAAAACTTTCCACAGTAAACACGTATTGCACTTGGAATTAAAAAAATCAAAGTGTATTTTCTTCTTAGTTGTGATTGTACCTGCTGGGCCCCATCGGATCTTCAGAACAGTCATCTGAGCAAACTGAGGTCCAGAGCTGATACACAGTGATGTTAGAATTAGCTTTCCTCTGGTTCCATTCAGCCTACTTCCTCTCCATTGTGCCTGCCTCCCCTGCAGTATCTAAGTACTGATGATGGCTTTTCCTGGAACTACTGACTTTAGTGCCAGGTCACGTGTTCGTGTGTATGTTGTTTGCAACTTGGAGAAATTGGATCCAAGTCC
The DNA here is from genome assembly GCF_025265405.1 of Mesoplodon densirostris. Taxonomy (NCBI): domain Eukaryota; kingdom Metazoa; phylum Chordata; class Mammalia; order Artiodactyla; family Ziphiidae; genus Mesoplodon; species Mesoplodon densirostris. Next base: position 51,346,175 of record NC_082662.1, read on the forward strand.
TCATGATCCTGCCCTCCTAAGAGGCTTTTCACACGCAAAAGATGGTCCTCCACCTCCTGGTCTACATCCTTGGACCTCTCTTTTCTGTGATGCTCTCCTGTCCTTTGCCTAGTGAGGGAGGAAATTGTTTCTCATTATTCTGTCAACCCACATCTTGATTGACTAGTGTGTTGGTGCTTGGCCAAACCAGTGACAATGAAGACCCAAACATTTAAAAGTCTTGAAACACTGTATTAACATTCTCTAAGTTATGTTACGGCGACAAACCACCTCCCAAATCTCAGAGGCTTAAAACGACATGAGTTCAATTCATGCGCATGTTACATTTCCATCCTGATTTTAGGGCTTAGCTCTTTACTCTGAGACTCTGGGTGAAGAAGTGGCCCCCTTGAAGAAGTGACCCCCATCTGAGATATTGCTGGTGTGTGTCACAGGGAAGAGAGAGAGGTGACACCGGGGGATAGTTCTTAAAGCCTTGCCCACAGTCACTTCTGCTCACCTTTGATTGGCCAGAGTGTGTCACAGGGCCGATAGGGAGGGGCAGCCAATGTTTTGACAGATACCTTCTCAGCTCTCGAAATCTCTGCTTCTGTATCTATAAATGGAAATAGGTATAAAACATTATGGGATATTCAAACCATGGAATATCATGTGGCCATTTTAAAAAAATGAGTTAATTGCCCTTAAAAAAAAGTGTGTTGACCTGAGAAAAGCCCATGATGTAGCATTAGGTGAAGAACGCAAGTTGCCAGTAAAGTGTATAGCTTGATGTCATGTTTGCATAAATTTAGAAAACCTATATCTGAGCATATTTGTTTGCATGAGGATATTAATAAAAACAGCTAATGTTTAAGGAATGCTTACATCATATGCCGATTCTGTGCTAAGTGCTTTTTGCGTGCATTTGCTCATTTAATCCTTGCAAAACCCAGAGAAAAGAGTAGAAAGTTATATTGAATAGTTATTATCAGCTATCTTACTTGGGGGTAGGATTAGAGAGTTTTTATTTACTTTTAAAAGTAAATGATTTCTGTACATTTTTACTGATCACAGTAGGTGGATTAATCAGCTTTTGTGATAAAAGAAACCACAGTAATATCTGAGTGCTGTGCAATGCTCAGTAATTTATTTTCTGCTTATGGGTCTGCAGTCCGCTGAGGTGGCATGACCTTTCAAGGCCCTGCTTGGTCTTCTTTCCTCCTCACTGCATCTGCATCCCCTGCAGTTTTCTAAGTAGTGATGATGGCTTTTCTTAGAACTGCTTATATCAGTGCTGTGTTGTGTGTGCTCAGGTGCAACCTGGAGAAATAGGGCCGAGGGTCAAATTCAGGTCTGCTCCATGTGCCTCATTCTAGAACCCACCCTGGAGAAGCAGAATCTGCCAGGGCTCTGTTCTTTTCGTGGCAGAGGTGGGGACAAATGGAAACATGGGAAGCTTCTGAAGGCCTGAGCTTGGAACTGCTCTGTTGTCATTTGGGCCCACATTCTATTAGCTGAAGCAAGTCACATGGCCAAGTCCAATATCAGTGGAGCTGGGAAGTCTTAGAGGTTTAGAAGGAGGGAGTGAATATTCACTGTATAGTAATCTACAGTCAGCATTCATCGCTTTCTTAGTTTAAAAAAAGTAAATCACAATAAAGTGAGAAAAAGAATATTTACCAGTGATAGTTTAAATTGTGTTCAATAGATTACAAAGTCACTGTATGCATTTCTCAAAAATACAAACTCCATATCTACAGTTATAATGAGCACAGTGATAATAACATGGACATTTAATTAACCAAAGTATTCATTGCCTAGTAGGGCAGGTAGGCATTTACACCAGTTTGGCTTATGCTGCTTGTGGTGTAATATTCTGAGCATAATTCAGAGACTGTTTAATGGCCCTATGTATTTATCACTACTACTTGTGTGGCCATCTGCAATCCAAGGAACTTAAATCATGGAATCACAGACTCCCAAACCTGGAAGGCCCTAGTGCCTGTGGTAGGCAAGTGCCTCTTAAGTTATATGGACAGCTGCTTTTGCCAATTATAGTCATTCTTGATTGGGTGTGTCTCACATTGCTGGAAAATGGTTATGGAAATCAAAATTCTTTCATCTAGTCCATGGGGACAGTGAGATCCCCCGCTGTCATTTACCTGAGTGGCCAAGATAGGATAGAGACCTAATTGTCTCTAGTAGGCCCAGAGCCTCTTGCTTTGTTTCTCTGCAAAACATGAGCATTCAAGCATATGGATCATTTGGGAATATTCACTAGGACCTGAAGCTTCCATTACTCTCTTTAAAAAGTATATTAAGCCTCCTTCTTTTACTGTTTCCTCTGTCTTAAGAGAACGCAAGTACTGCTTAGACCACCTAACTCTGAGTCATGCAAAGAAACAGTATTGGCACAGACTCTGAAATGAAGAGGAGCATGTTAAATTCCCTAAAACACTGGCCAGGGAATCATGCGTATTTTAATTTCCTTTCTATTCTAGGTAATTTAGAAATATCTGCTGATATAGCTTATGGGAATCAATTGCGCAAAGCAAATGTTTTACTAAGGACTTTGTTAAGAGTATGAATTGTATTTCTCAAGTTTCAGTCATTTATCCATCACTTTTTCCATTTTGCTATGTCCACTTACTTCTCTCAAATCAACTTACTATTTTTCTTTAGATAGATTCACTTTTTTAAAACTTAAAGGTATTTTTATAGGAGATGATATATTACCAGTGTAAATGGATGAGAAGTATTACTTGCCATAAACACTGATACAACTGTAAGAAAAAATACATAATCATTAAAATAGATAACTTGTCTCTTATTCTACGTGTGGTAGGTGTTTTTCCACTGATATTGTGGAAAGTTATGGGCTCTGGAATCAGGAAGACGTGGGTTCAAATAACAACTCATTTTCTTTCTAATAGTGTGATCTTGGGCAATTTTCTTTCTTTTTTTTAACATCTTTATTGGATTATAATTGCTTTACAATGTTGTGTTAATTTCTGCTCTATAACAAAGTGAATCAGCTATATGTATACATATATCCCCATATCTCCTCCCTCTTGTGTCTCCCTCCCACCCTCCCTATCCCACCCCTCTAGGTGGTCATAAAGCACCGAGCTGACATCCCTGTGCTATGCAGCTGCTTCCCACTAGCTATCTGTTTTACATTTGGTCGTGGGTATATGTCAGTGCTACTCTCTCACTTCATCCCAGCTTTCCCCTCCCCGTGTCCTCAAGTCCATTCTCTACATCTGCATCTTTATTCCTGTCCTGTTGGGCAATTTTCTTAATTGTTGAACATCAGTTTCTTATCCATAAAATGGAACAGCATTTTAATCCATTAAATGGGAATAACTTAATGATTGATTGCCTACCAGGTGCTAGGTAATGTGCTAAGTGTGTGGGTACAATGAAAACTGGGTAAATGGACTTGGAGTCGAAGACTTGGATTCAAGTCCTATCTTATCTCCTTTTGGGTAAGTCATTTAACGTCTCTGAGCTTCAGTTTCCTCACCTGAAAATGAGTGTGATGGTTGCCATTTATGCCTACTTCCAAGAACTTCTGGAAGGAATGACATCATTACTAATGGGAAAGCCTTTGGTACACGGATACAGGCATTTCTGCTATAATGTGACATGTACATTCCTGAAACACTCTGTGTTCTGCAGAGTTGTACATTAAAAGTAACATGACTTTCTGCAAAAATAGGGTTAAGGCAGGCCACTGAAAACCTGTACAATATTGTAACCATACTGCTAAGGTAAAACTCTAAATATCCTAATAAAAGTAATAGAGCTAAAAAGATCTGTTAAATTTTGACTAAATAAATACACCCACACCTACACATACATACTACAGCAAATGTAGGGTTTTACCGTAAAACTGGCAAAGGCAGCTTGATGGAAGGCATGAGGAAGGCAAGGCTGCTGAAGTTATGGAGGCGAGGGCAAACACTCAAAGATGGGACTGCACCATGCAATAAACTCTTTCAAGGAGTATGTAGGCAAACAGCCCAGCAAGAGGATGGAGGGTGAAAGGACATTCTGTCCAGTACCCAGAGTACTGGATGCCTCTGAGGCAACGACATTCCACTCTGTTAGTGTAGTTTCTGCTCAGCCACTGCTCCTGGGTAGGACACAATGTTAACATCCTGGGAAAAATCAGTGTGGAATAAAGCAACTTGCATGTTATACTGCTCTCATTCCTCTAGTTATCAGCCTTACCTTGTCTTCCAGTAACATGGGTCACAGTATCATGTATTGTGGAGCAGTCCACATATGCAGATAGGGGGAGTTACGGTTCTCAACCAGGAGCCCATGCCCTGGTCCCAGGCTCCGTGAGCAAAACAAGCAAAGACTCCCAGAGGTAGAATTCATTCAGAGACGTGAGTCTCCTCTCCGTGCCCCCTTCCCTCTCTTCTCAGTTTGACCAGTCTAATTTCTTCTCCTTTCCTTGGTTTCAGGCTTCCTCTTCCCTCACTAGCCTGTGAGCTCCTTGAGAGAGGGCTCTGTCTTATTCATTGATGTGCTCTGAAGACCCACACAGGGGCCCCAGAACAGAATAGCTGCATTACAATTGAGTCTCCTTTTGTAGGTAAGGAAGAGCCCCAAACTCACTGAAGGCTCCTGGGGCTCATTGGAGCGCATCGAAAACACTGGGCACCTTGAGATGAGGAAGGAGGCACTGCCCGCCCCCCCGCCCCCTCCTCCAAGGACAGGGACAGTGTCTCATTCAGCTCTATGTCCAGCATCCCTGTTGCTCCCAAGTTGAGGCAGGGACTCCTCAGTGGGTCCCAGCCCTGCTTTAGCTGTGAGAAGGCCACGACAGGGCTAACAGCACATCCTCCTCTTCAGCCCTCCTCCCTTCCTTCCTTTCAACAAATATTTATCGGGCCCCTATCCCATACCAGGCACTATACAAGGTCGTGAGGATGAAGTGTTGGGCAAGAAAGACGTGTGGAATCTGCCCTCACGGTGCTTCTGTGTGGCCTAAGGTTAAGCGCTTAACTTCTGGAGCCACGTTCTCTGGATCGGTTATCTGGCTCTGTCCTTTTCTCACTCTATGAACATGGCCAAATTCCTCTCCAAATCTGTTTCCTTACCTGTAAAATAAGGCTCATTATAGAACCTAATTCAGGGGCTTGTTATGAATATTAAATGAATTGACATATAAAGGACTTAGAATAGTACCTGACCCAGTAAGTGCCCAATAAATATTAACTGTAATTAGTAGTATTACAGTTGCTGTCTATAGATGATAAACACATGAATATAAAATCATGATAAGCTATAAGTATTATGAATGAAACTCCAGGAATAACCTGGAACTCTGTGGTTCTATCTAACTCTGTAGCTAGTAGACTATGCAAACGTTATCTGATAGGGGAGGCGGGAGGTGGTTGGGCCTGGGGACCTGAAAGATTTCTGTACACTTCGGATTTGAAAGAAGATTAACAGTGGGAAACTTCTTAAAGAGGGTGATCTGAAAGGGCCTCTCTGAAGAGGGGCAGCAATATAAAGGATATAAACACTGACTCTTGCAGGAGGAGGTTGGCATGGGAGGGGTGTTCCAGGCAGAGGAAAGAGCCATCTTTCCAGGTGGGAAAGAGCCATCACTGGTGATCAGGTGATCAGGTGTTGAGGACCTTCCCCTACCAGCTCTGCACCTGGCCAATCTTGTTAAAAGATCCTTTGTTCCCAGTTGCTCAGTTTCAGTGTCTACTGTATGGGGAGCCCTCAGTGGTGGCTTTCAAGCTGTGGGGTCTGAACACTGGTACCACCCATATCCTGAGGATTCTAGGACTCCATGTCCTTTCAGGCTGTTACTGTGACTCCCTCTACACTGCCATGCTGGCTGGGCCATTGTTTTATTTCTTAGGTTACAATTGAGCAGATTAAAGAAAGGAGACATAATGAGCATGGATTTCTATGTGCCATGGTCTAAATTCATTACCGATGCCCAAGTTTTAATCAGGATATGTTGCCAACCACATACAGTTTGGGTAACCTTGGTTACGTCATCTCATTTCCTCTTCCTTCACCAATACTCATTCAACAGATACCAGCTGAGCAAGAAGTACGTGCTAGTGTGATGTATGTGCTAGGGTTACTTGGGGCCTCAGCTTCTCCACCGATAGTGTGAAGGCTTGGGCCAGATCACTGGTTTTCAGCTGCAGTGTTCACTCCCAATCTCCATTTTATTAAATGGAGCCATACTCTCTGGTATACTGAAAAGCTTTCTCAAGTAGGGGAGAAAACAGTGGATTGACAACTAGCGGCTGAAGAGTTTTATTACTATAACCCAGAACTTAATTTTTCTCTGCCTAGATTGTTAGGCTTTGTGAGCCTCACTTGTCACAAGAAATCCATGGAAGGGGTTGTGAACTGCTGAACTAGATGTTCGCTGAGGTCCTCTCTAGCTCTGACATTCTCTGAACCCTGTAATTATTTTTCTTTTCTCTTTGTTTCCTTTCATTTAACACCATTTCATATGCATGTTTCCAAGAATCCATGGGGGTTCTCTCCCTTGTCAGCCTCAGGGATTCAGCTTCAGTTTTGCTTAGTACTTTCCCTATTGATCCCCCCTTCTTGATTCACTCTCCTTTACAGACCTTTTCAGAGCCTTCATTTCAATGAATCCTAACTGTGTGTATATATCTCCCCACACTCAAGGTCTTTATTCCTGGCACCAGTAGGCACTTAGCAACTGTTGGATGAATTAGTGAATTCTTAATGATTATCAAGAACCTCAATATATGCATCCATACACATAATAACCTTTGGATCATTTGACTTCTTTTGTGAGGGTGTCAATTTGGACAGAATTGCTAGATCCAAAGTTATAAGCTGGTTTCCTGCTTTTGTTACCAACTGCCAGATTGCTGTGGCTTTTGTTTTGTGTAAGCAGTAGTATTGCTGATAACACTTGTGGCAATTATTTATAACATTATCTTAAATAATAAAATCAGAGTACCTCCTCTCTCTCGCCCCCACCCTTTTTTCTGGGTATCAATATCCTTTGTATCCCAAACTCCAGCGGTTTCCCTAAAGCCACTTGGATCAGTGCTACATGCTCTGAATTTAGTCAGAGAAAAAGAAATGGGCTGCTCCAGCTGTAGGTACCAGCAACGTTTGTGTCTTCTTGGAACCCTGCACCCTTTTGCCAATTCAGCATCAGCCTGGCTTGGGGTTTTCTGCGATATTGATGATGGTGGTGGTGGTGATGATGATAATGATGGTAAATATAACTCTAACAACCCTATGAAAATATCATTAACCCCATTTTATAGATAAGGGAAACTAAGGCTCAGAGAGGTGGCACGGCTTGCCCTCAGTCACACAGCTAGGAATTGGCAAAGACAGGATTTACGTCTGTTTCTGAGTCAAAGCTGGTCTCTTTCCACAAAACTACACTACACTGCTCCACAAGTGGACCTACAGTGTTAGGAGCCTTGTGAGAGCAGCAGGTCTGTCAAGTTCTACAGGGCTGAGCTATTTATTGCTGCAGAGGACACTCATCACTATGCTAATTACATTAATTGCTGCCCACTCTGTGGCCAGGTGGGTGGTTTAACAGCACCTAGCAACATGGTAATGATGCCTGCTCCTGTCTTTCTGCGTGAAAACATCTAACTTTTTTTTTTTTTTTAACTCCTTCCTGTGATGGCCAAAGATAGTAATTATAGGTTCTACTGGTCAGAAGTTAGTGACTTTCTACCTTGTAGGTAAAAGGTCAAGACACTGAACTTTGACACTCCATCAGCATCAACTGTGTGCTTGACACTTTAAGGGATCTTTTATAATCCTCATGACAGCTTAGAGGTGGGTATTATATTATCCTTATTTTGTTTCTAAGGGAACCCAGTCACCTGCTTGAGGTCACAGAGCTGGATATTGGTTTAGAACTCAGCACTATTTAGGACAAATTTAGCCTCCACACATTTCCCTAGCACCTCTCAACAGGAGACTTTTTGCTTCTGATGCTTGGAATTGAATTACACACCAGCAGGGCTGAGTCTGTATTTCAAACAGAGAGGAAGCAAGGCATTGGGAATCAGTGTTTTGCAGAGTCCTCCATTGCTAGGGGATGAATATTTGATATTTCAACCTTCCAACTCCCATCTCTTCTCCGAGCTTCTCAAGGAAATGTTAACAGAATTTTCCAGTTGACTTTTTTTTTTTTTTTTTTTTTGCGGTACGCGGGCCTCTCAGTGTTGTGGCCTCTCCCGTTGCAGAGCACAGGCTCCGGACACGCAGGCTCACGGGCCCAGCTGCTCCGCGGCATGTGGGATCCTTCCGGACCGGGGCACGAACCCGTGTCCCCTGCATCGGCAGGCAGACTCTCAACCACTGCGCCACCACGGAAGCCCCCAGTTGCCTTTTTAAGAAGTAATTTGAAGACTACATCCATGTACTTGTACAAGATGATTTTTGCAATTCATCATAATTGGCTGAATGACTTAACTTCCCCAGAGACCCAGATAACAGAGGCTAATTTAGGAAGTAGTTGACTTTGGAATATTATATATGCATGCACTTTATGGGTGTGTCCATATTATATGTCAATAAATGTATTGTGTATGTGCGTGTGTGTGCATGTGTGTGTGTGTGTGTGTGTGTGTTCTTCAGGAAATCTTGAGGTACTGGTGGATTTAGATGATTTGGTTCCTTTATTAGCTACCATCTAGCTGTAAATGAGGTTTAAAAATATATTTTACTAATATTCAAAACAATTACATTATATAATGACACAGAGTAGTGGTTAAGATATCTGGAGCTAGACCAGAGTTTGAATCTTGGCTCTGCCACTTAACAGCTGTTGTGACTTAGGCAAGTCACTTAACCTCTCTGGGCATCAGTTTTCCCATTTCTAAAAATCGGGGTTAAAACAGTTCTGACCTCAGGGAGGTTTTTGAGGGCAGGGACTATGTCTGTACACTTCTCTGCACCCAGCCGGAATGAGGTTTGGAAAGAGCAGGCTTTGGACTTACAGAATCCCTCAGCTTTGATTCTAGCACTCCCATATTGGCTGTGTGGCCTTGGAGAAATTAGTTAACTTTTCTGGGCCTCAGATTCCTCATCCATGAAATAGAGGCTCATTATTCCTGCCTCAAACGATTGTCACGTGATGAGGCGGGACCTATGAAGACCTAGCACCTAGGATAGCACACTGGAGGTATCCATTTCCCTTTTTCTTCATCCTAGAGGCTGATGACATTCAAGGATGGATGACTAAGTTCTTGTTTGATTTGTGAAACACATTCTTTTCTCTCACACTCCATTTTTATTTTCTCCTTCCCACCCTTTTTCTTTATTTCCCTCCCTTCCCTATCTGTCCCTTTTCTTCTTCTTTTCTGGTCAGCCTCCATCTACTGTGACTCAGCCCCTCTGTCCAGGGTCACCTGGTCCCTGGATTGTCGCAGCAGCTCTCTCCCTGGCATCCTCCATCCTCCCCTCCATCCGGCGCTCTGTGTTTTATTCTTCACACAGGGTGTCCTTCCATCAACCTGACCCAGACCTTGCTACTCCTCTGTGCCACCCCTTCCAGTATTCTCATCACACACAGAGCAGTCTGTGGCCCTCACCATGGCCCGCAAGTCTCTGTGTGAACTGTCTTCTGGCAAACTCTCCGACCCGGCTTCCTAGCGTGCTCTCTCTCTAACTCTGCTCCAGCCTCAAAGGCTTCCTGACTGTTATTGGAACTTTCCAAGCACGTTCCAGCTTTGCGTCCTTTATATGTGCAGTTCCCTCTCCCTCCAAATATCTATAGAGTTCATTCTCACTTCCTCAGGCCTCTGCCCACATGTCACCTTATCAGAAAGGCCTTCTTTGATGACCTTACATAAAATAACACCCCCAATCACTCTCAATCCTCCATTTCATTTTTCTTCTCACTGACAGATTCTATATTATTCCTTTCCTTTTGATTGCCTCTCTGCCCCCAATGGGAGCTAAGCTGTATGAGAGCAGACTTTGTTTTGTTTTATGCTGCATCCCCAGAGCCTGGCACATAGTAGGTGCTCAATTAATATTTGCTGAATACATGAATGTGTGTTGCCTCTGTATGAAATGGGAGGAAAGAGCCTCCATAGACACTCCAGCCCTGATGGCTCACTGACCAGTATTTATTTTACCCAAGCCAAAGTGATGAGCAGTGAAGAGGAGAATCAGGTGGTCTTTTAGGGGCCCACCCCCTTCACATATGTGCCTTGAAGACCAACGCTGTTTCATCTGTGGCAGTGACATGCCTGCTTTTACACTGCTTCGTGCCATAGTTGCAGTGTTGTCTGGAATTCCCATGGCAGTTTTGCAATATGATGAATTTTGCTCACATAGATAGGTATCGATCACAGATAAAGATCACTCATGGTTTATATTTAGTACCACCACAACAAACTGAAAGTTGGAGGTGTGCTACCTAATTGTTCCCAGACTATGAAACCAAAAACACAAAGTCTGCTAGCACTGAATCACTCTTTTCCACCTGGCCTCTCCCTGCCTTCACCCTCCCTTTCCTGATTCTGTTCCTGTCGTAAAGTATGGTAGCTTAGGGCTTCCCTGGTGGCGCAGTGGTTGAGAGTCCGCCTGCCGATGCAGGGGACACGGGTTCGTGCCCCGGTCTGGGAAGATCCCACGTGCCGCGGAGCAGCTAGGCCCGTGAGCCATGGCCGTTGAGCCTGCGCGTCCGGAGCCTGTGCTCCGCAACGGGAGAGGCCACAACAGTGAGAGGCCCACATACTGCAAAAAAAAAAAAAAAAAAAAAAAAGAAAGTATGGTAGCTTAGTAAAGGGCAAGAGTCACACTGGGCGTCCAGGGTTCCAGTCCCAACACCACCACTTATTCACTGTGAGATCTCAAGCAGGTTAACTCACCTCCCTAACCCTCAGTGTCCTCCTCTGTAGAATGGGCCTTGACAACACGTACTCAATACTATGTGTTGAATGAAAGATGGCAAAATGCAACACCAGGGTAGAGTGGTAGCCCACAGTAGTGCTAGTGCCTTCCATGCCTACTGATTTACACGACTGTGATATTTTTTTCCTTATTTTTATTTTTTTTTAAATTTATGACTGTGATGTTTTGATATCATTTCTGTGGCTTTGGTCAACCTTTAGGACAACCCAGCTAAAACTGGAGACAAGGCTTTTCAGAATCAGTACTTCATAAGGCTTTCATGGACGTCTCACTGTTGGCAAGGTGGGGCAGAAGATTCTGGGGCAGGCAGGTGGGTGGGTGGGATATCAAGGCACAGAAACACAGTTTTGCTCCTCTTAGTTTGATAGGGCTGCTGTAACAAATGCCACAAGCTTGCTGGCTTCAAACAACAGAAATTTCTTCTCGCACAATTCTAGAGGTCAAAAAATCCCAACTCAAGGTGTTAGCAGGACCACAGTCCCTCTGAAGGCTCTAAGGGAGGATCCGTTCTTTACCTCTTCCAGCTTCCTGTGACTCCTGATAACACTTGGCTTTCGGCAGCATCTCTCCAATATCTGCCTCCATCTTTGCCTGGCCTTCCCCTCTGGGAATCTGTGTGTCTCAAATCTCCCTCTTCTTTCTGTTATCATCCACTAGTCATTGGATTTAGGGCTGACCCTAAATCCAGAATGATCTCATCTCGGGATCCTCAACTTAGTTCTATCTGCAAAAACCCTATTTCCAATAGGGTCATATTCCCAAATACTCAGGGTTGGACATATCTTTTGGGGGTGGGGGAGGGACACAGTTCGACCTACTACAGTGCCCTCCGGGAATTTCAGTTAGGCAAAGGGACACAATACACACAGCTGAGCAACCAGAGTCTCAAGTAAAGAGTAAAACAACCCCTCTTGGAAGGTGAGTAGGGGGTGTGATTCATTCATTCTTTGATCCAGAAACATTGCTGAACGCTTGCTGAGCTGCATGCAGGGAAGCAGAAATGATAAGGCATTCACAGACTGATGGGGGTAGGAGGGGTTGGAAGGGCGTGGTATAAGGAGAGAGTAACGGGCATTTCCAGCTCAGTGTGGTAGGGCTTGGAGGAGGTGGGCGCTGAAGCTTTGGGGGCTTAGGAGGAAGTTTGGGTTACAGCTCCGGAGGGGTGGTGGTCAGAGAGGTCTTCCCAGAGTGGGAAGGATTGTCTGATCTGAAGGATGGGGGAGTAGGAGCCAGCCACACCCAAAGTGGGAGGAGTTCTAGGAAGAAAGAAAGAAAGCCCAACCTCTGTGGGTCCTCCACAGAGTAGGGTGTGGTGGGCTAGAGAGGCAGGCAAGGGGTCAGATTGTATAACGTGCTGTGAGCCATCCGGAGAGAAGTGGAGAGCTAGGCATGACCAGATCTGCCTATTAAAAATAAAAAGTAGAGAAAGCCTGTAGTAAAAAGTGATTTTCCAGTAGATCTAAAAATTGTATTTATTATGTTATGTGTGTGTGTGTGTGTGTGTTTATTTTTTTATTTTTTTAAATTAGTTTCTGCTTTATAACAAAGTGAATCAGTCATACATATACATCTGTTCCCACATCCCTTCCCTCATGCATCTCCCTCCCTCCCACCCTCCCCATCCCACCCCTCCAGGCGGTCACAAAGCACCGAGCTGATCTCCCTGTGCTCTGCGGCTGCTTCCCACTATCTATCTACCTTACGTTTGGTAGTGTATATATGTCCATGCCTCTCTTTCGCTTTGTCACAGCTTACCCTTCCCCCTCCCCATATCCTCAAGTCCATTCTCAAGTAGGTCTATGTTTTTATTCCCGTTTTACCCCTAGGTTCTTCATGACATTTTTTTTTTAAATTCCATATATATGTGTTAGCATACGGTATTTGTCTTTCTCTTTCTGACTTACTTCACTCTGTATGACAGACTCTAGGTCTATCCACCTCATTACAAATAGCTCAGTTTTGTTTCTTTTTATGACTGAGTAATATTCCATTGTATATATGTGCCACATCTTCTTTATCCATTCATCTGATGATGGACACTTAGGTTGTTTCCAGCTCCGGGCTATTGTGAATAGAGCTGCAATGAACATTTTGGTACATGTCTCTTTTTGAATTATGGTTTTCTCAGGGTATATGCCTAGTAGTGGGATTGCTGGGTCATATGGTAGTTCTATTTTTAGTTTTTTAAGGAACCTCCATACTGTTCTCCATAGTGGCTGTACCAATTCACATTCCCACCAGCAGTGCAAGAGTGTTCCCTTTTCTCCACACCCTCTCCAGCATTTATTGTTTCTAGATTTCTTGATGATGGCCATTCTGACTGGTGTGAGATGATATCTCATTGTAGTTTTGATTTGCATTTCTCTAATGATTAATGATGTTGAGCATTCTTTCATGTGTTTGTTGGCAGTCTGTATATCTTCTTTGGAGAAATGCCTATTTAAGTCTTCTGCCCATTTTTGGATTGGGTTGTTTGGTTTTTTGCTATTGAGCTGCATGAGCTGTTTATAAATTTTGGAGATTAATCCTTTGTCCGTTGCTTCATTTGCAAATATTTTTTCCCATTCTGAGGGTTGTCTTTTGGTCTTCTTTATGGTTTCCTTTGCTGTGCAAAAGCTTTGAAGTTTCATTAGGTCCCATTTGTTTATCTTTGTTTTTATTTCCATTTCTCTAGGAGGTGGGTCCAAAAGGATCTTGCTGTGATTTATGTCATAGAGTGTTCTGCCTATGTTTTCCTCTAAGAGTTTGATAGTGTCTGGCCTTACATTTAGGTCTTTAATCCATTTTGAGCTTATTTTTGTGTATGGTGTTAGGGAATGATCTAATCTCATACTTTTACATGTCCCTGTCCAGTTTTCCCAGCACCACTTATTGAAGAGGCTGTCCTTTCTCCACTGTACATTCCTGCCTCCTTTATCAAAGATAAGGTGACCATATGTGCGTGGGTTTATCTCTGGGCTTTCTATCCTGTTCCATTGATCTATCTTTCTGTTTTTGTGCCAGTACCACACTGTCTTGATTACTGTAGCTTTGTAGTATAGTCTGAAGTCAGGGAGCCTGATTCCTCCAGCTCCGTTTTTCGTTCTCAAGATTGCTTTGGCTATTCGGGGTCTTTTGTTTCTCCAAACAAATTTTGAAATTTTTTGTTCTAGTTCTGTGAAAAATGCCAGTGGTAGTTTGATAGGGATTGCATTGAATCTGTAGATTGCTTTGGGTAGTAGAGTCATTTTCACAATATTGATTCTTCCAATCCAGGAGTATGGTATATCTCTCCATCGATTTGTATCATCTTTAATTTCTTTCATCAGTGTCTTATAATTTTCTGCATACAGGTCTTTTGTCTCCTTAGGTAGGTTTATTCCTAGATATTTTATTCTTTTTGTTGCAATGGTAAATGGGAGTGTTTTCTTGATTTCATTTTCAGATTTTTCATCATTAGTGTACAGGAATGCCAGAGATTTCTGTGCATTAATTTTGTATCCTGCTACTTTACCAAATTCATTGATTAGCTCTAGTAGTTTTCTGGTAGCATCTTTAGGATTCTCTATGTATAGTATCATGTCATCTGCAAACAGTGACAGCTTTACTTCTTCTTTTCCGATTTGGATTCCTTTTATTTCCTTTTCTTCTCTGATTGCTGTGGCTAAAACTTCCAAAACTAGGTTGAATAAGAGTGGTGAGAGTGGGCAACCTTGTCTTGTTCCTGCTCTTAGTGGAAATGGTTTCAGTTTTTCACCATTGAGGACAATGTTGGCTGTGGGTTTGTCATATATGGCCTTTATTATGTTGAGGAAAGTTCCCTCTATGCCTACTTTCTGCAGGGTTTTTATCATAAATGGGTGTTGAATTTTGTCGAAAGCTTTCTCTGCATCTATTGAGATGATCATATGGTTTTTCTCCTTCAACTTGTTAATATGGTGTATCACATTGATTGATTTGCGTATATTGAAGAATCCTTGCATTCCTGGAATAAACTCCACTTGATCATGGTGTATGATCGTTTTAATGTGCTGTTGGATTCTTGTGTGTGTGTTTTTAAAAAGAAATATAACATATACACCGAAAAGTGCACAAGTTATAAGAGTGCAGCTTGATGCATAAGTGAATAGCCCTGTGTGTACACCACTTAGGTTGTTGGATTGTCAGAGCAGAGGCAGAATAGAGTTCAAGATGGGCCAATGACTCACAATTATTCTTGTTTGTCCTGTGGAAAAATGACCCCCATGACAGGAAGTTGCTGGGATCTGGAATATGAAGATTTAGTTTTGAGCCCCATATCTAGTATTTCTCTGCTGTGTCATCTCAGGCAAATGGTTATACTTCCCTTATCCTCAGTTTTACCATCTGTAGAATGGACTTACAGTATCTGCCTCAACAAGATGTTGTGAAGGTGAAACAGGACAAAGGTGGGGAAAGCTCTCTGCATTATGCAAAAAAAAAGTGCTTGTGTGATTCTCAAATTCGAATCTGTCTCAGAACTGGATTTCTTCACTTTACCTTCTTCCTTCTCCACCTGACAGCATTTCAGATAAACGAGGAGGGGAGGCGGAGAGTTACTCTTTTTGCAGCACTTTTTGTTTGTCTGTTTCCCATTCCAAGATACCTATTCCAGATCTGGACTGTCACTCCTGTACCCTTCTTTTTTTTTTTTTTTTGCCGGTACGTGGGCTTCTCACTGTTGTGGCCTCTCCCATTGCGGAGCACAGGTTCCGGATGCGCAGGCTCAGCGGCCATGGCTCACAGGCCCAGCCGCTCTGCGGCATGTGGGATCTTCCTGGACTGGGGCACGAACCCGTGTCCCCTGCATTGCCAGGCGGACTCTCAACCACTGCGCCACCGGGGAAGCCCTCCTATACCCTTCTTTATTCCCACCTTCCTGCTCACTATTGTCCTTCTCACTCAACCAGGCTCAAAGAGGCAGAGGGAAGAGGGCAGGGAGTTTGGGCCATGGAAAGAGGTTTGAGGGTGAAGATAAGTCTGATGCTCCTTTCCCAGCCTTTGCTGAGGATGTACTGTCCCCAGCTCTGCACAGGGCATTGGGGATCGTGGGTGGGAGGTGGGGAGACACAGAAGGGAAGCATAGTATTCACACTCAGAGAGTTATTTGTTGAGGCAAGATGGAAACAGGTCCATAAGAGAGCAGAGCCAGCTAAGATCAAGGTCTTGCTGTTAAGAGGCAAAAAGCCCCCAAGGAGTTGAGAAACAGAAGAGACCATTAGGTAAAAAACCATAAAGAAGGTGAGCACTAGACTCTCCCTCTCTCTTCCCTTTTCAGATTCTTGGCATTTCTGCAACAGATACCTTTAAGCATCTATTGCATATCAGACCATTCTTTTATATACATTGTCTTATATGATCCTTGCAATAAGACCAAAAGCTGAGTGTTCTAATTACCATGTTTCGGATGAGGGGGACTGAGATGCCCAGAGACGTGCTCTGGATCATACCACTATTAAAAGAAGGAAACAGCTTTGAACCCCCATTCATCCAGCTCCAAAGTTCCTGCTCTTTCCAGTCTGCTCTACCGTTTCACTGAATGTACGTGGAAGGGCGCCACACATTTTATCGGGCTGCATCGCATTGCATGCATTTTTAGTATTTGTGTGCACATGTCAACAGGCATGTCAACGTGCCTGCTGGGTGAGTCGTAACAATTGCGTTTTGAGTGTCTAACTGCATTATTTTGCTGGCAAAGCCTGGCTCAAAGAGAAGAGAAAAGGAAGCACACAAGCCCACTGCATGGGAGGCCAGACACACAGTGAGGGCTGGTCCTTAAACAAACCAATGGGAAGTGGCTCTGGGTAGCCCCAGTAGAACTTCTTTGTTGGGGGGCCCCTGGGCTTTTCCATGACTGTTCTATTTCCAAAGCACAATTCATTTCCCACTCTTTTCTTTTCTTTTTTTTTTTTTTGTGGTACACGGACCTCTCACTGTTGTGGCCTCTCCCGCTGTGGAACACAGGCTCCGGACGTGCAGGCTCAGCAGCCATGGCTCGCAGGCCCAGCCGCTCCGCGGCATGTGGGATCTTCCCGGACCGGGGCACAAACCCGTGTCCCCTGCATCGGCAGGCGGACTGTCAACCACTGCGCCACCAGGGAAGCCCTCCCATCCTTTTTTTTTTTTAAGAAGGAACTAATATTTGTTTAGCACCCATTATGTGCCAGGCATGGTGCTGGGCACTTTACATCTGTGATATCACTTAACTCCCACAAACCTTGCCAAGGGGCCACCATTAGTGCCCCTGTGCAGTCCAGGAGGCAGATTCAGGAAGCTGGGGCCATTTGTCCAAGATCACTCAACTGGGGTGGAGCAGAACAGGGGCTCCTGTCTGGTGCTGTGCAAACAACAGGCTACACTGGCGTTTTAAAGTTACTGGTGGGACATTTTATTTTTCAATAAAGTTTTAAATGATCTCGAATTCATGAACCAGTATGCTGGCATACTCACTCTGCTCCTGCTCTTTTAGAGAAAGAAGTGCTTTATCTTTTCATTCCTGAGTAACTGGGCTGTTTTGTCCCAGAGATAAGAATCTTCATGCCAGGTCACTTGAGTGTGATGTCTAGAGGGTACAACAATGGCCATCCTTGCTCATTTGACACTTCTCCTTCTTCTTCTTTTTTTTTTTCCTAAGGCACTGGCCTCCTTTCGAGACCTTCCCCACCATCACCATAGTTATGTGGTTGCTGAGGTAGCAACAGCCATGACTGGGAAGGCAGGACCTGTGGCCTGGACGAGCCTGTGGTCAGAGAGAGCTGGTGTGCTCAGGGTCCAAAGGGACCTCAGATTTGTGATGGGCTCTAATAGTCTCCCAAAGCCCCCTGGTCCCCACTCACCATGCCCTCCATAGAAAGTAGAAGATGTCCTCAGTGTCACTTGAGAACATTCGACTTCTGAGACAAGCATTTGGGCCACCAGCCCCCTTTAAGTGTAGATGACAATTTTGAATACCTGAATGGTCTTAATTTTTTGCACTGGGCACACAGATTGACCAAATCTTCCAGAAGCAAGATGAATAATAAAGATGAAAGTTCTTGAAACCCTAGAGGCTGTCTTTTCAAAGCTCTTTCAAGGCTCATAAAAGCAGTGAGCAGTGGGGAGAAGGAACGGGGGAGAATGAGCTCTGAGCACGGACTGTGGTGGGGAAAGCCCAGGATTCTGGCTGTGTGACCTTGGGGATACTCCATTCACCTCTCTGAGCCCCACTTTTCTCCTCTGCCATTTGCCCTTTCCAGGTGGCTGCTGTGAGAATTAGAGAAGAATATGTTTATAGTTTGGGAATAGGGTCTCAATACAGAGAAGATGCTGAGGCAAAAGCCAGGAGGCCTGAGTTGTCCTTTAGATCTGCCCTGGACTCTGTATCTCCTTTCTCTGGGTCTCCTTTTCTGAAGAATGAGGGGTTTAGAGTAAGTTTTACTTCCTCTGTGGTCTCTATTGATCTAACATGCCATGATTCCTATCTCTAAGTGGAGGATTAAGTTTTAAGAGGTGAATGGAGCTTTTAATATTCAGCTCTTCAGTTATTCAACAAACATTTATTAAAGGGCAACCGTGTGTCAGGCACAGGGCTAGGTGATGGGTATAGAGTGACAAAACAATTGCAGCCCAGCCCGGCATGGAGCTTCTTGTCTAGTATGAGATAGTTTGGGGGAGCTTCCTCATCTCAGATAGTTGAAGAAGTGCCGGGGCTCCAAGGGGAGCATTGTTAGCTGAAAGAGCAATGTAACAGTAGCAATAGACGGGCAAATATTCGTTGAACAAATAAATCAATGCAAGCACCTTAGGGAAGATCTTGGGGTGACCCTAGAGTTGAGGAGCAATTCCTAGGAGTCAGGAAAGGTTGTGGGTGCTCCGGCCAAGGGTGTGTGTAATTACTAAATAGTTTGTTTGTTGAGACACCTGAGAACGGGAGGATCTGTACCTACCTGCCCAGTTCCCAAGGGAGCCATTTACTGGGAACAAGAAACAATGACAGCTTCCCATGCCCTGACTTTTCCCCAGAGTTGGAACCAGTGCAGATGCTGGAATCCAAGGAAGTAGAGAAGAGTGGCCAGAGAAAAAGGCCAGTGTTAGGATGACATTTGGGCCAAGCCCGGAGGATCCCTCGAAGTTATGGAGTCTCATCTGTATCCTGTCAAGAGAGAACTCGGGCCCAGTTGGTGCCTAAGGCCACATGAGAGCTGGCTCTAGAGCCATGGTCAGGAGGCTGTCTGGGGAGGTGGAAAGAACCTGGGCTTAGGATTGGAGACTGACTTGGGTTTGAAGGCTGTGGAACATTGGGCAAATCACTTGACCTCTCTGAACCAGCTTCCTCATCTGCTAAGTAGACATCAGAACGTTAGTTGGCTTCTCTAAGATGTTATGAGATGTAATCTGTCTCAGGCACCTAAAATCAGTAGCTGTGACTAACTACAGACTTGGTGATTGGTATTCATATATATTCCATTATCAGGACTCAGGATCTCTTTCTGTGCAATATGGAAAAGACAGTGCTAGAAACAACTTCAATGAGACAACTTAGACGGAGGTTGTATTATCTTCAGTATAAGTAAGATAGTGAAACAAGATGGGATTTAGAGGGATTTAGCTCTAGCATAACTCACCCACTAGCCAGATGTCTGACCTGAAATAGGTATTTTTGCCCTCTTTGAGACTTGGTTTTCTCCTCTGTTAAATGGAGACAATCTTCATGCTCAACCTTTTCTCATCCATCCATTAAATATTTATTGAATTCCTGTTATGAGCCACACCATGCTAGGTGCTGAGGACACAGGAATAGGACACTAAGGAGCTCACCATCTAGTGGGACAGACTGTTAAACAGATACTTACAATAGAATGTGGGCAGGCTTAGCCCTGTCTGAGTGGACAAGGAAGGCTTCCTGGAGGAGGTGACATCTAAAGCTGAGAGCTGAAGGATGAATAGTATTTAACCACATAAAAGTAGGAAAGGAAGTGACAAGCTGGGAAGGGCATTCCAGGAAGAAGAAACTGCATATACAAAGGCAAGGGCACAGCAGATGTGATAATGTGGCTAGCTGAGTCTGCCTTTCCTCAGTGTGGACTCTGTAAAGGCAGTGGGAGACCACTGAGAGATTTTAAGCAAGTGAGTTGGAGTAACATCATCACATTTGCACTTTAGAAAGAACACTCAGGCTGAATGTGCATGTGTCAAGTTTTATTATGGACACATAATTATTATTGGGATAAATTGATTCTTTCCTCTTCTTTTCCCTGACCACATAAGATGGCTCACAGAAGATGAAATAACCCTCATGAGCATGCCTGGTGTAGGGTCTGGCACACAATAGGTGTCTAATTATCATATATTCCCCCCTTTTAAAAAACAGTCCCTGAAAGCACAATCCCTGGCATGCAGTGCAGGTTGGGGCAAGAACGCTGAGGGTGTGGCTGCCTGCATTTTCTGGCTGGTGTTCAGGTAGAGCTGACAGGATCTAGGTCAAAGGAAGTTCCCCAGACAGTTCAGTCTTAACCAGTCATCTGGGGTTTCAGAGAGGGCAGGTGAAGGTCAGAATATCTCCCCTATTTCAGGAGGCCTCTCCTCCTCACGGTCCTGGTCTTGAAAACTTACCAGGCATGAGCCAACCTGTTAATTTGTCCAAGTCAGCTTCTGCATCTGTAAAATGGGTATGAAGTTACTTGTGCTGCCACACTGGGGTTGGGGGTGGTTGTCGTGCGGACTGGAAGAACTATGTGAACCACAAACAACAAAGTAACATGATAGATTTCACTAATACCTACTGTGGGCCAGCCTTGCTCTGTGAAGCTGGTATTATCCTTATCCCTATTTTACAGATAAAGAAAGCAGAGTTCAGAGAAATTATCCAAATCACTCAGGGGCACAGAGTAAGTGGCTGTAGCCAGAGCCCTGATTTTTTTTTTTTTTTTTTTTTTTTTTTTTTTGCAGTACACGGGCCTCTCACTGTTGTGGCCTCTCCTGTTGCAGAGCACAGGCTCTGGACGCACAGGCTCAGCGGCCATGGCTCACGGGCCCAGCCACTCCGCAGCATGTGGGATCTTCCCGGACCGGGGCACGAACCCGTGTCCGCTGCATCGGCAGGCGGACTCTCATCCACTGCGCCACCAGGGAAGCCCGGAGCCCTGATGTTTTAAACACTACACCATGATACCGTAAAGTGCTGTCCCTTGAGAACCACCAACTGCTCCTTGAGCTCTCAGCATGACGCGGGTACTCCAGAAATGTGTGCGGAAAGATGGAAGAAGGAAGGACAAGGGCAGTGTTCGAAGCCTGAGGAAGGTTTTCCTAATGCTTCCTGACCCCACCTCTAACCAACTCAGGGTCTTCTCCCACATGTACTCCAGGAGATGGTTCCTTGCCGCGCATTAAAATGACCTGTTGCCGGTCTGACTCATTAGGCTGGGACTGGTGAGGGCAGGCTCTGTGTCTGGGTCATGCTGGTCTCCCTAGGGCCTAGCAGAGTGCCTGACACTTGATAAATATGTATGAATAGATTCTGTCCTTTGCCTGGATCTTCTGTCCAAGCTTTCCTCTTGACCAAGAGGTCTAAAGCAAAGGAGCTGGGGCTTCTGGGAATGTCCCCTACGGTCATTGGGCGCATACTGATGGAGGGCCAGTGACAGATCAGTGTGCCACCCCCAGGCCAAGGCTGACACTGGACTCCCACAACCCCCCACTGCTGGATGGACCCAGAGGGCTGGGTGACTCATCCCATTCTGCTCACGTTCTCCTTGGGACCTGATGCTGGCCGGCCGTGAGCAGAGCAAGGGGCCTGCATGTCACGTGAGGAACCCTAAGGGTTTGTTGGGTAGACCTCTGTGTGCAAGACACTGTACGAGCCAGGTGTCTTGAGTTGGGTCCACCTGACTGATGGCTCGTCCACACGTCGCCTGAGAACCAGAACAATCCTCAGGCACATTGAGCAACCGGCTTCCCTTTCTCGCCGCCAGCCCCGACCCACCACGACAGGAGCTGGGCCAGGGAAAGTAAAGAAACCTGTTCTGGGCCTCTGCTGGGTGGGCGCAGGCGGGGCCCTGCCGGGAAAGGGGCGGCTGGGCCAGTTTCCATTGCTCCCGGACCGGATGCAGCCCCGTGACTAGGGCGGAGGCCGGAGAAATGCGCGCCCTGGGCGCACCTGTGTGTCCTCCAGGGAGACGCTGGCTTTGGCAATGATAAGACTCGAGGCTCTAGGTCAGCGGTCACCGGGCGTGCGACTTCCGGCTGCTAAATCAGGCGAGCGGGCGCGGCAGCAGCGAATCAGCTGATAGTAGAACTGGAAGAGGCTTTGGACATCCTGTAGGTAGGGGAAGGAAAATGAGGGAAGAGGCGGCGCCCAGAAACAACAGCTGGGTCGTCACGCCACTGTCCTGACGTTGTAACCGCGCATTTTGCGCTTTACCCCCGCGCCTTCCCGGGGAGCACGGTTGGATGGGAAGAACCAGGGACAGAGGCTGTATTTGAATCCAGCTGTCCCATCTACCGGCTTTTGTGTTCTGGGGCAAGTGACTACCCCTGCCTACCTGAGCCAGATTTGGCCAGATGAAAAATGGGGATTCCCTCCCTCAAGCGTAGTGTGAGGAGTCAATGAAATCACATAGGAACATTGCCTGGCACATGAGTAGGTGCCCAGAAAGCGGGGTTCCCTTTCCCTTCTTCGTTTCAGACCCAGATCTCACTCCCAGCCCGGAAGTCGCGCCCCACAGGCGACCATAGGACGGTGGGGTCTGGGTGGCAGGTGCCCTGGCTTGGTAATAACTCGAGAATCATTTGAACCTCTTTGCCAAACTATCAGATAGGATGGGGTGTGTGGGAGGATTCCGAAGGCCGCCTTTGGGTCGTGTTTCTGTGATCTTAGGAGGGCATTTCAGTGCATTCTTTGATTCACGTTATTTATTTATTCACAGATTCCTATCAGGCAAACGCTTCTTACTGCCTCCCCCGGCGACGTTCCCGGCCCGCCAGCGTTCTTTCTTCCATACAAGGCCAGCTTCCACCGGCTGCTTTTGTGTAAATAAAGCTTGGCCTTCCGCCTGCAGGTTGCCGCCGGGAGCCGGCTGATGGGGGAGGCGGGAGGGAACCGGTGCAACCGCAGCAGGTGGGCCTCGGGGAGACTGGGAGCCAGCCACGCCCAGCCCTGAGCGCAGGGGCGGCGCTCCGGGGCCCCCAGAAGGAGCAGAACGAAGAAATCCAGGCTTAGACCGTGAGAGTCCCCACCCGCTAGCACCCTCTTCCATGGGTCACCCAGCACGTGTCAGGCCATTGACAAACATCATCCCGAATGCTCCCAGCGACGCTGCGAGTATTCTCCCCATTTTATAGACGGGAGACTGAGGCTCAGCAAGTGTAAGTGACTTGACCGAGGTCCCATAGGCAAAAAAAAAAAGGCCAAGAAATTCTAACCGAATTCTGGTTGAAAAACCTAGTCTTTTCCCCACCTCACTGGTCACCTACCTGTGAGACTGTAAAGGTGGGAAGGAAAAAAAAAATAGCCACAACGAATCAGATTAACAGATCAAAGGGAGTTGAAAGGACCTTCCAGAGCTTCCTCCTGTGTCTCAAACAGGAGGACTCGAACCACAAGATAAATAACAGACTATTTTTCCTGGGTGACAATTTTACTCTTTTTTTAAATTAAAAATTATATAGATTTGTTAAAACATATAACGATGGAGAAGAATATAATTTTCAGAATTATGGTAGCTGAAAATAGGAGACTTCAAAGAAATTTCAGGCTGTTTCCACAACGCACACCTTTTGTTCTATTGTCCAGAAACATTGTTGAGGTCAATTACACAGATGGCAAACTGAGGCCTGAAACCAGTCCCACTGAGAGAGAGAGGCAGAGCGGGAGGAGAACCGAGACTTCCGGGCTCTCGGCCTGGGGTGCTTTCGGTTGGGGGCGCGGGTCCTGTTTGTAAGTAGGTATCCTCGGACAGCCACTGCGGATCTTTGTCGCTGTGTTAGCCAAGTGCGGACGATTCTGAGTCATCGCAGGCAATCAGCGCGCCTGGGACTAAAAGCGAAAGGAACGCGCGGGCGCCCCGGGAGGGCGGCGGGTCGAGAGCCTAGGCGTCCACGCAGGCGGGGCCGCCGCTGGGATTCCCGCGGCACGAGCACGCGGGAGGCGCCCTGCCCCGGCAGCTCTCTGCGGTCCAGCCCTGCGCAGGCCGCGGGCGCCGCAGGCCACGCCCCCGCCCCAGGCCCGCGGGACCCGTCCGGGACCTGAGAGCCCCCGCCCCAAACCCTTGCTCTCGGCAGGGGCTGAAAGATGATCCGGGGCCTCTGGCCAGTGCGCCCAACCTCAGGCCTCTGGGACCGGCGGCCCTCTCCTTGCGCGTGGGGACAGTCAGGTTCTTAGGCTTGGCCTTAAATCCGCCCCTGATAATTTGCTAACTCTAAAGTCTTGAGAAAATTACTTAAGCTCTCTCTCTCTCTCAGTTTCTGCATCTGTAGAATGGGAGTTAGCGACTCTTACCTCATATAATTGCTGTGAGAAGTAAATGTGTGCCTATCTATAAAGGCCTAGAACGTTTAAAAAACTAATTAAATGCTGTTTTACTATTATTGTTAGGCGGGCCCCGGTGGAAATCTCAGGCCGATTCAGAACTGGATGACCTGGGCAGATGGACTTTCTTCAGTTCCCCCACCTGGAAAAGGGAGCTTCATTATACTTTCCATAACAGGGTGGGGGTGAGGACAGAGGGCCTCCCCAGCATCTGGCAAGTCCACACGTGGTTATGTTTGCAACTCATTATTTGCCAGCAATGTCTTAAGCACTTTGCATTTATTAGTGCATTTAATCCTACAATTACAGTGTGAGAGAGGTATTACTGTTTTCCGTTTCACAAGTAGGAAACCGAGACATAGAGAGGTTAAATGATTATCTGAGGTCACACAGCTACTAAGTAGGATTTGCACAAAGCCACAAAATCTGGCTTTCTACTCCATGTTCCTAACCCCTACCAGATGTACCAGGCACTATGCTAGGTCTGGGGATGCAGCCAGGAATAACGTCACACAGCCACCTCCTCAACAAAAGGCAGGATCTCCTTTCTGAGTTTGCTGGCCTTCCTTCTATACGCTTAAGCATTGCATGCACTTTATCATATTTTATATACCCATTGTGTGCACCTTGTTCTCGGGAGGTATTCAACATTGCTAATTTCCCTCTTCCTGTATTTTTTGGGTCTAGTTACAAGTCTTTACTTGGAGGGTGGACCTTAGATGTTTTAGGTGATAGGGCACTTTGTATCTAGCAGGTGCTCCACGTACGAGTTCCTCCTTCCCTGTACTTAGTGATCTTCCAATTCAATAGATTCAAAGTGCACACAATTAAGGTTTAGACCTTTTAATAATAATGATTGCTTCTGCCTCTGAGAGTTACTGTCTGTGCTGTGGGTTTCCCAGAACAGAAGATGAATTTACTGTATTTATCACTTAATCATTTCCACAACAGCTTATGACTATGACATCTTTAATGAAAGGTGCAGAATTCTCCCTCTCCAGCCCTCCCTCTTTGGGGTGCCTGTGATAACTCTTGCTGTAAATGGCTAAAGCTATTAAATAGAGAATGTAGATCTTCCTGCGATGCAAGTGTAAGCTGTCGTTACATTCATTGCTTAAATGGTATGATCATTTCAAGCTTGGCTTTTGCATTTGAAGCCTTGAGTTAAATGTGGAAAGCAAGAAAGAAAAATGCTTAACGGTTGGAAATAAAAACGTGCAGTGGGTAGGTTTCCAGAGTAATAAGAAACAGCTTTAAAATTTAAAAGATTTGAAGACTGGTCTGGTTCCAGGCAGCATACCCTACATTCCTGTCATCCACTGTGGCTGTATTCTGAGGGTTAAACCACCTTTAGACAATGCAATGAGCTCAATTGAGGACAAAGTATTAAATTGTGAGTTTCTCTTTGAACGTGGGATAGCTCGTGGAGCGCGTTCAGTACATGGTAGGCACTCAAGGGGAAGCCATTATGATTAGAGACCGGGATGCAGAGAGAGCGTTGAAGACTTTCCACACAACTGATTTTTATTGAGCACCTACTATGTGCGAGTTGCTTGTAAGTCCATTATCTCAAATAAGCTGCACAATAAGCATGTGAGGAAAATATGTTATAGAGGAAGACATGGACACTTCAAGAAGTTCATTAACTTGCCTATCTCACTGCCTATCTCACCCGGAAGTAAGTGGTACAGTGTGAGTTGAAATTTAGGTCTGACTCCAAGTTCAGCGGCTGATTCACTGCACCACTCTGCTTTTTCCTGTATGCCTGGCTGTCAGACATCTTAGACCTGGAGACGAGAATCAGAGGGGACTTGAAGATCACCTCAGCCAGGGTTTCTCTGCCTCTTTGTGAAATCCAGGTCACCCTAGATAAACGCAAAAGCCTCACATGCTTTTTGAATGAGTTTCAAATTCAAAATAATTTAAATATCGTGATTCAAAACAAAGCATAGGGACAGCCTTTTCAGTATTATTTATTTATCTTTTTGACTGCGTTCTGTGGCACATGGGATCTTAGTTCCCCAACCAGGGATCGAACCCACACCCCCTGCATTAGAAGCACAGAGTCTTAAACCACTGGACTGCCAGGGAAGTCCCATTTTCAGTATACAATGTTTTTAAACACAGTAAGCTTCTCCAAGGTTCTATCTCCTCTCCTCCACCCACCCCAGTGGAGAGCTGCTGACTGTGCCCCCCATCTCCTGATCATTTCCTTCCCGGGAAGTTGAGCCCAGAGAGGAGTGAATTGCTAGTGACACGGTCAGCACTTGAACTTAGGTCTGACTGGCTAGCTCCAAGTGCGGTGTCTTTTGTCTAACAGCCCCACTTGCCTCTCGGTTTGGTCTCTCACCACACCTTAGCTCAGGATCCATGCTTCAAACTGACTTTATCACCTGGAGTTCCAGAATATGTCATCCTTCCAGGCCTCTGCGTAGCCATATCTTCTGCCTGGAATGCTCTCATCCTGCCCCCACCGTCCCTGCTCCAGTTTGCCTGGTGAACTCCTGTGCATCAAGATTCAGGGGAAATGCCTCTCCCTTAGGAAGTTTTCTGGACTTCCATCTATATCCAAGTAAAGGGACTGATTCTTCTTTCCTGCCTGCCTGCGTAGAACTATCTCCTGGCATTTGTTATACTTACATGTTATTGACAAGTCCCTCCCTCTCAGTCACTTATGACCTCCCTGTGCATGCTGCCGCCGCCACCACCACTGCCCAAATTATGGTGGATTGGGATGGAACCACAACTTTATATTTTTTCAGTGGAGTGACTGGCATATAACAAGCACTCAGTAAATGTGTGTGAGATAAATATATGTGTACACACCCACACTGAATGTCACTATCAGATTATTTTAACAGTCTTCACCCAAGCTGTAAGCTTTCATGGACAACTGTCCTCTTCTGAAGCAATAGCGAGCCACTGCAGGTTTTTGAGGTAGAGAGTTCTTTGATCCACAGGCAACATAGAGACTTTCTCATGGGATAGAAGCTATAGATCTCCCAGTTTCCAGGCCTTTGCCTATGTAATCTTTCCCTGGAAAGGTTTTATTTTATAAAAAAGACGCTGGGGAAGAGAATTTGTTTTCATTCATTCTTTGTTTATTCAAAAAAATATTGCCTACTATCTCCCAGGGGCTATTTTGGGCACCACAGATACAGTAGCAAGCAAGGTAGATAAACTGTCTCCCCTCATGTAATTTCCACTCTCCTGGGGGAGAAAGACAATAAATAAGTAAATAATAAATGTCTCAGTTCCAATGGTAATAAATATTATGAAGAAAGAACAGGATCACAAAAGGCAGATGGAATGGAGGATGGGCAGACTGTTTTAGATGGGGAGGTCAAAGAAGGCTCTTTGAAGAACTGGCCTTTGGCAGAGGCTGGAATGCAGTGATGGAGGGAGCCGGGTGAAGATCTGGAGGAAGTGTATTCCAAGCAGAGGAAGCAGCAAGTGCAAAGGCCCTGAGGTGGGCTTGGGTAGGTCCCGGGTTGTTTTCAATGGCAGCTGCTGGTGTTAGATGATAATTTGGTAGTGAGAGAAGGTCAATATGCAGTTTGTTCTGAGTTCAACTGAGCTGTGAGTGAATGAATGAGTGAATGAATGAAACATGGTCTATCAGCCAGGAAACTGGGCTGAATAGTCAGATTTTTACAGCTTTTAGTCAGCAACAAAATGAAGGCTTGTGGAGCAAAATATAAGGGCAATGTGATCTTTAAAATCAGTTTAAATGACCAAAATAGAACAAAGTCAGAGTGAGTTTCTGAGTGTAAAATAGATGGCATTTTACTGTTTGTTCCTTAAAAAGGAATCTGCCAAATCCATCCCAGGGTTGTTTCAACAGAAATGTACAAGTTGCTTCCACTGTAATTTTGGGGATAGCACTGAGATGCCACCTGCAGAGGGTAGCTTCAGCTTGATCCTGCTGGGGGACTGTGGAGTGTTACACCTCAGTTACCCCCATTCAAGGCTAGGGAGCTACAGCACTTGACCGTCCTCCCAAGAATAGCACTGGCCATTGAAGTCACACCAGAGGTGGTCCCCTCTGCCCTGCCAGTAAACAATAAAGGGGAATCCCACTGGAATCTGGTCAGAACAATGACATTATCTGGTACAATAAGGCAGAATAAAAAAAGGTTGATCTGGACATTCTTCTGCCTCAGCGCTGCCTCATGCATGTAGCACTCATTATACTATCAATATAATGATTATAGGACCCAGGACAGTTAAGGGAGAGCCAGGGGCCCACATCCCTAGGCACAGTTTGCAACCCCTTGGTTTGCTTTTACTCAGCCTTGAGTAAATACACACTTTACGCCAAGAGGGCAGGGAAGCAATGTGAAGGCAGAAGGACCTGGATTCAGATTCTTCATTCTCAACTCCATGGAGTGCTGTGTGACCTTCAGCACGTAACTTAACCTCTCTGAGTCTCAGTTTTCTCTGCTAGAACTCTTAATAATCTGCAGGCCCAGACATTTCCACCACATTGCCTTGTCTTTCGGGCTCCCCGACCGTATGTCTACAATGTCTCTGAAAGAACAAAAATGATCATTTCTGTTTTTCAGGAACCAAATGAATTCTGGCTGAACTGTGCATAATTGATATTCTTGCTTAGTAAGTCATTCAGCCTTTACTTTGCTTGTTTTCTTGCTTATAATTATAGGATCTTGGTCAAGAAACTTGAAAGAAGTTGGCAGAGGAGAAATTTTATACCTTTCTTTAGAACTGGAGGGAAACTTTAAAAAAGGGCAGGGGAAAGGGAAATAAACTAAGGTTTATTTAAGATGCAGTTATGTTGGGGGTGGGGTCCACTGTTTGATCACTCTTTGCCTCCTGTTGGCCAAGCAGGCTCAAGGGTCTGCGAGAGTTGCCTTTTGATATCAAGGTTTGGAGGTGGCGGTAGTGGGAGATCTAAGAGCTATTGGAGGGGAAGGGACCTGGATGTCCAACATGCTGCTGGGCTTCTTAGGGACACGCCTGCTCCCAAGTGATTGGCAAGCCTGCTAAGTTTGGTGCTGAATGAGCAAATGAGTGATTTGTTCCATGTCGTATGATAGAGAGCGCCTGCCTTCTAGTCCCAGTTCCACCTCTCGGGTAAGTCCCTTACCCTCTCCGGATTCCATTTCTTCCACAGTAAAGAGAGGAGCATCAGACTTGCCCAACCTACCTCCTGGGTTGTTTCAAGAGTCAGGTACCTGTCTATTACCTGTGATAATGTGTGGAGCAAGTAAGATAAAGTAACGGTAGGCTCTCTGTAACCAACTAGTATGACCTCAGGAAAATCTTATAACTTTACTAAAGCCTCCATTTTTTCATCTGCAAACTGGAGGTAATACCCATCCTCCCAAATTCATAGGGATCCAATTAGACAATGGACGAGAAATCATCTTATACATTGTAAAGTGCTGAAAGAAAAATGAGGAATTATCATTTTCCTCTTCCTCATCCTCTTTGTCATTATTATATTCCCTTGTCCCTAAGAGGACCTCCAGTGTGGATGTTCTCAGACCCTCCTCATCAGGCTGCTGCTGTGCTCGGAGCGCCAGCTTCCGAGTCGGAGAGGCTTCTGCTCAATTCCCCACTTTACCGACTACCAACTGCTATGTGACCCTGGGTGAGTCACTTACCCTCTCTGAGAACTTCTGAGAACTCAGGACAATGAGACCTACCTCAGAGCTATTTCTTGGAAGACCCAAGCAGGAGAACATGTGTGTGTATCCAGAAGAGCATCTGGTATAAGATCAATCAGTGCTGATTACTTCTCTTGCCAACCCCTCCTCCTCCACGTGGATCTTCAGACTTAAATCCGCAATGCGGTGGCTGTAGTTGGGGGTTGGTCTGGTTTATTCCTGAAGCTACTTGTCACATGCTAAGCTGAATCATGGTGAGTTGCATAAGTCTCTTTCTCCATTAGGCTGTGAACTTCTAAGAAGGGGATGTGTGGCTTGCAGTTCTAGCCCTTGGTATGGGGTGGACATGATGTTCCAGGCACAGGAGAAAGCACATGGACATTGGGTGCACAGATCTGGGTTCGAATTTCTCTCCACTACTTCCTTGTGGTTGGACCCTCGACAAATCATTTCCCTGAGTTGAGACTCAGTTTCTTCATATGACAAATGACCAAATAGAGGTGCACATAGTTCAGGGTTGTTGGGAAGATTGGATATAATGCATATAAAATGGCTAGTGTGGTACCTGGCACGTAGTGGGCCTTAGTAAGTAACTCTTGACTGACTGAAAGCTCTGGCCAGCATTACATTCTGTCACTGATGCATGTCCTTTTCCTGGACAGAAGGAATTGGAGTGTGTTCACAGGAGTGGCACACCAAGGGGTATGCCACTTGCCACGTACCATTTGCCCCAGAGAGGAAGAGTATTTTATTTCTGACATTGTTCAGAATTGCCTGCACATGGTGACAATAAAAAAAAGACTGACTTTTATTAAATGTACTTCTTAAAGTCTGCTACAGATAATGCCCCCCCTTATTACCTGCACCCAGAGTGGACGGCTCATATCTGCCATCTTCAGTTCATCACTGGCTCACAAGATTAAGAGAGAGAGATGGCGTGGGGTCGGGGTGGGTGGGTTGGGGAAAAGATGTTCTGTGATTGCAAAGCGGTGAGGTGACTGTCTGTAGAGGTGGGTCCATGGCTCTGTAGGAGCACTGAGGTCAAAGCCACCCTCCCACCCTGGTTTGGGGGCCGAGATTTGCCAGGCAAAGCTCACAGAGGAGGAGTCTTTCGGCTGGGCTTGCAGGAAGAGAGGGCCATGCCAAACAGGGAAGAGGAGGCAGGTCTGTCGGGGGGGGTGTAAGTGACAGTGCCTGCCAGGCACAGAATTTTCACGCTGCACGCAATATTCTGGGAACCTCGTGTAGGAGGGTTTTGTTGGGGCAGATCCAACAGGACATATTACTTTTATTTAAAAATCTCCCAGGGAATGTTCTTTGAATTTCCATTTTCTTGCGGGTTCTGAAGAAGATTCTAGCCTGCTGCTCTCTTGTTCTCCGAGTGCAGAGCTTGGTGGAACCCTGTCTTGGCCCACAGCCATTAGAATATTTCTCAGGGAAAGCCCTTGGACCAAGAAGTCTGTTTTTTCTTTTCTTTGGAAACTATGGTGCTCTTTGCGAAAACAAAGGCATTTGGATTCTGTTCAGGAAAAAAGTAACCTACAAACAAATAGCCTTGGAAAATCTGTGCCCCCCCCTGAGTGCCTGGGTCAGGAGAGCCACACCCTTCTGCTGCTTTCTAGCTGGAGGTCACTTCCTTTTTCCTCTTTTGTATGTTGTCTCTGGCTGCCCAAAGGGCAGCACCTCCTTTCCATGCATCTTCCTTCCGTGCTGGTCAGTGCCCAGGTCTTTGCAAGTGCCCTTGCTCTGCCTGGAATGTTCTCCCCTCCCTGTCTGCAAGCCCTTAATCCTCCTTTAAACCCAGCTTCAACATCTTGCCCTGAGTTCTGATTTCCCCCAGATAGTTAATTTCCCCTCTACTGTGTTGCTCTGGATAATTTAAGATTTAAATATTCTTCCTTTTCTTTTCAGTTAACGATTCCTGATCTTATTTTTAAAAGCTGTAATAATAATAATGGGTGCCAACTTAAATTCTTGCTATGTACCAGGCAGTATAGTCCATAATGTTACTCACCCCAGATGCAAAGTGCTTAGGTGAGAAATTGGTACATCATAAGTTCTCAATAAATGTGACATTATTATTTCTAATTCTCTCACGGCACTTGAAGCAAGTACAATTTTTCATGCACGTTATAATGCTCTGGTTACTTGTCTGTGACCTCCTTGAAGGTAGGGACTTTGTCTTCTTTCTCTGGTACCACCAAGCATGTGGATATGCAAAGGGTATTTAGTGAGGAAACATCTAGCCATTAAAACTGATGACTGAGTGCAGAGATTTATTCCATGAGTTCCCAAATCAATAGAGTAGCTGTAGCCTAAAGAATTTAGAATGGGGAATCAGAAGATCTGGGCTTAATTCTATTCCACCTACCTACTAGCTTTGCGACCTTGGGTAAATTAGCCATTTTTTTTTTTTCTGAGCCCGAACACCTATTTTCCATAAAGGGGATAATAGTTCCTAATTTACCTCCCTCACAGATTTGCCTTGAACATCAAAATGAGCTCACACATGGGAGAGTTTTGTGAATTGTAAGGTATTTTATATATGTGACACACTATTGTTAGAATCATTTTGGACTCCATTGCCATCACTACCTTAGTTGACAGAACATAAATCCATGGGTTGCTCTAGTTGGACAAATACCAACATGCCATTTTGGGTTTTCGCAATATCTAAAAATGTAATTTCTTGATGTTTGGGATGCCATGATTTCTTCTCTTCAAAGCATGCATCCAAGACAGTCACCACAACCTTTTTTTAAAGGTTTTTAAATGAACCTTGATTTTACCACTTGACTGCTTTAAAATCTATGACCCTAAATTTCAGTTACATCCTCTCTTAGGAAATGTTCTCAAAGAATTGTAATCAAACAAGTATTTATTGGAGCTTGATGCTAGAGAGTATAAGGAGGAATGAAAAGAAGTATAAGGCATGGCTTTACTCTGAAGGAGCTTACCATCTCATTTGGGAGCTTGGGCTGAGTTCTAGATTTGTGGGCAAGGTATGTGATCTGAGAAAGGAGAGATGCCCCTGTGTTGAGGTGGTTTGTGAAGATTTCAGGGAGAAATTGAGCCTTATGCTAAGCTTAAAGGAAGACTAATATTTAGACAGCAATATAATTCATAAGTCAACTATTTGGCCATTGACTAGTGCTGCTAACACTTCCCCCTTTCAGCAGGGTTGTTGATTTCTTTAGCTCCTGCTGGATTTGGAGGTAGATATGAGAACATTCTAGAAATGTACTAGAAATGTCTGAATCCAAAAAGCTGTGAATATTTTGTGACTGAAGTTTTCATGATGAGGAAATTATAACTCTCTACTTAAAAAAATTTTTTTCAACCATGAAGTATGTGTCTAAAACATGTCAGAAAGAAAGATGTTTACAGAAAATTGTTTCAGCATAATGTTAATAACAAGTCTCCTGGACGTGTAAAGCCAATACACACCGCTGTCTATAGGATAAAAGTAGTAATAACTCAAAGAAGAAAATTTTAAAAATACACAGTTGTAAACAACTTAGGAAAAAAAGAAAATGAGAACAGTAAGTCTAAATATTTAATAATGCAGCCAAAGCCATGGTCAGAGGTAAATCCATAGTTTTCACGCTTTCACTTAAAAATAAGCATAAATTAAAAGAAAGCAACGAAATGTCTAACCTAAGAATTTAGAAAATGAGCAGCACAACAAAACCAAAAAAGAGCAGTACAAAAAAAAAAGTAAGGATAATAAGTGAACTAGAAAATCAACAAGATAGTAGAATTCATAAATAAATTCATGAGCTGGTTCTTTGGTAGGGAGGGGAGTAAAATAGGCAAATCTATAGGAAATCTACTTAAGGAAAAAAGAGAGAAAAAATCAAATAACTGATATCTGAAAATTTTCTATAATTTGTGAAGTACTTTCCCATTCCTCATGACTCTTGGTCCTAAACTAATCCTATGTGTTATATATTTGTATCTCTATTTTGCTAGTGATCAAACTGAGGATCCAAGAAGTGAGATTACTTTTTAGGGTCAGACAACCATGATTTGAACCCAGGTCTTCTAACCTTGTTGAATATTCTTCCAATAATCTCATAGCATGCTCTTGGGATGAATGTAAGAGAGGAAGACATTTAATATGTCTGTATTAGTTTCCTGTGGCTGCTGTAACCAATTATCATAAACTACGTGGCTTAGAACAACAGAAATTTATTCCCTCACAGTTCTGGAGGCTATAAGTCTGAAACCAAGGTGTCGGGTGGGTCATGCTCTTTGTGAGGGCTCTGAGGGAAAATCATCCTTTGTCTCTTCCTAGATTCTGGTAGTTGCCAGCAGTCTTTGGTGTTTCTTGGCTTGCAGCTTCAGCACAATAATCTTTGCCTACATCATGTGGTCTTCTCCCTGTGTGTCTTCACATTGTCTTCCCTATGTGTATATGTTTTCTCTTCTTTTAAGACATAGGGGCTTGTTTTCCAAATCTATGATTTTTTTGCTATGACCTCATCTTAATTGTTTAATTGTATCTACAATGACCCTACTTCCAGATAAAGTCACATTCTGAGGTTCCAGGTAGACATGAATTTTGAGAGAACACTATTCAACCCAGTACAATTCAACCCTTATTTCCTATGATTGTGGTTTCAAAAGTCTTTATTGTGCTCCATCCATATAATGAATCTGTGCATGCATCTAGCCAGCCAGCCAGCCAGTGATCACTTAACTGAGTGCTTAAAATGTGCCAGGAACCTAAATAGGTGGCCCACAACACATAAAGAAAAAGGCATTTGAGATCTTAGGCCATATTATTAGAAGTTTACTAAGCTAGGGGCAGGTGGGAATGGTAGTCCTATTCTACTAGTCAGACCAATTAGAGAACTGTTCAGATGCAATTTAAGAGGGAGGTAAAGTGGGGCAAAATCAGAGGACAGTGACCTGGACTCTGAAATCTTGCCAGTCTGGCCACAGTTACTGTTAGAATGCCTAAGAAATCTCAGGTGTGTATATGGGTGATGGGATGGGGTGAGAAGTAAGG
Source organism: Mesoplodon densirostris (assembly GCF_025265405.1). Taxonomy (NCBI): domain Eukaryota; kingdom Metazoa; phylum Chordata; class Mammalia; order Artiodactyla; family Ziphiidae; genus Mesoplodon; species Mesoplodon densirostris. Next base: position 51,381,225 of record NC_082662.1, read on the forward strand.
GCATGAGAATGCACTTCTAATGCTTAAACTGCTGCCAGCTAGAGGAGTTTGTATCTGTCTGTTGTGTCTCTGGCTAAAAGGACCACAACCAGTGGGTGGAAGCTACAGAGATTTGTATTTCAAGTCAGTTTACAGTTAAAACTAGGATTGTCTAAAGCCAGCGAGGAGTGGATGACACTGGTACTTTCATACGGGAGATTTTCAGCTTTTAAGCTGCCATAGCTGCTGAGAGACATCTCATCTGCTGGAGGGGTTAGAGGGAGAGTAGGAGAGGAGGGGTTGTTTGTGGATCTTACTATTTGCTGAATATCCCAAGCTAGGTACTAGTTAGAGATCTCTGTTTAAAAATTGTAGAAACACATATTTTAAAATTGCTTTGCACAAACATACTCTGTTTCTCAATATACAGTGGTTTTCATAAAATGAAGTTACTTTTATGTGCCAGACGCTGAGCTGGGGCCTAGCAATGCAAGATTGAAAAGACATGGGCCCCAACCCACAGGGGCCCATAGTAGAGTGGGAGAGATCTAACACAAAATAGAGGCAACCAGCTATAATAATATATGGATTCGCCTCAATAAATATTTGAAGACTGAATGATTGAGTGGTTTCCTTCCAAGAATATTTTTGGTTATAGTCATAGCATTGTCTTTATCATAGGTTGAGTAACTATCCCAATTTTCTGGGGCCTGAGAGGTTTCTTGGGACACAGTACTTTCAGTGCTAGAGCCAAGAAAGGCCTAAGCAAACTGAGATGAGCTGGTCACACTATTTTATAGGCTTTTTAAAAAGGAAGGAAGACATAAAAGCAATTATGGTAACAGTAGTATAACAACAGTTATGGGAGCAGAGAGAGGGGCACACACTGTCTTTAAGGGGGAACCAGGCAGGGCTCAAAGCTTCATCAGGATGGGGACAATGTCTGTCTTGGTCATTGCTATATTCCTAGCACCCAGCACAGTGTTTATTAGCACATAATCAGAGTTCAGTTGATATTAGTCAAATGCATGAATTAGTAAACATAAGTCAAAAAGCATTTCAGCCAAGCCTTGAAGGCTATGCAGCATTTTGCCCATAGAAGAAAGGGGTGTATGTAGAAGTTTCCAAAAATAGAGAATTTGGGTATAGTAATTGGTAAATATGATGTTTAACGGAATCTACTATTTTCCTACGGCTATTAATATAGTTCTTAGGGAAAGCCCTTGAAACAATAAGTCTATTATATTTCCTCTATTCTTTTTTTTCCATCCTGCAGACCTTCCCCTGCCTTCCTTTTCTGCTTCCTTCCCTTTTCTCTGTTGGAAGAGATAATGCTCTCTGCAGAGAGGACACCGCTAGGATCTCTTTCAGGGCAAGCCTAACAGGCAAATCAATTGTCCAGGAAAACAGTCTGCTTGGGAATGCGCTGAGGTACGGGCAGAGCAGGAAGGATGAGATTTAGCCAAAGAAGGACAGAGAGTCTGGATGGTTGGAGCAGCACGGGAGGAGGAAGAGGGAAGGGCTTCATGGCAGGGGAAGGGGCTTGGGGCCACACGGTGAAAGGTCCAGTTGCAGAGTCACAGTGCGCCATGTACTACTATGTCTTGGGTCACACAGGTGTTTCCTACTGGGTTCCCATGATGGAGGACAAAGTGTGAGCATTCCTCCTATGAAAGAAAGAGAGACATTTACTGAACAACTGCGATGTGCCAAGCACTGTTGGGTGCTTTTATATGCATGATCCACATATATGTATTTTGAAAGAAGGTGTTATTATCCCCATTTTACAAGTGCAGAAACAGAGGCTTAAAGAAATTTCGTGACTTTCCCAAGATGTTAACTAGTTGAACTCGGGTCTGTCTGACTTTACAGCGGTGGTTTCCAACTTCCCATCTTCCTTGTATAACTCAGTTTATAAAAGCAGAACCTTTTCCAGCCTCCTGCCTTTTACTTCCTGCCTCTTCTCAACACCAGTGGAGACTTCCTCACCAAATGCACCCAATATTTCCTTCCACTAAGCTCAGAGCACCCTGACCTCCTTAGAAACAAGTCAGGATCTTGGTATCACTTTGACATTAAATATATTATTTCAAGCCAGCACACCCCTAAGGCTTTGTGATAGTCTTTAACTTTCGTTACTTCTCAGGAATATTTCTAGCAAACATTATTATACTATGAAGATGTGCTTCTTAAAGGGACATAGTTACCCACAGCAGGAGGCTAGGGAATATTACTGATACAAACCCAAGCAGCCAAACCATCTCTTAGTGCTCATAGCCATGATTTATTAGCAAAACAGAGAAAAACAAGAAATACCAGATTCCAGTCCAGGCACTGCCATTTACTAGCTATGTTCCTTGACTTCTTTGGGCCTCAGTTATATTATCTGTAAGATGGGTGAATTATACTTGCTTTGCGTACCTCACAAAACCGTATTGAGAGATGACCTTGAGTGAAGTAATACACCGTTAAGTCAGCAAATGAAGGACAAAGGAAGGATGTTAGCTTTAAATCCTTTATGGAACAAAGGGAACAAAAATAATGCATGAAATTTTATTTTTATTTCCTGGCAGTTAGTCAGTCTAGGTAAAAGAAACCCAAATTCAATCTAGTTTATGACAAAAAGAGAACTTTATTTGCTCAGATAGATCAAGGGCAGCAGTGGGGCCAGCCTCGGAAACGGCTAGATGTGAGTCTCCGGTCCTGCCAGGATTCCTCTCTGACTCACTGCACATCTGCCTCGTTCTCTTCTGCTCTTCGTGAGCATCCTACACGTGCTGGGCACCACAACTGCCCAAGCTCCGGGCTTGCCTTCCAGCTTTTGTAGTGTCTTTTTTAATTCATGACATATAACATATACTTAAAAGTATATACTGATATAGGTACAGTTTAGGCTTCCATTTTTCTCAGCTGGTTGTCAGAGAGGAAAGAGAGTTTTTCCCTACAATGTGAGGTAGAAAAATCCCAGGGAAGCCCTATGATTGGCCTGAGTGGGTCATGTGCCTGCCTTGGACAAATCACTGTGGCCAAGCATGGATATTACCATTGACCCACCTCAGGTCTCCAGCCCACCTCATGTGGCCAAGAGGCAGAGAAAGCACAGACATGGCCACACTCACTTGTATTCACAAAAATGGAATTTAAGCAATGAAAGATATGAAAAGGGGATATTTCTGCAGGCTCCTGGTTTCTCTAGGATGCTCTAGCTCTGGGAGTACAGGTCTGCTTAGAGGTATAAGGGGGAATTTTGCACTTATTGCTCTCGGGATATCTTGCCTCTCCTTGCTTAATGTAAGTTTGGCTCAGTGTAATGTATAGAATAAGCACCTACTTGCTTCATCAAACTTACTATAGAGAATGGAGTGAAATGAACTGGCTCATGAATGAACTCTGGCTGGTGCTCGTACAAATCCCAGCATAGCTGGAAGGCAGAAATCGAGTATATATCTGTGCTGCAAAAGAGAAGTCCAGAGCACCCAGCAGCACATAACAGACCAAAGGATGTACTGACATCAGCTTCACTCAGTGTCATGGTTGGGAGGAAGGCCTTCTAGGTAGACGGACTAGCATGTGTAACAGTTCTGGGGTTAGAACGCATACACTGGAGGAAGTAAAAGAGGGCCAGCGTGTCTTGATATAGAGAACTAGGGGAGAATGGCTCAAGATGAAGGAGGTAGGGGGCAGATCAGGCATCTTGAGAAATACTAAATTCTAAGCTCACAGTTCTTTCTCTCCATCTTTAGCCAGATTTGGCCTGTGATCATTCCAGGAGGCCTGTGGTCCAACTCCTAAACCTGACGCATCCTGTGATGGCATCCCCTTTAAGAGCAAAATGAGCAGTGGAGGGAGACTTAGCAGCTGGGAAATAGTTACAGGGCTATTTCCCCCTTTCAGAAGAGCTAAGCTCTGCTGCTCATAATACTTATTATTAATGGTAATCATCACATTGGACACCTCTATTGCCACGGAACAAGCTGATCTTCAAATCTGCCAGGAGCAATAATTACTCCTCCCAGCTCCCCTATGAAAAAGGTAAATATGGGTCTGAACACGGGATGAGAAGCCATCAAGTCCTGAACATCAGACCGCTTCTCTGTGGCACCAAAAAGGAATAGGCACCAAAAAGCCCTTTTGGCTCCCGACTCTAAAAAAAGGGAAGGCAGACAGGGGTAGAGAGGGACTTGTGACCTCACAGGTGTGCTGAGAAATTTAATCAGAATGTGGCAGGTGTGCTTTCATGAGGGAAAGGGCTGCTGAGCCCTGCTCTTCCAGACTTCAAATTCCCCTTTAGGCAGAAAGGACTTCAGGACCAGGCAGCAAGGATAAGGAAGGGGATGGGGACAGCGAACATCTCCCATGAGATGGCACTTGTCTGGCTTAAAGAAGGCCAAGGCAGGTCCAACTACTTGGCTTTCTAGGGCTTGGTGCTGCTGGGACAGGGAGGACCAAACCCTAATCGCATTCAGGTCCTACCTCCTGTGCTGCAATGCTCTCTGGAACCATGGCCTGTGAGGTCTTTGGTGGCTCAGGAAACCTTGCTAAAGCTTGCTGGGGTTTTGCTTGGGCTCAAATACAACTTGTAGTTTGGTTCTCTGCCCTCACCCTCCCACCATTCCACCCTCCCTCAAAGGCATTTATTCAACATTCACTGTGTCATAGGTCCTGCAGGAGGCAGTAGGGATGTAACAATGGAGAAACATGGCCCCCAACCTCATGGGTTGGCAGGGGAATGGAAGCATAAGTAGATGCTACCAACTCAGGGTGGTACGCTCTGGGAGGGAGGTGCAGGGGCTTGTGGGAGCCCGGAGGAAGGGCGACCTCCTAGGTCAGAGGGACCACGAATGCTCTCTGGAGGGGCTCAGTCAGCCTGCCCAAGCTTACCCCATCGAGCTCTCTAGAAAAGAAGACTTTCCCAACCACCCCAGCCCACGTGCAGCCCAGGCCTCCTCTCCTGGAAGCTTACAGCTCTGAAGGCCTGCTCTCAAAATCCTACTGCACTTCAACCGACTCTTGTGTTTTGGGACATCTCTTTAGGACATCATGAAGTTTTATGCTCTGAAGGAGAGAATGAATAACAATAGCCACAATCCCTCATGTTTATATGGCGTTTTTGCAGTTCACAAAGCACATTCGCAGCCGCCACCTCATCCTAGTTTACCAAGCTAGAATTCGGGCTCAGCGAGTCTGAGAGACGGGTCAGGTATCCCAGCCCCTTGCACCTGCCTGTGTGCCTCTCAGTGCTGTGCTTTCTCTTGTTCCCACTGCAGGTGGACAAGCAGGGAGCATTAGCAGCTAGGGCATGCCTGTGATTTATCTGCCAAGACTTCCCACGTGTGGTCCCATTTAATCCTCACACCAGTCCCGTGAGGGTGGCATCATCTGCCCCCTTGTATAGATGAGGGAACCAAAGCTCCAAGAGGTCAAGTCATTGACCAGCATCCCACAGCACATCAGGAACGAAACTGGTATTTCTACTTAACTCCCAGCCTCTTCTCTCCTGGCTCCACCATGCTACTTGGTATTTATATTGGTATTCATCTCTCAATGCCAGGAGTATAGTAGGAGCTTAGGAAAGGTTCGATGTTCTGATTTATTAATTTGTGTTCTCTTTCTGTATCATCTTCTTGTTCTCAGGGCGGGCGTGCAGAGGTGAGGGGAGAGAGTTTTGTCCCTGGTGTCTTGACCCCCCTGGCACTAACGAAACACCAGTCCCTGAATGGACACCTGTTCTTTTTTGCCACCTGGAATGTGTCCAGGGAGGAATAGGATATGAAGATGTGGGAAAGTTGACTGCCCAAAGTGGATGTTTCCTTCCTGTCCCCTCCTCTCCGGTCCTGAATGTCACTGGGGGCAGCTGCCCAGCAACCGGGAATAACTCTGCCCACCAGAACATCCTCACCCTTGGCCAGAGCTAAGGACACGCTGTCCATTTCTCATGAGCTCCGTTTCCCCAACCTCCTTGCAGATCAGCACTCTTGGATTCATTTCATGACTTCATGGCTTGCTTTCTTATACTGTGGAATCTTCTGGTTGTCTTCACTTGATGCTCATCTGCTGAGCCAGGCACCCATGGGTCTCTGGGAGTGTAGAGTTGAATACAGCCTCTGCCCTTGAGGCATTCCCAGGCTGGGGGGACCTAGAACGCTCCACCCAGGGCGAAACAAGTGGATGGAAGGAAGTGCAGGGGCTTGCAGTTTCGTGGAGGAGGAACACCTGAGCAGGGAGGGAAGACTTTGGGGGGAGTGGTCCTTGGGCTCGGGCTTAAAGGATGCACAGGGATTTTCCAGGCAAAGAGATAGAAGGAAGGAATTAGACGAAGAGGGATGCTTATCCATTCCTTGGTCTGTGTTCCCTTGATAAACTGCACAGATGTGTAAAGTCTGTGGACAGTCCCTAGATATGGGAACAGCTCGCGTGCCACACTGTGTGCATGGCTTCATTCCTCATTTGTGAGGACCTGTGTCATCCCTGAATAGTGTCGCGGTCTCCAGCTCCCTTCTCATCTTTGAGCATTGACCCTGAACTTGTTCCATTTGATGACATTCTTCATAAAGTAACAGCTAGCACGGCTCTTAAGAACTGTCTTCAGGGTTTCACCAGCCCTAATTATGAAGCACAGCTTTGCCACTTACTACCTAGGAGAGCTAGGCAAGTTTCTCTGAGCCTTAGTGTCTCTATATGTAAAACAAGAAGGTCATAATGCCCTATCCATCTGTTGGGAGGTTTAGATCGGATCATGGATGTAAAGCACTTGACGTGGAGCCTGACACATGACAAGCGAGCAATAATCTTCACCTATGGGGATATGCAAAGTGTGGGACCCAGCACTGAGTACAGGTTGACCTGGGGAAGCCTAGCAGGAGCTGGATTGTTGCCTCCTGGCCCGACACTGGACTTCTCACATAGTGGATCATGGTGGCCCTTTTGGCAGGCATATCTCCTGCTGACTCAACACCAGTTTGCCCAGTCCCTGGAAGCCTTAAGCCTCATTCTCAAGGGTTGTATTGCTAACTGACATCACCCCAACCATTTGCTGGAGCCATTGGTGTTAAGAAGGCTTGTGAAATTCTACTCTAACAGGGGTACATTTAGCCCATCTATCAAGCCTGTCTGGAATCTTGGTTCTGCCACCTAACACTTGCTAGCCTGTTTCCTAGCAGGATTTCCTCCCTGCCCTATCCCTCCAACAGACTGGCTAGAGAAGCTTTTTTTTTTTTTTTTTTTTTTTTGCGGTACATGGGCTTCTCAGTGTTGTGGCCTCTCCCGTTGCGGAGCACAGGCTCCGGACGCGCAGGCTTAGCGGCCATGGCTCACGGGCCCAGCCACTCCGCGGCATGTGGGATCCTCCCGGACCCGGGCACAAACCCGTGTCCCCTGCATCGGCAGGCAGACTCTCAACCACTGCACCACCAGGGAAGCCCCTAGAGAAGCTTTTTGAAAATGCTGTTTTCTTCATATTCTGCTCCTGTTCAAAATCCTTCTATGACTGCAAAATGGATAGAGCTTAACCTCCTTAGCCTGCTACACAAGACTCTTCATGATCTAACACCAACTTACTTTTTGAACACTTTTATTCTATTTTTCCTGCCGAAATAGGGATGATAATCATTCCTATATTGTAGGATTTTTGTGAGGATTAAGTGAGTTCATAGTGGAAAAGCACTTAGAACAGGGCTTTCAAGAATAGTGAGGGATCTGTGATCTTCCGTCTTTGGGAAATAACAGGTTAACTTGGCACAATTCCATGGCTGCTAGGTCAGAGACAAGGATTTTATTACTCACAGCAATAGCAGTAGTCAGAGTATTAGTGTTTTCTTTTTGCTTTTTTTTATTGAAGCATAGTTGACTTACAATATTATATTACTTTCAGGTGTACAACATAGTGATTTGATATTTTTATAGATTACATACCATTCAAAGTTATTATAACATTATTGACTGTATTCTCTGTGCTGTATATTAAAGCCCTGTGACTTATTTATTTTATAACTGGAAGTTTGTACCTCTTAATCCCCTTCACCTATTTTGCCCATCCTCCCATCCCCCTCCTCTCTGATAGTTTGTTCTCCGTATCTGAGTCTGTTTGTGTGGGGTTTTTTTCCTATAAATTTATTTACTTATTTATTTTTGGCTGCGTTTGGTCTTCATTGCTGCGCACAGGCTTTCCCTAGTTGCGGGAGGAGGGGCTACTCTTCGTTGCGGTACGCGGGCTTCTCATTGCGGTGTCTTCTCTTGTTGTGGAGCACAGGCTCTAGGAGCGCGGGCTTCAGTAGTTGTGGCTCACGGGCTTAGTTGCTCTGCAGCATGTCAGATCTTCCTGGACCAGGGGTCGAACCCGGGTCCCCTGCATTGGCAGGCGGATTCTTAACCACTGTGCCACCAGGGAAGTCCTGTTTTGTTTGTTTAGATTCCTCATATAAGTGAAAACATGTGGTGTTGGTTTTTCTCTGACTTATTTCACTAAACATAATACCCTCTAGGTCCATCCATGTTGTCACAAGTGGCAGGATTTCATTCTGTTTTATGGCTGAGTGATATTCCATTGATTGATTTGTAGATATTGAACCATCTTTGCATCCCTGAAATAAATCCCACTTGACCATGATGTATGATCCTTTTAATGTATTGTTGAATTGGGTTTGCTAATATTTTGTGGAGGATTTTCGCATCTATGTTCATAGGGATATTGGCCTATAATTTTCTTTTTTGTAGTGTCTTTGACTGGTTTTGGTATCAGGGTAATGTTGGCCTCCTAGAATGAGTTTGGAAGTGTTCCTTGCTCTTCAAGTTTTTAGAATAGTTTGAGAAGAATGGGATTAAATTTTCTTTAAATGTTTGGTAGAATTCCCCTGTGAGGCCGTCTGGTCCCAGACTTTTGTTTGATTCAGTTGCATTACTAGTAATTGGTCGTTTCAAATTTTCTATTCTTTCTGATTCAGTCTTGGGATATTGTCTTTCAAGGAATATATCCATTTCTTCAAGGTTCTCCAATTTGTTGCCTGTAATTGTTCATAGTATTCTCTTATGATTGTTTGTATTTCTGTAAGTATCGGTGTTTTCTTATGCCCATTCCCTGAGCTTCAATTCCCATGGGATGATGTGAAGAGGTGCCAGATGACACCTGACATCTGTGGGTTGCATTATGGAGAGGATCCCTGAGTTCAAAGAACCTGAATCATTTTTAGTGGGTTGTAGTTGAACCCTCCCCCTGCTGTAGAGTGGGACACTATCTTTATCTTCCAAGTCTGTTCTTATACAGACATCCTTGAAAAGATGGTTTGGAACAAAGGCAGTCAGTGCCTCTGCTCACAAGTCATGTAGAAATGTGAAAGACCCATGGAGCATTGTCTCCCAACAAGGGCCAGGTGTGTTGTAAGTGCCGTGTAAGTATCAGCCACGATGAGGATGATGGTGGTGGTGTGTGTGCTTTGCTTCAGTGTGGTAGGTCTTCTCACTGACTTTTAATATGACTTCTGCCCTTGGTGCCTTTAGTTATGCAGTTCCTCATATCTCCCTACCCTCCTCTCCTGGCTAAATACTCTGTATCCAGTTTGAACATCTCCAGTAAATCTTTCCTGACCACTCCAATTCTATTGGAGCTCTCCTCTCTAAAGTTTGACAATGTCATTTGTCCCATACTCTCAGCACTTAGCAAATACTAAGTGCTCAAGATCTTTGCAAAGCTCTTTTCTCCCCTTGGTACACCTACTTATCTCTCTTCAGATTAACTCCACTTCATTCGTTATTCATCCGCTTAGATGATATTTCCTTCAGAAAGCATTCTTGATCTCTCCTGTACCCAGCCAGTATTAGGGACCTCCATTTGCTCCTGTGGCATCAACGGTGACCTCTAAATGACACTTCTTGCCTGGCTTCCCCTTGAGACTTGGAAGTTCTGGAGGACCCTTCTATGCCTAGCACCTACTGTAGTGTCTGGCACATAGAGACATTCAATTAACATTAACAAATGAATGAATAATTGCATGAATGTATGAATACCCATATCACATATTCATGCAAACTTAACAAAACAAGTCTAACTATGTTGGAACCTCCTTGAATGTGTCCAGTGGTCACAGACACATCAGTAGGTGTTTAATATCTGTGGATTGATTGTGAGACATGCGACAATTACATGAGACATGTAATTGTCATTATACTCCCTTTCAAATGTGTTGATTTCATCTTGCTTTAAAGGATATCTGTGAGGCCAAGTGGACCTCTATTTGAGAAAATAAAACATATATTATCAAAAGTATTATTCATCCTGACTTTATATGGAGGGAAATTCTAGTAAGCCTCCTCAAAGCAATTTAAAACCATAAACTTCATGTTTCTTTAACTTAGTAAATATCAAACTCATTTCATCCTTAATAGTTTACAAAATCAACACTAATTTAATGTTCTGTTTATAGCATTCATGGCACGTTTCAAATTGCAAGTGCATTTTTACAGTGGCTTTTGAAGGTTGATATTAGAAAGAATGACAGAATAGTCAACATGAAACCTGGAGCTGAGTTAGAGGCTAGCTCCCTGTTTTCCATAATGTGATAAAATTATACAAAGAATGGAAAACTTGTCCTGAGGGACACTTGGGGAGGCAGAGATCACAGTGATTAAAAACCAGCCTTCTGGAGGCAAATGAGCCTGCCTTTGAATCCTGCTTCTCTTAATGACTGAGCCTCAGTTTCTTCATTTGTAAAAGCAGGAAACTATGGCACACATCACAGGATTGTCATGAGAATTAAATGAGGTAACATGTGCTTGAAAAAAAAAACTTTGCACAGCATGTGGTACATACTAAGCTCTTAACAGATGTTAGCTGTTATTATTATTACTAATACTGCAGTCAGAAAGACCTGGATTTGTAGCCCCTGGATTTTGTATCCCAGGCAGTAACAACTACATGCTGGGCATCTCAAACTGAGGGACATGAGGAGTTACTTAACTTTCCTAAGCCTTAGTTTCCTCATCTGTAAAGTGGAGACGATAATACTACCTGTATTCTAGGGTTGATGCGATGATAAATTGGCAGATGACATGTAATGTGCTTAAGAAATGTGTGGCATATGGTAAGCACTCAGTAACTATTAAGTAGAAAAAGAGTGATGATAATAATTATAATTCCCTGAATCTCTTTTTTTTTTTTTTTCATTTGTAAATCTGGTGTTGCTACATGGTTGTAAAAACTGGAAATGGGGCTTCCCTGGTGGTGCAGTGGTTGAGAGTCCGCCTGCCGATGCAGGGGACGCGGGTTCATGCCCCGGTCCGGGAGGATCCCACATGCCGCGGAACGGCTGGGCCCGTGAGCCATGGCCGCTGAGCCTGCGCATCCGGAGCCTGTGCTCCGCAACGGGAGAGGCCACAACAGTGAGAGGCCCGCGTACCACACACAAAAAATAAATAAATAAAAATTAAAAACAGAAAACAAACAAACCAAAAAACTGGAAATGATATTTACAAAGCACTTAACCCAATGGCTGGTACATATTAAGTAGGTACTCAAGAGATGGAAGCTATTGTTTCTGGCCCCTCTTCCTGCCTTTGCCTGGTTTCCAGCTCTGGATCAATGGAGGCAGCAATTTAGGTTTTGGGGGGGCTTCTCTGACAGCACTGGGTGGGGGTGAGGGCACCGACTGGAAACCGCAACCTGGAAGTGAACTTCCCTAATCAGCGCTGCAGGATTCCAACAGCTGGTTCTACTTTGGAATCAATTGGAACCTCCTGGGCCCCTTGCTCTTTCTCTGCAAGGAGTAAATGCCATTCCACAGCTAAGATTTAGAAATTTGCCACGCCGTATCAGAAACAGATCCAGTCTCCAACAAGGTCAAGGTTCTCCAGGCTGAGGCCCCAGCTCTGGAGCCTCTGCAGCCTTCCCGGTGGCCTTGGAGGCTGAGGCTCTGGCCTGAGATCAAGGCTGCCTGAGGTACTGCCAACAAGCACTATCCTGTCGCTGGCCGTTAGGAACCGCCACCCAAACTCCAAACTGCCCAGATTTCCATTTCAAAGAGTGAGTCAAGTTCCAATGTGGAGAGCCTGTTAAACAACAGTTTTTAGGATATGAGTGTTAGAGTGCAAGAATGCATTTGATTTGGAAAGGAATTGCTTCCTAAATGCCTGCCTTATAATTTCTTCCCTCTGTCCGCATTTCTGGGGGGCCCTTGAGAGCTTCTGGGCCTCCAGAGCGGCCAGCACTGGCCCTGGGTGCTGTAGGTACCAGAGGATGTCGGTGAATGGCCGTCACCAGTGCCTGAGGCTTGATGAGTCATCAGGGGAATGAGCAGCAGGCTGAGTGGAAACCTAACTCTGAGTTTACCAGCTGTGTGACCTCAGGGAAATCCCTTGCCTTCTCTGAGCTTTCCTGATTTGAAGAATAAGGGCAGGGCTATGTGCTCTTGAAACTCCCTTGCAGCACTTTGATTTTCAGATCCCATCTGATCACAGATGCTATAATTGCTCAAAGGACGAAAAATAGTAGCCGCCGTTAATTGAGTCATGTTAAGTACTTTAATATATTGATGAATGAATTGAATGGATGAATGCAAAGATCTATTATCTCGTTTGGAAAAGAGAGTGAAAAGGGAGATAAAGTGGTGTTTTGAACACCCATTATGTATTAGACATATTCTAGATGACCTAAGACCTCTTGTTTTGTCCTCTTGTCAAATCGGTAGGTATTATTATCACAAATTATAGATGCTTAAAGGGGTTAAGGAACTTGCCACATAAGTAGTACAGCCAAGGATTTCAACCCAGTTTAGCTACTTGGAAAAGGTATATGGATCTGTCTTCCTCCTGAATTTGGAGCCGCCCTCCTACGTGTTGCTGAGAAGCAGGAAGTGCTCAGGCCCTAAATAGTCCTGAGTCAGGACTGGTTAAATGGATGAGGCAGGTCTCAGTGACCCTCTTGGAGAGGAGCAGGCTCTGCCCAGGATGCACAGTGGGTGGAGGGGGTGGGACCTGGTAGAGCCCAAGCTCCTGAGTCCCCTGGCCTTGGGGTAGCCCCCTACCAGGCACCTCTGAGAGACTACCCCATGCTTCTAGAGAAGCTTCAAGAGAAGTGGGAAGAAGTGGCAGAAAAACAGAAAGGAAGAGAGGAGGAGAAGGAAACAGGGGACAGAATACTGGGCCCAGCTGGACTGGGGCCAGGAATTCTGGGACGCATCCTTTCCCCTTGATCAGGGCACCCTATACCCTCCTGTTTCGTATACCTGTGTGGGTGGGCAAACCTGGCGCCAGCCTCCAAAGACTCCTGGGAGGAGGCCTCAGGCCCATTTTTTAAACTGGGAGATGGATACCCACATGCCCTCATTCCTTCACTCCCCCCCCTCCCCCTTCCCCTTCCCCCAGCCTTTTCCAACCCCCGCCCCTGCAAAAGTTGTACTGCTAGTCCTAGGGAATATATCCTGGTGAGACCAGCAGGACAGAGAACCCAGGATTCCTTGCTTCCACTCAAGAGACTTTCCTGACTGCAAACATCTGAAATCTGGTTAGTCATGCTTTCATTGTTTTCAACAAATAATTTCCATGCTCCTACTTTGATCCTGGCACTTCTAGACACTAACTACAAAATAGTGAACAACATGGAATCTATTACTGCCCTTGTGGCTCTTACAGCCTAATTGGAGGCTGGAGTGGGGGTGGGGGGCATGTTAGTTTCCTGTGGCTGCTATAACAAATAGCCCCAAACAGGATGTCTTAAAATAAGAGAAATTTTTATTCTCTCACAGTTCTGGAGGCCAGAAGTCTGAAATAAGATGTTGGTGAAGTTGGTTCCTTCTGTAGACTCTGAAGGGTAATCGGTTCCAGGCCCCTCTCTTACCTTATGGTGGCTACTGGCAATCCTCCATATTCCTTGGCTTGCAGACACATCACTCCAAGCTCTTCCTCCATCTACACATTACCTTCTCCTCTGTGCATCTTCTCTCCTTCTCTTTTCTTATTAGGTCATTTGTCACTGGATTTAGGGCCTATTCTGATCCAGGATGATCTCATTTCAAGATCCTTGTCTATATATACAAAGGCTCTTTTCTAAATGAGGTCATATTTACCAGGTCCAGGGTGGACCATCTGTTGGGATTGCCCCATGCAGTCCACTGCAGGGGGCAAGAATAAAATGAAATCAACAAACAATGCTATAATTGCACATGGTGGTGAGTGGTGAGATAGGAAAAGAAACCTGGAAAGTTGTGGAATGGAGATATAGTCTACCTGTTGGATACTTAACTTCTCTGAACCTCACATTCTTTATCTGGAAAAATGAGAATATTAATGCCTAACTCACAATGTTGATGTCAGGATTCAATTGCTTGAGGGTTACATATGTAGTTGTTGATTGAACAAATGATGAAAGTCCCTGGCTAATAGTTGTGTATAGGACTTCTTCTTCCACTGGCTTCAAATGTTCCTCTTCCTCCATATTCATTCATTCAATATTTTTTAAATATTTTTTTCTTTCTTTCTTTCCTTTCTTTCATTTTTTTTTTTTTTTTTTTTTGGCTGCATAGGGTCTTAGTTGTGGCATGTGGAATCTTCGTTGAGGCGTGCGGGCTTCTCTCTACTTGTGGCGTGCACGTGCGGGTTTTCTCTCTCTAGTTGTGGTGTGCGGGTATTCTCTCTCTAGTGGCCTGTGGGCTCCAGAGTGCATGGGCTCTGTAGTTTGCAGCACGTGGGCTCTCTCGTTGAGGCGCGTGGGCTCAGTAGTTGTGGCGCGCAGGCTTGGTCTCCTGGCGGCACGTGGGATCTTAGTCCCCTGACCAGGGATCAAAGCCGAGTCTTCTGCATTGGAAGGTGGATTCTTTACTACTGGGCCACCAGGGAAGTCCCCATTCAATATGTTTTGAGCCCCTATTCTGTACTAGACATTTTTCCCTAGGCCCTGGAGATACTACAGGAAGGAAAATAGACAAAAATTTGGTTCCCTTATTGAGCTTACATTTTCGTCATTGTGATGGTTAACTTTATTGGTTAACTTGACTGGGCCACAGGATGCCCAGCTATTTGGTCAAACATTATTCTGGGTTTGTCTGTGAGGGTGTTTTTGGATGAGGTTCACATTTAAATCAGCAGAATGTGTAAAGCAGATTGCTCTCCCTAATGTGGGTGGGCCTCATCCCATCAGGTGAAGGCCCAAATAGAACAAAAAGGCTGACTCTCCCACTAGTAAGAGAGACTTCTTCCTACCTGATGGTCTTTGAACTGAGACATGGGCTTTTTTCCTGCTTTATGACTAAAACTGAAGCATGAGCTCTTCCTGGGTCTCCAGCCTGCCAGCTTTCAGACTGGAACTTATACCACCAACTCTCCTCATTCACAAGCCTCTGGACTCAGACTAGAATTACACCATTAGCTCTCCTGGGTCCCAGCTTGCTGACTGCAGATCTTGTGGCTTGTCATCCTCCATAATCATGTCAGCCAATTCCTTATAATCAAGCTCTTTCTCTCTCTGGTTCTGTTTCTCTAGAGAACCCTACAATTACCATAATTTCCTTTGTAATTGTCCAGCACCTTCTTCATCTTTCATCTCTTTTTATCCACCAAACAACATTGTGAAGTAGGCAGAGCGAAGCTTGTAAAAACCCCCATTTTACAGAGGAGGACACTGAGACCTAGGGAAGATTCTCCTTAACTGCTATGTGCCAGGGCCAGTCTCACCACAAGAGAAACATTCTCGTGTCTCTGCAGCCGGAGGATGTGTGGGAAACTGAATGAAAAGGTTGTGCTCAAGTCAGTTTTTCTAAACCTCTTTAACAAGGGAGTAGCATTTTGATTCTGATTATGGTTATCATTTTTCTTTTTGTGACCAGGGTGGAAAAACTATTACTCTCCTCTTTGATTTTTAATATAGCATTGGTCATCAATTAGAAGCCTCTTAAGATTCCCTCAGGGAGAGACTGCTAAAATGTGGGCTAGGCAAGTCCTGTGAAATAATATACATGCAAGATCTTTTAGAAAAGCTTCAAGTGGACTTTAAAAAACAGTCTGGATGAGTCATGGAGACTCAAGATTACAATGATTTTAGAATTTATCAATTCCAGTCAATGCTGAAGAATGCTAAATCCCAGAGAGGTCAACTGGCTTCCCAAAGTCCACAGTTTAAAAGGAGTATATTGACTTTACTGCTTAGATGTTTGGACTTCCCATCCAGTGCTTTGTTCATTATTTACTGCTTATTTACAGAATGCAGACACCATCCCTACTCCTGCCACCTGCTCTTAGGGTCTTTTCATATCAACCCTGTGGAGGGGGAATAAAATGGTGGTGGAAAGGATATTCACATATTTAAAATGCAGGTTAGCACACGTGATCCTTCATTTGTAAGCAAAATATTTTGGAGTCAGGCAGACCTGGGTATCAAGCCCAGCTCTGTTGCTTGCTATTTGTGGAAACCTGGGTAAATGACAACATCTCAGACCTGTTTCCTCATCTGCTAATTAGATCTAGTAACAGTATTTATCACTTTAATTTTCGTTCTTTTTTTTTTGCATTCTTTTTATTTTATTTAATTTATTTTTTTATACAGCAGGTTCTTATTGGTCATCAATTTTATACACATCACTGTATACATGTCAATCCCAATCACACAATTCATCACACCACCACTCCTGCCCCCCCGCCGCTTTCCCGCCTTGGTGTCCATACGTTTGTTCTCTACATCTGTGTCTCAATTTCTGCCCTGCAAATCAGTCCATCTGTACCATTTTTCTAGGTTCCACATATATGCGTTAATATGCGATATTTGTTTTTCTTTTTCTGACTTACTTCACTCTGTATGACAGTCTCTAGATCCATCCACGTCTCAACAAATGACCAAATTTCCTTCCTTTTTATGGCTGAGTAATATTCCATTGTATATATGTACCACAACTTCTTTATCCATTAATCTGTCAATGGGCATTTAGGTTGCTTCCATGACCTGGCTATTGTAAATACTCCTGTAATGAACATTGGGGTGCATGTGTTTTTTTGAATTATGGTTTTTCTACTGGGTATATGCCCAGTAGTGGGATTGCTGGATCATATGGTAATTCTATTTTTAGTTTTTTAAGGAACCTCCATACTGTTCTCCATAGTGGCTGTATCAATTTACATTCCCACCAACAGTGCAAGAGGGTTCCCTTTTCTCCACACCCTCTCCAGCATTTGTTCTTTGTATATTTTCTGATGATGCCCATTCTAACTGGTGTGAGGTGATACCTCATTGTACTTTTGATTTGCATTTCTCTAATAATTAGTGATGTTGAGCAGCTTTTCATGTGCTTCTTGGCCATCTGTATGTCTTCTTTGGAGACATGTCTATTTAGGTCTTCTGCCCATTTTTGGATTGGGTTGTTTGTTTTTTCCAATATTGAGCTGCATGAGCTGTTGATATATTTTGAGGATTAATCCTTTGTTTGTTGATTCATTTGCAAATATTTTCTCCCATTCTGAGGGCTGTCTTTTCGTCTTGTTTATGGTTTCCTTTGCTGTGCAAAAGCTTTTAAGCTTCATTAGGTCCCATTTGTTTATTTTTGGTTTTATTTCCATTACTCTAGGAGGTGGGTCAAAAAAGATGTTGCTGTGATTTATGTCAAAGAGTGTTCTTCCTATGTTTTCCTCTAAGAGTTTTATAGTGTCTGGTCTTACATTTAGGTCTCTAATCCATTTTGAGTTTATTTTTGTGTATGGTGTTAGGGAGTGTTCTAACTTCATTCTTTTACATGTAGCTATCCAGTCTTCCCAGCACCACTTATTGAAGAGACTGTCTTTTCTCCATTGTATATCCTTGCCTCCTTTGTCATAGATTAGTTGACCATAGGTGCGTGGGTTTATCTCTGGGCTTTCTATCTTGCTCCATTGATCTATATTTCTGTTTTTGTGCCAGTACCATATTGTCTTGATTCCTGTAGCTTTGTAGTATAGTCTGAAGTCAGGGAGTCTGATTCCTCCAGCTCCGCTTTTTTCCCTCAAGACTGCTTTGGCTATTCGGGGTCTTTTGTGTCTCCATACAAACTTTAAGATTTTTTGTTCTAGTTCTGTAAAAAGTGCCATTGGTTATTTAATAGGGATTGCATTGAATCTGTAGATTGCTTTGGGTAGTGTAGTCATTTTCACAATATTGATTCTTCCAGTCCAAGAACATGGTATATCTCTCCATCTGTTGGTATCATCTTTAATTTCTTTCATCAGTGTCTTATAGTTTTCTGCATACAGGTCTTTTGTCTCCCTAGGTAGGTTTATTCCTAGGTATTTTATTCTTTTTGTTGCAATGGTAAATGGGAGTGTTTCCTTAATTTCTCTTTCAGATTTTTCATCATTAGTATATAGGAATGCAAGGGATTTCTGTGTGTTAATTTTGTATCCTGCAACTTTACCAAATTCATTGATTAGCTCCAGTAGTTTTCTGGTGGCATCTTTAGGATTCTCTATGTATAGTATCATGTCATCTGCAAACAGTGACACTTCTTTATGCAGCTGGAGCTCTTAACCACCATTCTAAATGTTAAATAATTTTCCATGTAATGATTCATTTGATGCTAATAATAATAATAACCATGATTCATGGATAGCCTACTGAGTATGAGATACTTTATTAGGCTGTTTTAAAATATGTACTCTTCACTACAATGAGAGATGTGTATTATTTTCTCTGGCTTGCAGATGAGGAAGCAGGTTCATACTTTGCCTCATTTTATCTTTGTCATAATCCTTTGAGGCTGGTTCTCTTGTGATAACAGATGAGGAAATGGAAGTTCAGAGAGGCTAAGAAACTTGCTCGTGGTCACATAGTGAATTATAGGCAGAGCTGCGTCTCACACCCAGATTTTTCTGACTCAAAAGTCTGGGTTTTGAATCACTGTGCTGCGGTTCTCAAAGTAACCCATAAGGAAGGCAGATACATCCCTGTTTTGCAGTGGGGAAACTGAGGTAATGGGAGGGGAAATGACTTACTTAATATGCTTCCAGCTTCATTATGATTTCTGGAGATCATCCTGCTTTGTAACTTCGTGCAAGGGCTTTGGCACCTATTGCACTGAGCACAGTGCCGGGACGTGGCAAGCAATCAGTTAACGGTAGCTGTTGTCATTTGCAGTGTGGGAGTTCTGCAGCCCACAACATTGGGTACAGACCTGGTACCTGCATCCTGGACTGTCTGCATTCTATTTTGTGCTGACTTATGCTTAGACCACAGAACTTTTCTATCATTTCCATTCAGCACCCACTGATGACGCACCACCCCAATAAAAGCCACCTGAGTCTCTGCAAGGACAGTTCCCTTTGTGGGAGGTGCATCTGAATGGATGTGGCCCACAGGAGAGGCTTGGAGCAGAGACCCAGCCCCTGACTCATGCTGAGCTGTTCCCCATCTGGCTGAGGCTGGCCCAGGAGCTGTCCCCCTCCCTCTGATCCAAACCTGGCCCTGTCGTCTCGGCACAGACCTCCAGCTGCAGCCTTTGGACTTCAGGCTGCAGTCTTACTCACTCTCCGATTCTTCCTCTGGCATCTGCCAGGATCCAGGAAGAGGGTTATGGAGCCTCTCTTTCTAACTCTGCTTTTCCCCTGCATCCTTTATTATTGGTTGAATTGTGGGAGCCAAAGTTGAATTTCTCTCCCATTTCCTCTGAAATCAGTATCCGGCAAGAATCATCTCTGCACTTGAGAGTCTAGGGAGAAGCCACCACCAGTTCTGGCTCTTTGCCTCTGGAGGAAGAGTTAGTCACTTGGTTACCGTTGGCTGAAATTGATAGGAGATGTCATGGGGAGGAAACACGCTTCTTATGAGTTAGCAGAGCACAGTCTTCAAAAATAATGGCCTTTTTCTTGTACAGAGAAAGTTAGTGGCAAACTGATTTCCTCTTCTGGGAGTCCTGACTCTAGTACCCTAGATGCTGCCACTATTGATTCCTTTCTACTCAGCCCACAGAAGTCTTGGGAGGCATGTGACAAAAATGTGGAGTTGGGGGAAAGGAAAATGAGATATTTTAACACATTGTCTCATTTTATCCCCACACAACCTATGGTCGTTATCCCCATTTTTCAAGGGTAAAAAATGGGAAACTCGGAGCAGTGTCTGAATTTGTCCTTGACTGTCCAAGGTCACACAGTTAGTAACTGGCAGAGCCGACTTATGGACCCAAGACTGTCCAGTGCCAAAGCCACAGCAGTGGAAGCAGCTCTTCCATCTCTTTCTCTCCCTCTGTCTCCTCTTTTCCTCTCTTTTCCATTTGTCACCTCCTCCCATACCCACCCTCCAAGGAGTCAGAGATTTTCCAAAGGATTACATAAGACAACACACTGCCTTGCATACAGTAGGAGCTCAATAAGTACACATTGAATCTGAATTGCTGTGCCATGCTTTTTAAGTGTGTTTGCATTTTCTAAAAATATTCCTGGAAAAGATAATAGCTAACACCAACAACTAAATGGTGAATTTCTAGCACAGGGAATCTTTACTGGGACATTTCTTCCCCCTCCCTCTCTCTCCTTCCCTCCCTCTCTCCCTCTCTCCCTTCTTCCCTTCCCTTCCCTTCCCTTCCTGTTCTCTCTCTCTTTCAAAACACTGGCACTAACCTAAGTGCTTTGTCAATATTTACTGATTTAATCCTCATTACCACCGTGTGAGGTAGGTACTATTATTATCAGCAGCATCCCATTTTGCAAATAAGTAAATGGGGCACAGAAAGCATGGCTTAGTTTTCTGCCTAGGAACACACAGCTTAGAATCAGCACAGGGGGAGTTTGAAGGTGGGCAGTCAGGCTCTTTAACCACTGCCAGTGCACTGTTCTACCTGTCGAGGTGGGGATAGTTTCCGGGAGCCACTTCCATCTCTTATACCTACCTGACATTGTACAGTTTCCAAGATATGTTCACATGTCTCATACCATGTAATCTTCATCACCGTCTGTGAAGTACAGACCATTATTCCTATTTGCCACAGAGGAAACCCAAGCTCCGAGAATTTAAGTGACTTGCTCAAGGTCACCAACGGGTAAGGCATAGAGCCTGGGAGCCCAACCAACGTGTGATCCATTTATTTCCATGAATGAGGCTGGTGCTGAGAATTAGAGCTGATTGGAGAAAAGACAAAGCTTTGAGCAGGAAAAAAATGCTGAATGTGTTCATTTTTCTTTCTTGATAGTTGGACACAAGAAGTGTGTGTGTGCGTGTGTGTGTGTATTCATGAAAGTATTCCTCAGACCTTGAGGTTTTAATAAAACGTGAAAAAAACTTTACCAGCACGTTCCCTTCCCTCCTGGTTTTTGGGCTCTGCATAATTTAAGGAAATGTAATCCATATGTCTGATTATTCATACTTCCATCATCAAAAAATATTGTTGATTCTTTGAGGAGCGTTTGATGTTCTGGAAACCAATTTTTATTTTGAGGGCAGTGGAGAAGCGAGAAGAATTTTTTTAAAAAGCATCTTTCCTTTTCCTACTATTTTATTTCCATTGAAAAACATTTTATGGCATTTGACTGGGAGATGGATAAGTGGTCACTAGAATAGTCTACTTTTTTCCTATAGATGTTTATTATAGTGATGAGTCCAGGAATGTAGTTCTTGGCCTCAGGGCTCTGATATGGTAGGGAGGAGAATGAATACTTATGGAATCTCTACCCCACAAAGCCACTTTACCTACAAGGCCTTATGCTGTGTTCACAATACCCCTGGGAGGAGGTGCCATTGGGTCTATTTTTATAGAAGAGGAGAGTGAGGCTCCAGGGCCAGAGAATGGTCCAGCTGGGATGCAAATCCAGCTTTGCCTGACTCCAAAGCTATGGTGCTCACACCCTACATCTCCTTCAAGAGAATACAAGGGTGTTTGCCATCCAGTCCATTATCAATTCTATTTGCATCATCGTCCTTATATCCCTAACAGACCTCTACACCCGAGCCACACCCTCCCAGGAATCCTTGCTCTTGTCGAGAGGGAGTGAGAGCGAAGGTTCAAATTCAGTGTCCCCATTCATCAAGTATCTAATGCGTGCTGACTGCAGAACGAGGTGCAGGGCGGGACAGAGATGAACCTGACAGTCCCCTCTCCTCTGGAGCACCAAATCCAGTGGGGTCAGCCGATGTGCACCCACTACTAACAACCCCTCCAGGATTGGGACCACTGCAGCCTAAATGGCACCTCCTCAAAGAGGCCTTCTCCAGCCCCCCATTTGAAGGAACCCTCTACTCTCTATCACTTCAATCTATTGTAATTTGCAACTTTGCACTTTTCACAAGATGACGTTTTTCTTGTTACATATTATTTTGTTTATTATCTATCTCTACTCCTCTAGAAGTAGAACAGTCCCTGGCATATAGAAGGCACTTAAATATTTGTTGAAGGAAAGCATGGCTTCTTCAACACTGTGTCCCTAGACCCTGAAACAGACTGGGGTTTCTTTTGGTTATTTTTTGCGGTACGCGGGCCTCTCACTGTTGTGGCCTCTCCCATTGCGGAGCACAGGCTCCAGACGCGCAGGCTCAGTGGCCATGGCTCACGGGCCCAGCCGCTCTGTGGCATGTGGGATCTTCCCGGATCGGGGCACGAACCCGTGTCCCTTGCATCGGCAGGCAGACTCTCAACCACTGCGCCACCAGGGAAGGCCCAGACTGGGTTTTTAATAACAATACTATCCAGGACTTATTGAGCACTTACCACATTCCAAGCATTCTTTGAATGATTCTACATGTGTTACCTTGTCTGGTTCACCTCACTTAGCCTTACCAGACACCTCTGAAGTAGTTCCAATCATTACTCCCATTTTGCAAATGAGGAAACTGATGCATGAAAGGGCCAAGATCCCACAGCTAGCAAGAAGTGGGGTTGAGTTTCAAACTCAGGCAGTCCTGACCCCAGAGCTGGAGCTCTTAACTACCATTCTAAATGTTTAATGAATACGTGAATGATTGGGAGAACTATAGCCAAGCAGAATGTGGGATTTGGAAGCAATGTGCTATGTGTAGAGAAGAGAATCAATGCATTGTAGCTGACAGAATCAAACTTTTCAGAGAAGTCGACAATTAAGCTTAGTCTTCGGGTGGGTAGGGTGCGAATGTGTGCATTCCAGAGTCAAGAGTCCAGAGTT